>NC_134492.1:46799330-47168497 GCF_040206685.1 Ascaphus truei
TCTCACAGGGCTGTCTGTGTGTGTGCCTTCAGATCGGCACAGCAGCAGCCCAGGAAGCTGTCTGTGTTGCCTTTTAACCTTGAAGCTCATTCATTAGGGCTCAGGTGAGAGTGAAGGGAACACACCCTGGAAGGTGCTGGGTCCTATGTACCTCCCCTCAAACACCTTTTGCTTCCATAAATCACAATATATACAGTATAAGGGAATTCTTCCCAGGGAGAAAATGCACAATAAATCCTGCAGAACACTTTGCGGCAAAAAAAACCCTTTCAAGATCCTAAACTGTGTTTTTCCAAAAACCAAAACAAAATTATTTATCTTCTTCTAATACAAGCGGATGGAGCCTGCTGAAGCAGGAAGGCAGAGAATCTGTTCCAGTGAGGTCCAGACCGCGTCCGGAGTTCAGCGAAGGAGTCACTCACAAGCTGGTAGGGTACGGAAGCAGGGAAAACGGAACAGCCACACCTATCGGTGTAAACCCACAATGTGAGTGGTTTCACTGTTTGTTTTTATTTAGCTTTTGAATAAATACGGTATTCTTACTCATACCATTCTGGATATTTGTGGCACACACGGGATACCCACATCTGACTGACTGCAAGTACGGCCATATGTGGGTCCAGTTACAGATACCGTTTGGGGCTATAACTCACATGCGGCCGTGTGAGTCAATATTTATTATCTTTTGATCGTGATCACTATCCCTCCATCCTGGTATCACCGCTGCACCTGACGCAACTAGAAGTGGAGCACTTACACTGCACATTCTGTGGGAGAAAATTACTTCTGAAGGAGACTTTAAAGAAACCTTTTGTAGTACTCTTGCCCGTGTAAGTTTCTTGTATTCTGCTAGTCTTCTCCTCCCACCCCCCCACCATTACACTCCCATTTGCATGCAGCAAATTTTTATAATAGTTCTGTCTATATCAATTAAGTAGTACCATGACTGATAATCATATGTGTATTTCTTTTCACATGTCTAGCGCTCCCCTACTCTGTTTCTACCATTAACCTAAGGATCGTGGGAAATTCTTCATCGTGTTAAGGAGCAAGATACATCTCGGGCCAGTATTGTACAATTTGTACTCTTTTCCTTATCGGCTCCATCACGTTTATATTGTGTTAAACACATACACAATTAGACACTTGAGGTTGTGATGCGCCCCAGCCCCTTTTTTCAGAAACAAGATTAAGAAATGCCTTGGATCAAGCTACAATTGATTAGCTTGATTGACTGCTGCCCTCCCACAAGGCTCAGTCTTTAATTCTCTATGTTCTCTACACCCTCTCCCTCTAATATGTAATTAGTTAGTTTGGCTATATAATGTATATCACAGTATACAATAGTATGTACTGTACTGTAGATAACATTCAAATGCATCTCTCTGTATCAGACCTGTCACCATTGGTCCAGTCCTTTATCACTAATTATGTTTCAGCCAAGTCCTCCTAAAGGTCCCACCACCATCTAAAACTCGATATGTCCAAGGCATAGATGCTAATTTTTCCACCTTAGACAAAAATTTGGTGCGGGACTTTAAAATTGCAATGGGTTGCACAACCATTTACACCATCACATGATCTTGTTGCTTGATGTTTCATTTGACTCCTCCATATTCTTCTCTTGTCACATTAACACCCTTAAAAAATTAGCCAGAACAGAAATGTCTTCTGAGAGCTCTTGAGTGCTGTAGCTTCACAGGATGAGAACCACAAGCTACTCTTAGAGGGAGATTAATTAAACTGTTAGTACCATTATCTCATTGAAACTGTGCTTTACCTATCATTCAAGTTTTTGGTAGTTATCACATTTTCCTCGCTATCATAGTTTAATTGATCTCTGTCTAGGAATTTTGCATGAGCTGCATGCTTTTTATGAAGAGCAATAAAGTTCAGCCTTATATTTTTATACTACAACCATACCTAAAGAAGAACCCTGTGTGGTTTGAATGTTTTGAACTTATCAACTATCTGTTGGTTTAATAAAATGTATGATACTACCTCCTCATTTGTCCTCATTTGTTACTTTAGTACATGAAACAAAAGGAGAAATATTGTTATCCACCCTTCTGTTCTAAGCACAGTGCAATAAGAGCACATTGGAGATGTGACACACTTCTCCTCCTGCTCTCCTCAGACATCAGGACCAACCTAGAGATGTCTGTTACTGGTAATGTCTCCAAAGTTGCAAATTAAATTAATGTGACCTTTCAATGTCCCAGTGTGACCTGAGAATTTTTCTTCCCAACATGTGATCACATGAGTTGCCAGTGGTTTACATATTTGCATTGTTTGATTATTTTGGCCGTTATGCATCAAGAGGAACTGCAGAGAATGTTCATTCTCACAATGAAAATATAGCAGGTGATAAATTGAACTAAATGTGTATCTGCTCCAGAGCCGTTACTGTATGTCTTATGCATACAGACTGTATGTCTTATGCATGTATACTGTATGTCTTTCACTTTATATGCATTCATATTCTTCAGTATGATTGATCTGGTAGTTTTTATCAAAATATATTTTCTAGGCGTGTCTATGATGTCATCCAGGACGGTCGGGTAGAGGAAGAGCTCCTTAGACCCTTCTGCATAAACTTGCTTTCTAAGGAGTTTCAGCCCGACCAAAAACTTACAAAAAGCCCCTAAAAGGTTCCTAAACCAGGAATTGCAGGATGGCAAATAAGGGGAAAAATCCCCCGACTCACGGAGCTAACAATTTCTTTACCCCCGCAAAGCGGCCCACAGAAGCGGGAGGAAAGCGGCAAGATGGCGCCCAGACTCCAGGCCCACGAGGCGCACAAGGCCCCCCGGACCCGGCACACACCGCCGAGTCCCCCCCACCCGCAGATGGTGGCATCACTTGGAGGAACTACAGCGCTCACTACAAACCAATATCAAGGAGGCGGTGGCCGAAATCCGGCAGGACATCAATGGCCTCCAGGAGCGCACCACCACGCTAGAAGCCAGACTCGACGAGGCCTTAAACCATCAGTCAGAGGCGGACGATGAAATCATCCGCTTGGGCCACGAAATCAATACCCTGCGGGATGGCCTGGAAGACCAGGAAAACAGGGATCGCCGCCAGAACCTTCGCATCCGCGGCATCCCTGAGGCGATCCTACCGGCGCACCTGCGGGCCTACCTGGTGGATTTTTTCCTTCTCTTGTGCCCAGACCTCGAGCCAAGAGACCTGGAAATTGACAGAGCGCATAGAGCTCTGCACCCACGCTCTGAGGACCCTAATCGCCGGCGGGACGCGATCGTGCGACTGCACAGCTATTCTACCAAAGATAAGCTGATCGGTGCAAGCAGGGAGAGAAACACAATCGCGTTCTGAGGCGAGCAGCTACAGGTCTATAACGACCTTTCTAAACTAACCGTTGACCGACGCAAGGCTCTTCGCCCTTTAACACTGCTCCTGAGAGAAAAAGGGATAACATACAAATGGGGATTCCCCTTCAAATTGGTTGTTCCCCACAAGGGCAAATACCTAACAATTAGGCACCCCGAGGACATGGCACCCTTCGCTAAAGCCCTGGGCCTCCCAGACGACCCCTTCCAGCCTACCCACTCAGCTGGTGACCGGACCCGTGAGAGGGACGACGTACCTGTGAGGGCCTCGGAGAGAATCGCGGGACAAAGGCAAATCCGGGAAAAATGAGGGGCCGCACAGAACCAATCACAACTTCCACCCGGTAGAATACCTCCATCCTCCCCACAAAACATTAAAAAACAAAAACAGCCCTCAAAATGGCGCTGGACACATCCTTACCTTTCCACGTGGTCCTACCCTCGAACCAGGCCTCACCGGTGATCTAGCCCAGATACAGCCTTGCAGCCAGCCCCTGAGACCTCATCGAGGACAAACCAGCCACAGGACGGCGAGTAGCTGACTCCGGAGCCCCGATCCTCATCTGTCTGAACGCCGACATCAGCTCCGCAGTTCCCCCAAGATGGCGGCCGGAGTGCCCATACCTCTCCTCGTGGTCCTTCGCCGATCAGCGGTCGCTCAGCTGCCTTGCTCACCAAGATGGCGCCCACGGAGGCCTCACACCACCGAGACGAACCCCGCCGAGCCCAGACGAGCTCCGACTGATGTCACTGTGCTGCGTGACGGGCTCCCGCCAGCGACGGCTGCATTACCTGCATATGGCGGTGGCTGTGGCGTCGGGGCGTGATGACGACATCCGGCACAGAATGCTGGACATCCCAGGCGGCACCCCCTGGAAGATCTCCTTCACTACCCCTTCTCCCTCTCGGCCAAGATTTCCTCAGCGCTCCCCCCCCTCAGCCGGGGGGGGGCTGCGACATGTTGTATACCCCTGCTCAGGACACCCGATCCCCCTTTCCCCCCCCCCCACCACCGCGAGAACCCAAGCAACGCGAAACAGAACCCCAGCGGACAAACGCCGAAAGACAGTGTTGGTACAAATGTTCCACACATGTCCCGTCCGCCTCCCCACACATGTCCAAAGGTCAGCAATGTCCCCCCCTCCCGTCCTACTGTCGCGCTTCCCCACAACAGCATGCCCATCAAGAGGAGCCCCTGACTCCCCGCCCCCCCCCACCCCGAACTCCTAAGGACAAGCCCATCACGTTGAACCCCCTCTCCCCCCCCCTCTCCCCACCCCCTCCCACTCTCTCCCCCCTCCACTTTCTCAGCCCCCACCTCTCTACGCCCCCCCCGCACTCCCCCTGCCAAAAAACTACCCCGCCCCCCCGCACATGCTGATCCCAACTACACAGAGCATGGAGGGGTGAATGTCAGCCCTAGCTGCAGAGAGCAGCGAGAGGGCGGGAGTTTCACACTCTGGTGAGCCCCTAATGACTAAATGACTGCACTCTGCACAATCTACACATGCCCAACAGAACGGAGCTAAACTCACTCATGCCCCACCCCAGACCCTCCCCCCCCACCCCGAGGCCTTCACCCCCCCCACTCCTTCCTTCACCAACCCTCCCCCCCCCGCAAAAACAGAAAATACCCCTGCAATAAGGTCCCCCAGTACAGGCAAAAAGAGAGATGGTTGGCCTCCCTTTGCGCCCTCACGGGATGAGCTAGGAAAGCGGCGCCGTACCAGCCCTGATTACTACGTGATATAGGCGGTGGCCAAGACAGGGCCAGTCACCACAGACTGACCCTGACCCTTAGCTTATTCAGGCCCCCCCCCCTCACAAAGAAGAAAACCTCTCTAAGGCAACATATTCCACTCTCACACTAACAGGTGGCTAGTTCCCATACCCGCGCGTGGGTGCTGCAAATGTCTAACCTGTATGAGATCTGTTTTGTACTGTATATCTTAAATGTATTAGTGTTCTTGTGGGGCAGCAGAAAACATATAAGTGGGAAGGTTATGCGAAACTACTCCCTCCCCCTCCCCCCCCAAGGTTCATCTCCTGGCTGAGAAAACCCTGTCCCCCACCACTCCGAAGGAACCCAAGAGATTACAGTCTTGTATCAATGTGACGTGACCTATTCCTAACCTGACTGTTACTGTACACGTACTGTATACTTGCTATGCTTCATTCTGTCTGATATGATAACCACGCAGGTCAAGATTGCGAATTACTCCCCCCTCCTCCCACCCCCGAATTCCCTCCCCCCCCCAGCCCTCCCCTGTCCTCCTCTTCCTACCCCCCCCCTCCTCAGTTCCCTCCTCCATTTAGCACTCACCCCCAGTTCTGTACCATCCCTCACCTACTTCCCCTCCTCCCTCATAACCCCCCCACCACACCCACACCCCACTGAAAGGGGAATCAAAGGAAGATCCCTACTCCTGAGCTTATTTACGCACAAGGGGAAAGAGAGGCCGAGGCCCCACGGACCCTACTAGTCGTGCCGGCGCTGGATACCCTGAGAACCTCCCCAGGTACGATGCATCAGAGTAAGTAGACTCGGGCGTATCTGCACATAACTAAGGGTCTCCCTTGGTCCGCCTTTGCTGGAGACTGTTGTCAGACCCGCCCCCAAGGGTCTTAAACCACACCAACCGGCCTTTAGGTCAGACCGGTTTCACACCTTTTAGACCCCATCCGGGTCTACCTTCCTCCCCTTTTCCACCCGCTGTCCCTAGTCCAGCGGTTCCCTACCCACCCCAACCCTCCTGCCCATTTGACTACCCACTCCTAACCTTAGCTCTAGAAATGACTTAAGAATAATACAAATGGAAAACGTAGAAAAAGCTCTTAAATGGACGGGTCAGGGGTATTACGATAAAGGGAACAAGGCTGATAGCAAGAAGTCTAGCAAGCTACGAGGCATACAAAAAAGGTCACAAATAACGGCGATCCGGAATAGTGCTGGTGAACTCTTATATAACGGAAAAAAAATTGCAGAGGAATTTACTAAATTCTACACTAAATTATACAACCTAAGAGCCCACTCTGCAACCCCAGGCTCGAAGGAGCAAACGGCGGCTTTTGACTACCTAGCCGACTGCGACCTCCCCTCACTAACAGAGAAGGAAAGCCTTATATTAAATGCCACAATAACGGGGGAAGAATTAGAAACAGCCGTCAAGGCCTCAAAAATCTCTAAAGCACCGGGCCCTGATGGCTTCACAAATGCATATTACAAGAAATTTCTCCCCATCTTGTCCACACACCTACTACACTTGTTCAACTCTTTTCTAGAAGGTAATCCTATCCCATCTTCAATGTCGTCCGCCAATCTGGCCCTAATACTCAAAGACGGGAAGGACCCCACCCATTGTGGAAGTTATAGACCAATCTCACTGTTGAACAATGACCTAAAACTGTATAGTAAAATACTGGCGAACAGACTTAATCCAATACTCCCGAGATTAGTACACATAGACCAGGTCGGGTTTGTCCTGGGCCGTCAGGCCTCAGACAATACCTGTAAAATCATTAATTTAGTTGATTATGCCCACCTCTCAGACTCAAAAGCAATGTTACTAAGCCTCGACGCAGAGAAGGCATTTGACAGAATTGACTGGCTATTTCTAGACAACACATTGAAAAAAATTGGGTTCAGTGACTCATTTCTGAGAGGGGTCCAGGCGCTCTGTCAGAATCCGTCTGCCTCTGTAAGACTAACAGGAGGAGTACCCAAGCGGATCCACATTAGAAATGGAACCCGACAGGGGTGCCCCCTCTCCCCTCTCCTCTTCGCTCTCACGATTGAACCACTGGCGACTAGAATAAGACAAAACCCAAACATCCAAGGTATTCCCATTGCCAACGAACACTACAAAATCTCCCTATTCGCTGATGACATCATCCTGACCTTGACCAGGCCCCTCACTTCCCTCCCCAACCTCCAGAGGGAACTGACGGAATTTGGGAAGGTATCAGGTTATAAAATAAACAGCGACAAATCAGAGGCCCTCAATCTTAATCTCCCTGACCCCGTAGTTAAGCTCTTTAAACTAAATTTCTCCTATCGATGGTGCCCATCATGCATGAAATATCTGGGAATTAATGTATCAAGGCACTATCGGGACCTATACCGGGATAACTATCCGAAACTGTGGGACCAGATCAAAAAAGATCTAGATCGGTGGGAAGGTTATCAGATCTCATGGATCGGGAGGATGATCTCTACCAAGATGAATATACTCCCAAGAATGTTGTACCTTTTTCAGACACTCCCGATCCAGGTTCCGGCCGCTGATCTCAAATATATACAGAATAGATTACTCCACTTCATTTGGCAGGGTAAGAGACCCAGAGTTGCCAGATCTGTCCTGATGACCACTAGATCCAGAGGAGGGATGGGGGTACCTGATCTTTATAAATACTACCTAGCTGCACAGCTCAAGCAGGTGGTAATGTGGAACTCAGACCCGACCCGCTGTTGCTGGGTTAAAATGGAGACTCAATGTGCCAAACAGCCTTCTCTGCAAGCCTGTCTCTGGAGCCTGGACAGAGGAGATGGCCATTTACACAATCTTGAATTACAGACCTCACGATTTACGTGGGACATCTGGTCAAGATGTAAATATAAATATAACCTCTCCTCTACTAGCTCCCAACTCACCCCACTCATTAATAACCCCAAATTCCCCCCGGGATGTGGATCTAAACTGTTCGCCCACTTTTACACATGGGGTATAGAGGCGATTGTCGATCTACTGAGCCTGGGGAAGCTCCTGAGCTACCAAGAACTGAGGACCAAATTTAAAATCAAAGAATTGGACACTTTCAAATACCTCCAAATTAGAAACTTTGTGCGAACTACCTGCCCTCTTCCAGAATACCCCACTCTCACTACGTTTGAAAACCTGTGTCAGGCCAGGACCTATCAGAAGGGTCTAATTTCGATATATATAACGTACTTATGCACACAACGACCCCCACACAGCATGATTACATGCTCAGATGGTCAGCTGACCTGAACATTAATATAGAAAGAGAGACTTGGGAAGAAATCTAGCAGGCAGCCTCAGAAACTTCACTATGCACTACAATTAAGGAGAACATTTATAAGATCATGTTCGGCTGGTGTCTTACCCCAGCACGATTAAACCAGATCTACCCTCTGGCTTCAGACCAATGTTGGAGAGGCTGTGGTAATAGAGGGGACATGGTCCACATCTGGTGGACCTGTCCAGAAATTGTGAAATACTGGGCCAAGGTCCAAATTCTGATAAAAGAGGTCACCGACCTAGAAGTTCCTATTGAACCACTGACCTACCTGCTGGCCGCGCCTATGCCGCACATAGTCCGGCCCACCAGGAAATTAATATCCTTCATTCTCACCGCGGCGAGATGCTGTATTGCGGCCTCCTGGAGGAAAACAACAGTGCCGGCACTGAACACGATTAAAAAGCGAATTAGCGAGGTAATGATCATGGAAAGGCTTACCGCCACCGTGAGGCAAAAAATCCCCACTTACGAAGATATCTGGGAACCTTGGTTCCTCCTCACCAGAGATCGCCAACCAAACCCAACAAGATAGAGGCCTACTCTCCCCCCCCATAAGGGACTCAGTGATGACCCCAACCAGAGATCTACTTACCAGTCAAATGGGCTACCCCTCTTACCCTACTTCCCCCCCTTCTCTCTCCCATCCACTTCCCCACACCCCTCTCCCCCTCCCCCCTAGGTCTTCACTCTCGGAAGACACCACCTTTCCCCCTTTTTCCCTTCCGACAACTGCGGTTGCCACCCTGTTTCCCCCCTCAAAAAAAATGTTATCTGGAAAAATTTTAGGCGATGTTAAATGTTGTGTAAACTGTATTATCTAAATGCCTAATAAAAACATTGGAAAAAAAAAAATATATATATATATTTTCTAATGAAAACATACATCTTAGACCTTTTTTCAAATAGTACTAGTACCAATCTTAATTAATTTTCTTAGATATTCGCTATGAACATTGTCTTTTTTCTTCATTTTCTTTCTCTTGTTCTTGCCTGATGTCTATTGTATCATTCTACTCCAGCATCCCAACTTTCTTATTTACAATATGTTCAAATTGCTGTTGGTAGAATTGCACCGTTATAATAATAATGAAATCAATATTTACAGTAGATTCAACTTTTCTCTCACTTACTTAAATCACTCCTAGATACATAGTTTACATAAAATTCTTCCGCTCAATCTTAGCAGCTAACTCAATAGAATTTGTCATGGTGGAATAGTCTTAAAATTCACATTTCCTTGAATGGGGGATTCCTGTAATAGGGTTCATTAGATTATAACGATTTAGCACCTTAAAGTGTCTACCTCTCCTTAACATCTCAGCTGTAATCAACCTCTGTAACCCTCTTTGACATTTGTATTTTGTTTAATGCTCTCTGCTTACTGATCAACATCTCTACTGTTCTTTCATGCTTGAGGACTTTCTCTCTTACTATCCTAGCTCTTCCAATCAGTTTCTCTGAGGCTTGTTTTATAGTTGGCGCACGCTTGTAACGCTCATGCACGTGACGCACACTTTTTGTGTGTACGGGTCCGTGCTGGGAGCGACAGGCTATGACGCACACGGGTGTGTGTATATATGTGTGTGTGTGTGTATGTGTGTGTGTGTATGTGTGTATAGATTGTTTGAAAGTTAATAATGTATTATATAATATTTAAAAAATTTAAAAAAAAAAAAGGCATGTTATGAGAATAAATAGTTTATTAACATAACATGTGCAACTTTGATAAATATATACATATATATATACACACACACACACATACACACACACACATATATATACACATACATACATACATACATACATAGCAGCCTCACGCTGAGTGGCAGCAGCGCGAAAAGCTTCTTTTCGGAGTCTTCCCCCCGTTCGGCCGGCTCCACACTCACTGCCGTAGTATAGAATGGCTGGCTAACCACAGCTAATTATAAGTGCCACGCGCACGCACGGCGGAGCAAGCGGGCCCACAAGATTACGGGCCTAAGCTCCTTCCCTGGCAGTCTTCAGGTTTTAATTGCAGATCCACTTGCTGAAGGGAACATTACAATACAATGGAAACACCAGTGACTATGATTCCTTTATCTATTCTCTGTGTCTAATATAGTACATTTAAATGTATTTCTGCTGTTCATGTATGTCTCCATATGTAAAATGTATACATATAAATTATTATTGTTCAGTTTGAATGGGACTGCAGGGACCCCTGCTGTGTTAATCCGATGGGCCATTAGACTGGCTGCAGAAATCTCACAGAAATGTTGCAGCATTACTGTGAGATAGCCCCAGATTTTCCAAGGCAAGTCGTCAGATACTGGTGACTGCATCTGTATCTTGTTTTGAACAGTTATTCCCTTTTCTTGTGTGGGTACTGTAGATCTGTGTATGTTATTAACTTCCTGCATTATTAATATTGTCCTCTATAAATGTCTTATTTTTTCTTTCTATTAATGCCTGTTCACAAGGCTGGTGCTATATGAAAAATGCAATAATATTAATAATACTTAATTTATGAGATTTTTATTTCAGCACTAAACAAAGAAATATAACTAACAAAAAAATCTCACGGAAAATTTCTGACTTGTTGCATAATGTAAACTCTTCGAAACAGTGACTAATTTTCATATGGGTGAGCAATTGAAGTAGGACAGTGTAAGACCTGATCTTGAACGCTATATCAACACATTTACTTTGACCTAATCTGACGTTGCTGGGGACCTACTACAGAGTTTTACTTTTCCCAAGTCTGTTGCTATCCTGAACTTGGACGTTACTTGGGTTCTAAATGTGAAGGTATATTGAGGATTCTACTTGCTCTCTTAATACGTAACAAGTTGGTATGATGAAATGTTCTATACATTATGCTTATTACATGTTGACACTCTGGTTTTAGGACATCACATGATCTCTGTCTTTTAGTGGATTATACAATACATACTATGTTTATTTATGATGTAGGTGATTAGGTAGCTGTTGCGACTTTAGAGATCTGTATTAGGATCTGTTGATGTATGAGGTTTTTAATTCAAGTGTTTATTTTGTTGCCAGCTATTGCTACTGTAGCTTCTTTTTTAATAAGTGATGTTTATGCTTTATATATTTTATGTAGTATGTTGCTTGAGACGCTTTTGCCCTTTTTTTGCAGCTCATAACATTGTTGGCTGAAACTTAGGCAGCAGTTGATACCTATTGAGCATACATACTACCTCCAGCTCCCTTTTCTACCCTCCCTCCCACTTTTTCCTGGGCCTGTATCTCGGGAAGCAGGGGTCCCCGGCCATGAATTTAACACGGTTCTGCTCCGCAGAACCCCTGCTCAAGTACACTAGTATTAAACATTTTATTAAAACCTAGCAATTACTGGCAAGATATGTACAGGCAGAGGCGGCTCTCTGAGCAGCTGACCCGCCCATATTGCTGTAGCTCCACGGTTTACAACGTTTGAGACAGACGAATATCCTGTTGCTTCTCCTCACCAGTTTTGGGCATTTAGCTATCGCCGGTCTTCACAGTCTTTCTGAATACCATGATAACTACACTGACAAAACTGGTGGCGTAACAGGCCCAGCGAGATGATTTATGAATGCTAATAGCATAGGCCCTGTGACAGGGTAAATAAAAGCTACCAGCTATATGCCTGGCAGACATATGTTTAGTCTGCAGTACAGCAGTGAATAGGTTAACTTCAGCTGGGAAGCTCAGGCAATTAGTTGGATCCCAGCTGCCTAATCAAGGTGTGTTAAAAATCCCAGGATGTGCACACATGCAGCCTAGCTGGTAAGAAGACAGGAGTGGAATACTGAACTAGATTACTGCTATATGGTCTATCTTTTTGTATACTGTCTGAAGCAGGGAAATACCCTGAAACTCTGGAGAGAGAACAGCTTGATTTGAGGTCTGTTTTGCAAAGTACATGTGTTATGAACTGTTGTGTTTACCATGCTGAAGAGAAGCTCTTTTGTTTGCCATGCTGAAGACAAGGAATTTTGTTTTGTCTGCTGAAGAAAAGCTGTTTTTGTTTTGTGTGCTGTATAATTTTTAAAGCTAAATAAATAAGACTTGTCAAGAAACCCGCGTGTGTAGTTGCATGTACCCTGCAACAGGCCCCAAAGAAGTTTCATTTAAAATGCGTGTGCCCAGCACATACACACTTTTTTTCTTGGGACTGTGGAACATCATCCATCATTTAACCTCTTACGGCATAGCAGTGTTGTGCAACCCAGTTTTCTTTAGTATAAATAATTGTATAATTTTTTCACTTTTCACTACTTTTTTTTTGCTTCTTTTTGTTTTTTCTTTTGTCACATGTTCACTGCTGTGAAAATCTACTGTATGTACAGAGGTGTTCAAAAAAATAAAGATAAACATACATACAAACATACAAACTGCACAGACATTCTTATTTTCTAAAGTATTATGAAGTAACTTTTGAAAGAAAATGTTAATAAACTCAAAACTATTATGCTCATTGCCACTCTTAAAGAAAACATAGCACTTATGTAAATCTGTTTTTATTGAGGTGAATCTCAGTACACAATGATGCAAGGTGGAATTTAGTACACTGCACAATTTATTACAAGTTTGTGTTTCCTGTAAAACCCGTTTTTCATAGCCCTACAAGAGTGTCTTCAACTAGATAGGAAAAAGCAGGCACCAGCAAAGCAGGAAATAAAAATAAACATCCAAAGAGCGTGTGCCCATTAAAAAAATGATTTAATGGATTGCAGCAAGGGTTACAACAACATTATGGGGGCGCGTTTCGAGCATAAGCCTTGAAAAAGAGCTTACGCTCGAAACGCGTTGGTGGGGGGGCCCTGTACCCCATAATGTTGTTGTAACCCTTGCTGCAATCCATGAAATCATTTTTTGAATGGGCACACGCTCTTTGGATGTTTTTTTTTTCCTGCTTTGCTGGTGCCTGCTTTTTCCTCTCTGTTTCCTTTGCTAGCATGCTGAAAAATCGGAAGCACACCCCCTGCTGTGGATAAAAGTCTGGACAATCTGGATCACACATCTCATCAAGAGTGAGTTATTTCATTCAATTTTGTCTCCAAACCGATATATTATGCTGGGTCACTATATTGTGAGGTCCCTTACTACAGTGCCTGTGGGGACCCTAGTCCACTAGTCGGTTTATCTTGGAGCTGTGAGTGTTATAAATGCCTGGGATTTAAATCATGTCCAACCACTGGGGAGTATACATGTGCAGGATTCTACAATCAAGTTTATTTTGAACCTATGGGTTGTCTATTGGAGCATCACACACCTACTACATTTTGTCTTCAACTAGATGCTAATTCTATGAACTGTAATTAACAGTGGGAACAGATACAGTACAAACCAGCGCCTGCAAGGTATACAGTCCAATAAGTCCAAATAGGGGGAAAGGAGAGAAAGTCCAACGAGTCCAATGAACAGGAGTTCTCCAATCAGGTAACCCGATACATGTGGATAGAAACAAAGACAATGATCATAGTGTATTATGTAAAATACAAAAAACAATGAAAACAAACTACAAACAACAAGGACATACACATGAAACACAGAAGCTGAAATAAAAAACCATTTAATAAAACAATTGAGCCTGCTGCAGCGGGTCATCAAGGTGTTAAAACCAGAACCCTACTTACAGCAGGACCGGATAAAATGCACGTGTGAAACCAACAGGAACGAACGCCAAAAAACAGTGAGAGTCCTCCGTGGGTGCCTGGGTGTGTGTTGTGATGATTATATCTCCATCCAAAGTGTGGATAGTTCCCAGATTGGACACAGGGAAAGGGTAGCGGTACACAGCTGCACACATCAGTAGGGCCTCTCTTTTGAGGGCGTTGCTACCTGCATAGGGGGTCAGGAACGCTGCACGCAACCAGCTCTCTCTGATGGCGCCGTGACCTTTGACGCCTTCGGAGGGAGCTGGTTGCGTGCAGCGTTCCTGACCACCTCTGCAGGAAGCGACACCATCACAAGAGAGGTCCCTACTGATGTGTGCAGCTGTGCACAGCTCCCCTTTCCCTGTGTCTCCACTTTTTTAGATGGATTAATAAAGAATTATTTTTAATATCAATTGTTTGGGACCTACTTTTGGCTGTTGCACCAGAATCACCTTGTTCTTCAGATTTACCTCTCTACTCCAGGCTGCACGCTTACCAGGACTTCAGTATTAAGAGATTTCTGTGAGTACTTTCTTATTTATGATTGCTCAATGTGAGTCCAGGGACCATCCCAATGAGGGTTTGATGGGGGATTTTTAGCCTTACACCTTACCCTTCAGGGTACATTGGCCCACCTGGGGACTTTACTACCTTCAAGCAGTAATCCATATCCTTATCCAGTCCTGTGTTACGAACACATACATTAAAGGGATTCAGTGCTGAAGCACCTTTGTCACTTGGAAATGGGATGACACTTAAAGAAGTAATTTTTGTAATAATTAAATTCACTGCACTTTCATTCTCATCAAGTGCTAAGCATTGTAATCATCACCTGTTCACCATGAAGTTTCATGCACTGCAGGCTATTAACAAGTGATAGTATCATTTACAGTACCCAACCACTTGATCCTTAATGAATTGCAAGAAACTGAATTTTATGTGTCAGAAAATGAGCAAGCAGAAAATTGATTTCAGGCAAATATGTTTTATGGAAATTAAAATGCAAACAGGATTGTCATCATTCCCAAACTGCTATCCAGTTTCTAAAATATGTCCTATTTAAAAAGAGATTGCAACAATGTGATACATTGATCACATAGTAAGGGTGACACTTTTTTTTAAAGGAATAATTGATTGAAAAACAAGTTTTATAGGTGGAACAATAAACCCTTTCATGCCAGAAGAGCCTGTAACACATTTATTTGCATGTTCCAGGCACCCCTGGCATAAAGTGATATAGGATTTATAATAATAATTAAGTGAAATAATCAAAGTATTTCTGTTCAGCTGCATACAGTAGAATAGTTGTATTTTACAGCACACTCCATTATAATCTGCACACACAACAGATTGTAAATACAAAAAGTTGTACAATCTTTGCGTCTATTTTTAAAGACAATTGTACTTATATGGAAAATAACCTATTCTGTTTTTAAAGGATACATATTATCTAAATGTTTCTAAAGTTAGTTCCAAAGAGCTGTTTTCAATTATATTCAAGTCCAGAATGTATTTAATTCAGGCATAATACCGCGTCTTTAAGGCACCTTGGTCCTCATTCAAGACTGTGTTTGATTTGAATTGCAGTTTTTGACCATTCCTACTGCGGTCGGCCTCATTGAACCTATTTGAAAAATGTGCTGTGCCAGTTAAATACAGACAAGTAGCTGGCTGCTGCCCCACTCCATACTGAAAGGTGGCTCAAAAATACAAGTAATTACACTCTCATACACATGGTATTGGCAAAGTACTTGTTCTATGAAGCAGCGAGGATGAAAATTGGAGACGAGAACATGGGTAAAGAATAAAACTGCTGATTAATGGACGTATTTCATATGCAATATATGTATTCACTTTGACAATATATGAATAATCTACTATTTTCTATATAAGAAACGGGTGCAAGCGCAAATAACACTAATTAGGTGAAAATAATGAATCAATAATTCATGCGTGAACATACAGTAGAGGCAACGTTTATTCTAACATTTGCCGTAAACTAGCCGGGTTACATTCTGGGTATGTGCTGGGTATGTTCTGGGCTAGTTTGAGGCACGTTTAAGGCATTTCTGCATTGACTAACGACCCATAGGATTAACACAGCAGGGATCCCTGGCAGTCCAATTCAGTTTGAATGGGACTGCCAAGGACCCCCGCTATTAATCTGATAGGCCATTAATCAATGCAGAAATGCTGGGGCTAGTTAAAGGAAAGTTTAAGGCATGTATTCAGAATGTACCTGGGTGTTTCCTGTTTTTTTGGGGGAATTGCCACTGGTTTTTGTTCGAATAAGAGTTGCCTCTACTGTATGCAGTTGAATAAAGTATAAAAATTATATATACAGTCCCTGAAGATAATGCTGCTCCCAGACAGGACTCAAACCAGGTCCAGAAACAGTTTGACAGCGAAGAATTCCGGGACACAAATAGATCCAAAGACATACTGTATAAAGGAATATACAATAAAAAATTGTGCAACACAGCTTATACAATAATACTGTAAACGTGAAGTTGTGGATTGTGCACTCACATGTTCCACATGAAAATCCGGCAATGAGGTCATATAGAGTAACAACTCTTTTGGACATCCAGGTAGCCTCATCTGACATCCATCAAAGCATAGGAGATTTCATATCTGATTAAGGGAGGAAGAGGGATGAGGAATCCCACATAAAAAGCAATGATAGTGAAGATTAGAGAGCAAAGTCTCCATCTTTGCTAATGACACTAAATTGTGTAATGTAGTAGAATCAGAGCAAATAATAAACAGTGAACTTTCAAATTAAAAATGGATAAATTAGGAGAATCCTTGATGGAGAAGGATTTAGGAGTGCTTGTAGACAGCAGGCTTAGCAATATTGCCCAAAGTCATGCCGTAGCTGCAAAGGCAAACAAGATCTTATCTTGCATTAAAAGGGCAATGGATGGAAAGGAACAAAACATAATTATGCCCCTTTATAAAGTATTAGTAAAACCACACCTTGAATATGGAGTGCAATTTTCGGCACCACTCCTTAGAATTCCATTATGAAACTAGAGAAAGTGCTGAGAAGAGCCACCAAATTAATAAAAGGGATGGATAATCGGATTTATGAGGAGAGGCAAGCGAAATTAGATTTGTTTTCATTAGAAAATATGTGTCAAGTAGCTTTTAAAAGAACTATTGATCCCAAGGGCAGTACAAGCAACAAAGGAAAGGGTTCTTTAAAGTAAGGGTAGTTAAAATGTGGAATTCATTACCCATGGATACTGTGATGGCAGATACAATATATACATTATCTTCAAAAAAAGTTTGGACTTCTTTTACATGGATATACCAAATAAGTAAACATGGGAAGGATGTTTATCCAGGGAGTAATCAGATTGCCAATATGTGGAGTCAGAAAGGATTTTATTTTTCTCCTTATGTGATATCATTAGATGATATTTCACTGGGGTTTTTTGTTTGTCTTCCTCTTGATCAATATACTGTAAGTACAAATATAGGTTAAAGTATCTGTTTAAAATTAGTATAGGTTGAACTTTATTGATGTATCTCTTTTTTTAACATTATCTACTATGTACTGCTGCGGCACAGTTTATTCGAGCATTTGCCCGTTCTGTGCCGCAGCAGTAGCCTGGCGCGCGCCCGAGAGTGACGGGCGCGCGCCGAAGCAGCGGAAGAGCGCCCTCCGATCGGGGCGCTCTCCCTACCGCTGCCGGGTCCGCCGGGTCCCCCGGAACCCCCTGCCGCTGTCCCGCGATCGCGGGACACCAGGGCTCCCTCGGGGAGCCCCTGGACGCGCGTGCAGGGGGCGCACGCTCCCGAAGACGTGTGACCGCGCGTCTATGACGCGCGGCACGCCGAGGGGCAGCCACTAGCAAGCCGGGAAATCTCCCGGCTTGCGGATCTGGCCGCAGTGTAATAAACTGTGTCGCCAGTGTAACTATGTAACTGTCACAGACTTGCGAGAATAGCAGAGGCAAGGCACGGCTAGTTGGAGTTTAAAGGCAAGGGTCCAGGGAAGGCAGCATGAATTGTAGTCTGGGTCCAGTGAAGGCAGCATGAATTGTAGTCTGGGTCACAGTTAGGGGTCCAGGTCAGGCAGCAGGAATTGTAGTCTGGGTCACAGTTAGGGGTCCAGGTCAGGCAGCAGGAATTGTTGTCTGGGTCACAGGCAGAGGTTTGCAGCAGGAAGTTTTAAAGGAAGTGGCCAGGAGCAAAAATGGATGATCCAGCCACAGAGGGTGAGCAAGAGCAAAATCCCAAATCGGAAAGAGAAAACCCGGAAAGGATCAGCTGGTCAGCTCATCCGTTAAGTGCTCAGATAGTCCTTGACAAAGGCCACTACTTGAGCTTAAATATTCCAGACAGTCTCAGCCCTGAGGGTGCAAAACTCAATGGTGTATTGGCCTACCGTGCGAGTTTCTGGCAAATCAGCAGGAGTGAAGCTGATGCTGAAGATGCTCATCCTGGAGCGTCAAACATCAACTTGAAGGCCGGATAAAGGCAGGGGAATCACTGTTCAGGGGCTAATCCTTCTCCCAGAGCGGAAAGGCGCAAGCCAATGCTTCGTCAGTGAGAAGAGAAACAATGTAGTCCACCCTGGCTCTGTGCATGGTGAACATAGACATTGTAATTCAAATTGAATAGAGCATTGATTAAGAAATCCCCTGCATGCCATAAGGTCCCCACCATAACGTAGAGGAGTCATGATCCAATGTTCCCTGATCACTGGGGATACCGGAAGCGGTATCAAAGCCGCATCTGCAGCCCTCAAGTCTGGCTGATGGGTGCCAATGTGGGCGACTAGTCCTGCACCGCATCACACATTTGTGCCAGTTGTTGATCATGTACTGTAGGGTGAGGCGTTGCTCATGATCCCCCAAGTACTATCCTTGCAGGCTCATTCTACCTCAGCGGTTTCCATATTTGGGCTGAGCAAAATGTAAAGATGCTTGTCTCAAGCAGGAAACGGACCCGCAGGGCTAAGGTAGGAAGGTGAAAGAACCGACCTGAGTTGAGGGACAAATCCTGAGAGTAGTGAGAGTAGTGAGTTGTAAGCTGAAGATCAGGGCTGGCAGCAGAGTTACCTAGTCGGTGTGGATGCAGAGGTCGAGGCAGGCTGAAATCAAAGATTAGTTGAGGTACTTACAATGGTCAGGCGGTATTCGAAGTACGTGAGCCGGGTCTGGTAACGTGAGAGACAAAAAGCATAAATGTGTTGCATGAACACAGCAACAAACTGGAACTTCCTGCTAACAGGACTGTTCTTTTAAAGGAAGTTGCCAGGAACAAAAATGAACGATCCAGCAACAGAGGGTGAGCAAGAGCAAAATCCCAAATCGGAACTTGAAAACCTGGAAAGGATTTTTCCAAACCGCATAGTGGTAACCACCCTCCCGGGGCAACTATCCCCATCACCCAACCCTCTACACCCTAAAAATAGCCCCTTCACCCACAGTAATGGGATATCGCCTTATTAGCCAAATGTTGCTAATAGACTTCTGCCCATTGAAAAGGATAACACAATATACATTACATAAAAATTACAGCTCAACCCCGTTATAGCGTGATCCGCTACAACGCGAATCTGCTTATAACGCGGTCTGAGTGTGTGTACGAGTGTGTGTGTGTACGAGTGTGTGTACGAGTGTGTGTGTGTACGAGTGTGTGTGTGTGTGTGTGTGTGTACGAGTGTGTGTGTGTGTGTGTGTGTGTACGAGTGTGTGTGTGTGTGTGTACGAGTGTGTGTGTGTGTACGAGTGTGTGTGTGTGTACGAGCGGTGTGTGTGTACGAGCGGTGTGTGTGTACGAGCGGTGTGTGTGTACGAGCGGTGTGTGTACGAGCGGTGTGTGTGTACGAGCGGTGTGTGTGTACGAGCGGTGTGTGTGTACGAGCGGTGTGTGTGTACGAGCGGTGTGTGTGTACGAGCGGTGTGTGTGTACGAGCGGTGTGTGTGTACGAGCGGTGTGTGTGTACGAGCGGTGTGTGTGTACGAGCGGTGTGTGTGTACGAGCGGTGGGTGTGTACGAGCGGTGTGTGTGTACGAGCGGTGGGTGTGTACGAGCGGTGTGTGTGTACGAGTGGGGTGTGTGTATGAGTTGGGTGTGTGTATGAGTGGAGTGTGGTGTGTGGTCTGTTTGTGTGTGTGGTGTGTTGTGTCTGTTAGTGTGGTGTGTTGAGTATTGAGTGTGTGGTATGTGTGTGGGTGCAGTGGGTGGTGTGTGGAGTGTGTGGTGTGTGTAGCCCCGATCCACGCCCTCCCCCCCGCTCGTGCTTGCAAAATTATGCAGGACACCCTGCACCCATGCTTGGAGAGTTGGTGATGTCATCGCTCTCAGTGGCAGCGCGGACGTAGCCTAATTTTGCAAGCGCAAGCTGTTGAAATATGTAAGTGTTTAGACTTATTTGTATTTACATTGTATACCGTTTAATAAAGGTTTTTTTTTTCATGTGATTTTGATTACATAAGGCAGGGGGGGCCCGAGAAATTTCATGGATGAAAAGGGGGGCTCGGCATATAAAGTTTGCTTACCCCTGAAATAAGGATCAAGAGGGGACTACCTCATAAAAAAGACTTTATTGGATCATACAATAAACGAACCCATAAAGAGGTAGGGGAAAACACATTGCGTTTTATGTCTATAGGACTACATAAACCACCAACCCTAAATATATACACACAAAAAAAACCAACCACCTCCAAATAAATATAAAATTCAGACTTACATACCTTAGGCATGGTCTCAGGCCTCTGGTGCTCCAGCTCTCCACAGCTGTGTGGGTCTCACTCTAATGCCGGTGCATGCATGCGTGCGTCAACATGAGAGAGAGGTCCTGTGCATGACAGGGAGGGAGATCCGCAGCTGGGGTGAGCAAGGACCCGGCGGCCAGACAAAGTAGTTGGAACTTCTTTGCCTGGCTGCTGTTCCTCACGTTGCAGCCATGCCCCGGCTTCCTCCAGCTGTGGTCCTCCTTCACTGATACTGTCCCACACCTAGCCTCTGACGCTACTGGTTGCTGGAACTTTATTACATGCCACTGCATGCTATAATTTGTACCCAGCTTATCTTCAGATGCACACCAATGTCAGAGAGATGCCTGTTGTCAGAGGCAAAGTGTAGGACAGTGTCAGTGAGGGAGAACCACAACTGGATAGATTGCCACAAGCCGGGGCCCAGTGGCAACTAGAGTACCGAAGCTGGGCAAAGATGTTGGACATGGACATGGCTACAAGTCAGTCCCAACTTCTAATGCCAACAGCCGGGCCCGCTGCAGCCACTGGACCTTGGACGCTTGTCCCTGCTCTTTCCCCCTGTCAACAGCCCTGGGCACAACCCCTTCCCCCACCCAAAAAAATAATCAGGTTGAATAAATACTGGTTGATGAAGGATGTTCACAATCCTTCGTTGCTTGAAGAGTAGTCACCATAGAGTAGTTCTTTCATCTTTTTCCTGTAGATGTTGCTTCATTGTCCATTTCCTGTCAAATGAGATGTAGCAGGCCTAATATATGGCCAGTGATGTCACATTTGATAAACACATTGTACATACACCAATATGTTTGGTGGATGTACCATGTCAACATAATTCACGTTTGGCTGAGAATGATCTCTCAACCTAACTTGATTAAATCACAAGGCTCATCTACCAATCCTATTCCTCCAATTTTGGGGGGTGAGGGGACATCACCTTAAAGGGAGGTAATAACAGGGTACCTGATTTATAAACATGATTTGTGTGTGAACTAGTGGAAAGATATTTCATCATGACTTGATTATTGTTTGCACATGGCCATGGCTACTATGTAAATGTTGCAGCCCATTGGAATGATCCTGCTGCTATTAAAGCTGACTGTCTCTATTGTAATGGTTTGTGGGTTTGTTTCTGCTGTGCTGATATCTTTAACAGACAATCACATTTTGTGTCTGCTAATATTTCTAAAATAAATAGAAAATTGAAAGTATTAGCACAACGCATCCCTTGAATCTCATTCCGAGGAATAGAGAATAATAATACAAAATACATGTTTAATTGGGGCGGTTATCCAAGACTAATTTTGTCTTTAATTGAGGCCATTGAGCTCCACTGGTTCCAGACAATATCCTAGAATACTGTATTAATAGTAGTGATTGCAGATAAGAAAGAAAATAAGGTGTATTGTCTGTGTCACTACACATATTTATCTAGAATTCTACTATGAAGACTAGAAAATGATGAGAACATTTACAAATAAGACTTGATACTATTAGTTAACACAGGGGCGCGCAAACTGTTTTTGCTGCGCCTCCCCTGTGCCTGCTCTCCTCCTTGGTGTGCCCCCCTCCTTACCTTGCGCGGCGTCAAATGACACGTGACCAGTGGCGTCATTTAACGTCACATTACCATGGCAACCATGACCTCACATGACCCCACGGCGTCATTTGATGCTATGTTACCATGGTAACGTGTCCTGGAGCCAGCTGAACCTCAGTAAGTAGAGGTTGCAGAGGCCTTGCGCGGTCCCCTGACATTTAATTTAAATGCCTGGGGGAAGAGCGCAGGACCTCTGCAACTGCCTGTGCCCCTCCAATAAAATCCTGCGCCCCCTGGGGTTCACGCCCCCTGTTTGCGCACCGCTGAGTTAACACACTACACAGAAATCACACACTGAGGTCCAGGAAAAGTGTAAGGGAGGTACATTTCTCTATAGTTATTGATTGGACACACACTGGTGAAGATAGATATGGTAATTGTTGCCCTTCTCTCTTAATAAGAAGAATTTAATAGCCAACTGGAATTGATTTTATACATATATCTATGTATGTTGTACAGTATGTACTGGTATATCTTTATATAGCGAAAGTGGGAGTGAAACTCCCAAGTGATGCTTCACTAAAAAAAAGTCCATAAACATTTATGAAAGACTCTGAACATATAAACAAATCGCAGACAATATATTCAAGTATTAGAGGAGATGTCCCACGATGTCAGCCAAAGTTGCTGCTGAATTCATTTTAAAAGATTGTATACAGATGCAGCGGCCGTTATTCGAACACTTCACGCGGTGTATACCTCGGAATACCCATGTCATGGCGTGTGATTTCTTCCAACCGTACCGCCTTTAGATGCGAGTGCAGAAAATGGCATTTTAGTGTTCTGTTTTTTAAACACCTGAAATTGACAGAAGCACAGTAGCACAGTACTGTACAAATTACAATTCATTCATTTCATTGCACACAGAGAAACAGAATCCATGAAATTCAAACAAAGCAACCGCGATAAACACAGGTGCCTGAGGCGATTGGCCGCATTAATGCCGCGTGGAATACAGCAGAACACACGAAAACGGCTATGTGATTGGTTCAAATAACGGCCGCTGCATCTGTATTTTCAATTGAAAACTCCCAGTAGCCTACAGGTTAACTAGCCCAATCACTGATGGCATAACATTATTAACCCATAATACAATATTCTTTGACAAAGCGCAGGTGTCTCCGTGGAACACATAAAAGTGCTATTTTACCCCTTGCTTTTTTATGTGCCAATTAATTGTGTTTTGTGCCTTTAGTCTGCAGTACGGTTCATTTTTCCCGCATAGCAGATGTACCGCCTCACAACTTCACCTTCACATTATCTTTATGTAGCGCCATTTACTTATAAAGCACTTCACTGCAGTGATACACATTACAGTACATAAAAATATAACACATTTTAGGAATTAACACTTGAGACATAAAAGTAATATTAGGAAAAAGAGTCCCTGCCCAGAAGATCTTACAATCTAAGTCATGAACAATCTACTGCACCGACACACTTTATTCGAGCAAATACCCAGTATGTACCTGGCAGATACCTGGAATGCGCCGCTCCTCACCTCTGACAAGCCCCGTTGTGTTTGCCTTCCCAGCCTGGGTTCATGCCTGGCAGACGGGCGGCTAATCTGTTAAATGATAATGATTAGGATTTAATAGGCTGCAATGCTTCGCGTGTCTACCAGATGGCATAAATTCATGAATTGTAATGCAGTATATATATATATACTGTGCAGTATTGCAGCCAGCGGGAATAAAATGCTTCAATCCCTGCTTGGAAAATACCTCAATGCACTCGGGCAGAAAACAGTCACAAACCTCAATACACCCGGGTATACCCGAATTCGTGGGACTAGCCGAGCTCGAATAAAGTGTGTCGCCAGTGTACAAGGTGATAATTCTCCCGCTGTACTTAATTGGGTAAAAAGTAGAGATGTGTGCCCATAGAATCCTAGAGAGTGCACTACCCTGCAGCAATACTTCACAGACAAAATAAACCCAACAGAGACTCACAACATATACTGCTGCGCCAGCCTTTATTCTAAAACTTCTCTGAGCCGTTGTCGTTGGATCTGATGTATTCCCCCCGCTATACATCGTGCATCCCCGTGTTCATGCCGCATTCGCGCCGCCCGGCACACACGGTTGATCTGTTTAATTATAATGGTTTCGGATTTTATTGGGGGCAGAACTGTACGACTTTACAGTAGGTTGAATTGCTATTAGACTTTTAAGACAACAGCTCACTTGAGTTTCTAGACAGTATTGCAGACAACGCTAAAATGCAATTTTCTGCGCCCGATAGAAACCAGAGTCAATTGCTATACGGTTGGAAAACATCGTGCGTCATGACCCCGGTATTCAGAGCGATACGCAGGGCGAAGTTTTAGAATAAAGGCTTGCGCCTCTGTAACAAACTACTGTACAAAAACAAATAAACAAAAACTATTAGAAGAGAAGGAAGAAAAAGGGAGAACAATAATGTAGTATGAGAATATTAAATATATATTGGTAGCATAAAAAATTACCTCACTCACAAACAAACTGGAATAAAAACATGGCAAAGAATAACCTTGTAGAATCGTGGGTACCTCCGTTGGAACCCTTGCAATAAGGATCCCCACTCTGTTTACGCACAAGTCCCTTAGTCTGGTAGGCTGCTGATCCCCATTTTTAAATTCACTCAGGGAGCCTGTCTATTACCTAGTCACCCAGCCTCCTCAAGGCCTGGTTTTCCGGTCGCAACCGCTATCTATCTGTGTCAAGGGGTGCTCTCTATAGAGTCTACAGATCTGATCTCCTCTTGCTCCCCTCTCTATACGCCTCCTTTCTTCCCTACATTCCGTGGGTGCACTGACTTCTAATCCTTCACGCTGATTAGCTGTAATGTTACGTGTCCCTAAATTTCAGCAGCAGGGGCTTCTGGGAGTTGTAATTCTGCTGCTGTTTTCAGTCATTGGCTAATTACCAGCAGCACCCACCAGACGGGAGTTATATGTTATATATACTATCAAGGGAGTTATATGTATATCATTGTACTTTAAATATGTTGTAGGATCACATCAGACAAAAATAACAGTTTTTGTACCACAATTACAGGCACTTACTGTACATCAACAATTGGATCTCTTGTAATTCATAAGGATGGACATAATCAAACATGCAGTGTAGTAGATAACTAATTAGATACATTATTGCATTGTAGAGATGTCATTCATAATTAGGCTTTTAATTTGTTACACTTAAACAATAGGTTATTGTGGCAAAAATCTGATTAAATTTGTTTTTAAATATTTATCAATTTTCTGTTTGCTGGCACATTTTCTGCAGCAGCCTAGATGTATGAAAATCTCTATAACAATCATAATAGAGATCGCTTGAAGATTGTATAATGCTTGAAAGGTATTAAATGTGCAATCTGATTATTATTATTTTTTCTTAAAATGAAAAACAAGTTTTGAAAAGATTGAACAACTCCCCAAAGTAGCTTCTATGGACTCAATTTCATCAGAATAAATGGAAAATGTATGAATAAATTACATACCAAATAGTGTTTGAAAGTATGGCAGCACTATTTTTAACATTGAATTCAATACTAGTGGAATTTACTATTTCATTAGTTCCTTACTAATGAAAGCCATGTGTATCTATAAATAACAAATTATCCTAATGGTGGCATTTAAAGGTTTTTTTATTCAGTGCAGTGTGAAAATGATATTAAAGTATATGTTTGCTATGCTGTTTCTTTTCTTATTTGCATAAACAGTTTAGGAATGTCAACACTATTTACACGTTGAGCTTACAGTACTGATGAGTAAAAGAAGTATGTTCAGCCAACGTTACCACACAAAAAACTTTTTGTAAAGAATTACCAGCCTGTAAGAGATGTGTGCAGAGGTACATAAAATGGAGACCGATTTGGGTGAAATTATATCTTGGCTTTATTGAGCCTGTTCCCTTATCCAGGCAAAACATACAAACACAACAAAATAACAAACCCCTATCCCTTTATAAGGGTTAACTTACTTCCCCAGACCCTATCTGCAGGACTGGAGGGATATTCCCATTACCAGCCTATCACCCCAAAGTCTCAGGATGTACCTGAAGCAGGTCGCCATCCATGTCAGTCTCTGGCTATTTTCTGTGTCCTCTGTGTCCAGGAAATATAGGTCTCTGGGTATCTGGATGTCTTGATCTCAGCATATATAACCTTTGTGCTCAAGACAGTGTCTGTGTGCAGGCTTCTCTGCTTTCCTGTGACAGCCCAATTGTCAGCTAAGGAATCCCTCTCCTGTTCCCACATAAAGCTTTTTACAGAGCTCTCATTAGTCTAGGTGGAGACTAGTTAATTGAGTGCCTGCAATCAATTATCTCTCTGCTGGATTTTCAGAGCTCTGAGGCTGCTTAATTTAAACAGGGATAAGTCCATGTTACATGCCTACAGTATGCACCTGCACACTTTTAATTGTTATTCTGTTTCTCATTCGTGTATTGTAAGGGAGCAATGTGGCTGTTGGATGAGATCAGCCATACAATTGCTACGTAGTTATTATAATAGTGTTCTAGATAGGAAGTGCAGGTATTACATAGGGTGTACACTTTCGTTTGCAATCCCATGTCTACTGACTAAGCTTCTCAAGTACAGAGATATACAGTACAGGCACAATGTATATATATATATATATATTTAAACTTTACAATTGCCAGTTTTTATAATATAATTTGATATGGTATAATATTCCATTTAATTAATATGATACGATATATTTGACATTTAAACTTTTAACTTGTAAATTAGCCTTCACATTAAATTAAATTCATTTGAAGATCTGGCTTGAAATCACCTAACACTTTTTGATATTATAGTGTCAATTAACTTTTAAATTAGCATTCACAAGAAATTAAATTATTTTGAAGATCTGGCTGGAAATCACTTAACACTACGATTTTTCACTAATTCCCCCTGTTCCTTACTTTGCATTCACAGGAATCCATGGTTATTACTGTAGTGTCATTTTTTCACAGCACTTAGCACAAAGAAGTAATGACTCACAGTAGTTATTCAAGGTAGATATTCAAATCTATAATTATTGGAAAGTTTACATTTATATCTAGTTAATATACTGTAGTATATTCTTTAAGATGCATTACCTTGAGTACTTTGATTAACAATCCCATGTCTACTGACTTACAGTAGATTATTCAGTGCTGTGTTATTCAAATCTATATAAATGTAAACATTTAATTACTAGATATAAATAAACAGTATACTAGGAATCCATCTGGAAAGGTAGGAAATGGGGGGACACAGACTTGCATATTGTACTGTGTGCACATAGACAGTCAAAAGCATTTCCTAAGCCCCCCTGTCCCAATGACAAGAGAGACAGAGTTTCAGAGAGTGCTGTCCACAATATGTCTGTCTATCTCTATGTGATTTGCCCAACAAGTGTGAAATGTAGACTTACAGATGTAGCGGCCGTTATTCGAACAAATCACTGCGCCGTTTTCATGTGCGCTGCGGTACTCCGTGCGGCATTAATGCCCCAGGCACAAGTGTTTATCGTGGTTGATTAGTTTGAATTTCATGGATTGTGTGTTATTAAATGCAAAGATGCAAAGAAATTGAGCTACACTGTTCAATACGGTAGCATTCAGAGACCCATAGGCAAAGACATTTAGTTTGCCATCTGGCAGACACGCACTGAGCTGTAACCACACAAATATTAATTCCATCTGATCACAGTGTGCAGCATTTATTTATCTTTCTGCCAACGAATAATCCATGGAAGCTTGAAAGGACCAAAATGTTGCATCTGTAGTCTTAAATGCAGTTTTACCCTCACCCTCATGCAGATACTCACCAGGTTGTACGACCCTGTAAAGTCAACTTGGAAAACAAGGATACATCCTTAACATACCCGTTAAGATCCAAGATAAGAGGGAGAGTGTATCTTTTTTTGATAGTAATGTAATACAGTGCACAATATTCTATACAGGGTTGAAAATCTCCTATTTTCTTCTGTAAACAGCTGGTGACGTGGAATTTTGAATAAAACCTTTCCGTAGTCTTTCATTGATATATTCTCAGAGAACCTGATTTTCTTTAGGGGACAGGGAATATATCTTGCCATAACATATGTAATTTCCAGGGTTTAGGTTGATTTTATAAATGTAGAACTGATACGGGCACAAAACTTCTGTATCAACTCGATTAAAAACATCTGGAAGTTCTGATAATCTACGGATGGTTTGTGGCTACAATTTGACACAAACTGTTCCGTGGGAGTTCTCAAAGTATTCATGTTAAACATTAAACTGAACTATCCTTGGGGACATTTCTCCTGACAAAGGCGTGACAAGAAGGATAGCTTCCCAGCATGCCAATCGATTAGTGGATTGTAAGTGGTAGCCACAGGATGCCATGGATCTCATTAAATCAAAAAGAATGTACTCTGAGCGATCGTGAGTTTTCATGCATAGCATGATGGCTCTGGACATCAATAAAGATCCTTCTATCGATCTGATCGTTTTTTTTTTAGAAACATTGGTGTACAGTTGATCCTGGTATAATAAAGATCAATATAATTTCCTGAAGCAACTGAATCCACCAGTAATTCCAAATATAACTGATCATTGGATCAAAAAAAAGTGCAGATAAAGGAACAGTGCCCTGGGATCCACTGTCTGATCCGTATTAGGAGTGTTGATTTCTACAGAACTAATTCTAGGAGGTGTACTCCTACCTACCCATCTAATTTCCCATCTTTAGATGGGCAAAACTATTAAAATCATTTTTCCAGAATTTCCCGGGCTTTTCATTGAAAATCCGTTTCGCTATGTAAAATCCATTGATAGATTTCTCCAATTTCGATCCATTTGAATTAATCCAAAAACGCCATTGGATATAATCCACGTAGATTTTTTAATAATCCAAATTCCACGAATTCCGCAATTCATTGGCACATTTTTAATACTTTTTGATTGTCAGTGATAAAAAAAAATCCGGAAAGACAAATAATCCTTTTTAAGACTGATTCACAGAAATCTGCGGAACAAAGGATTCACCTGATCAGATGCGGAAGCAAATCCACAAAAAAATGTGCTCATCTTGAGACGTTAGCACTGTCTTACATAGTATTCTTTTTGCTCATATGATTTTTTTTGTCTTTGTCTTTTTTTTGTCCATACTAACGACGATTTTCATTGCTTCCAGTGATGGGGCCTCAATACTTTTGTTAAAGGATTTATTAGTTATAGTTCTAGAAGTTTGCAGATTGCGGACGTCCATTCTCCGTCATTCACACCGTTGTTTACTGAATCACTAATCTAGTTGAATTGTCAAGTCCACCAGACCACAGGATAGCAGTAGAAGGAGTTGGAAACACCTTGGCCAGAGCAGCCTTAAATTCTTCACACATTGTAAAACTGACACTAGTGAATCTTCCGACCTTTTCACTTCTACCATAAGATGTTTAAAGTGAGTTGCTTAAGTAAGCAAATCCTGATTACCTTGATGTAAGGTTAACATTTCTATGTTATTAGATTGAGTAGCATATCATCTTTCAAACATTTGTTTAAATTCCTGCATGAATTGAGCAATGTTTTGAATGGGAGGGTTATCCCTATCCAGCAGCGGAGTCACTCAATCCAATGCATTACCCCCCAGATTAAAAGGAAATCAATTTAACTTGGTCCATTGGGAAATTTGTTGGCTTCATCAAAAACTGTTTTCAACACTGTGAAAGACAGCAAATTTGTTATTGTCTCTGTTATGTAAAGAGATTTAGTGTGCGCTGGCCGTCAAATGACTCATTGGAGATCCCTCTTCAATGCTGCGCCCCATCTCCTGTGATCAGTGGGGCTTGAGAGGACTCACAAACATATAACAAAAAGAATGGGGGCACAGAGAAGAAGGAAAAGAATCACTGAAAGTGCATAAGTAAATGTATAAATTCATATTAAAATAACAAGTACAAAACTTATGGGTCCAAGTACACAGAATTGGTATATCACTCAAACGGAAGGTCCGTAGTCCAGGCAAAATCCCCCGCTCCGGATCGCAGTTGGCGTGTGCTGAGGGGAAGTCCTAAACCGGCGTCCACGTGTAGTCATCCCTGCATTCGTGTAGGCAGTGCTAGGAGTATTGCGTTGTCACGTAATTACCCAGCATACAATGGCTCTCCTATGCGTTTTGTGTCACGTGGGACACTTCATCAGGGGTCTCTGTTATGTCTAAGTGTTTATGCTTCACAATAACACACTACCGTATTGGTTCTCTATTACTGCTGACAGGTACTGTAGTCATTTCCTGGCTTCCTCAGACTGCTGCGTGTCTGTCTCAGACCTGATTCAGAAGTCAGAGTGGTGACATCACAGCATCACATGATAGAGACCTGGAAGTACCCAATACAACTCATCTCCTCCCCTTCTCATACGAACTTCACATAGAACATAAACAAAAACAACCAACAATAATAACAGTATCTATCTACGTAACCCAACTATAGAAAGTTCCAAGTTAATATTCCCCCAAATAGGTCTCTGAAAACTCTTCTCCCCTTGGTCTCACACCCTTTCTAGCAGACTTCGTCTTCCGATGTGGTTTGCAGAAACAATGGATCTGCTCTTCCATTTGCAGTTGTTCAGGAGGTCGCTGCTCCTGTGCCAGTCATGCTAATACTTAATCTCTGAGGTCATCCTCCCGGTGCTCATCCCGTACTCCTGGATCCATCACTGCATCTGCTGCCTGTACTGGCTCCTCTTGCCTAGGGGCCGGTTGCTCAACTGCCAAGTTCTCTTATCCGTGGTATTCTGGGTCATATCATACGCCACTCCAAATATCTCTCTGGCTGGGTCTGTTGGCCTATTCTGAGGAACTGCTTGCTGTAGGCCCGGATTTGATTTGATCCGTGTGGCATCTGGTAGAAAGGCCATTTTCTGTGGTCACTACATACATTTTTGGTCCCCAAATTCTTGTGACTATAGTGGCCTTCCATTTGTGAGTGGTGCAATAGATTCGTACACATACCGCCTCCTATGGGACAAAGGATTTGGAGTTATAACCCCATTGCATGTGACTTTGTGCACGTAACACTGTCTTCCACCATGCGCGGTTTGAGAAGATAAAGCTTAGTTCGTGGCTGACATCCTATCATGAGTTGAGCAGGCAAGACCCTTGTAATTACATGGGGTGTTGATCTGTACACCAGTAAAAAAGGTCTCCAAATTGTCAATTGTGAATTTGTGGTCCTTATTGCTTTTAACGAGTTCTTGAAGGATCGAAAAAACCCTTTGGATGGCCATTCGTGGCCGAGTGGTATGGTGCAGATGTTTGGTGAACAATACAAAACTCTTTTTAAACTCTTGCGTGGTGAACTGCGGTCCATTGTCTGACACTAAATGTAGGGGATAACTGAACATCGCAAACAGTCTCTGTAATGCTTTGATCATGGCAGTTGTTGTAACTGACTTCATTTTCACCACCTCTGGCCATTTGGAGTGTGCATCGACTATGATTAAGTACGATGCACCATCTATTGGCCCAGCAAAATCAATGTAGATTCAGTGCCATGGGGTGGTTGGTCACACCCACGGTTGGACTATCCCTCTCGGTAGAAGGGGGTAGGATGGTCCGTGGTTCACAGCAACTTCAGCAGCCAACGCATGGATGTCTAAAAAAACTTTATTGAAGCCGCTGCAGAATTCCCTGCACCAACAGGGACGGCTTTTTCGTGAGTACTCCTAACCTCCACGCGGTATTTCAGGGAGATTATTGAGGCGGTTAGTGCCGGGCTGTGATTTACTTGGGGGCGCCCCTTATGGAGGTGTCCCCCTGTACCTCTATCCGGCTTACTATTACCCAACTCCCTGTTTTCAATACCGGAGGCTTATTGTTTCATTAATCATTGCTGGGTCTCTCTTCAATCAAGTTGCCATAAAGTGTGTGCACTACCTGTTAGCAGCCTCGGTATACTGGGTAATTCCAAATTCTCTATCCATCTCGGTAGTTGCCTCACTGACTGGGCACAGCCTGGGAACCCGTGACAAAGCTTTCAATGTCTTGATGAATACCTGGCCACCATACTGTATGGGTCCACCGGCTTGCTGCTTCATGCGGACCATGCCGGGATGTCCATTATGCAGTAGTTGCAATGCGTGTGACTGCATGCTGTGTGGTACCACCACTCTCTCCCCACAGGAGGCAATGATACTTGGTGGTCAGTTCCAGATGACAAAGTTAATTTGGCCTCAAGTTGGATACTATGGTTTGAGGCCATCCAACCTGCACGAATTGCAAAGCGGTGCAGAGCGTGTCATCCCTCTGTGTTTCCTGCGAGGTCAATGTACTGTAGTGCCGACGGTTATTCTAACACAAACCATTGGCAATCGCCAAAAAGACCCAGGTACATACTGGGTACATGCTGGGTCTAGTTTAAGGCAAATTTAAGGCATTTCTGCATTGACTAATGGCCCATCAGATTAACAGCGGGGGTCCCTGGCAGTCCCATTTAAACTGAATGGGACTGCCAGGGACCCCTGCTGTGTTAAACCGGTGGGTCATTAGTCAATGCAGAAATGCCTTAAATTTGCTTTAAACTAACCAGGTTACACCCAGCATGTACCCAGCATGTAACCGGGCTAGTTTAAGGCAAGCATTAGAATACTCGTTGTCTCGTCTGTATGTGTAGTCGCATAGTGGCAATATTAGCGCAGAATTTTGTTTTGTTTCTTGAAGTGGTAGTCTGGACATAGCATCCGCATTAGCATGCTCATCGTGCAAGCGGTATTTTATACTGTATGTGTATGCTCCCAAAAAGAGGGCTTACCTTTGTAGGCGAGCGGTTGTCGTTGTGGATATATCCTTTTTGGGGTTAAAGATGAAGAGTAACGGCCCATGTTGTGGCCCATGACAAGCTTAAAGTTGTGACCATACACATACAAGGGGAAATTCTTTATAGCCCACACTACAGCTAGGGCCTCTTTATCAATCTGAGAATTGTTTAGTTAAGCCACGGATAGGGAACGAGACGCAAAAGTGATTGGTTTCTCTGTGCCATTGTCCATCAGATGAAAAAGTACTGCCCCGAGACCATACTGTATGATGAAGCGTCACATGCTAACAGTAACAGTGTGTGCATGTGATAATGGACCAATACCTGGGACGTCAGAATCATGCTTTTTGAGGTTTCAAAAACCTCCTGACACGTCTATTTCCAATTCCATTTTGTTGTTGTTTCCAATAATCTTTGCAGTGGGTTCAGAATGTGCGCTAGATTATGCAAGAATCTATTATAATAGTTCAGTAGTCCCAAGAAGGGACCAAGTTGTGAGACATTCTTGGGTGTGGGAGCCTCCACTAATGCGGCCACCTTGTTTTCCGTTGTGTGGAATCATTCTTCATCCACCACATGTGCGCAAAACTCCTAATTTGGACACAAAAAACTTGCATATTTTTTTTTTAAAATGTGCCCGTAGTCTATTAAGCATTGTAGGAACAGATCTACATTGTGGTGATGCTCCTCTTCAATGCGCCCGGTGATCAAAATATCATCGAGCATACACTAAGTACAAGGTATGCCAGCTAAAATGTCCTCAATTTTTCGCTGACATATTGCAGGGCAATCCCAAAAACCATTCGGCTAAACTGAAATAGTCCTTTGTGTGTGTTGATCGTGAGATATTTCCTAGAATCAGGGTGAACCTCAATTTGCAGGTATGCCTGCTTGTGGTCAATTTTCGAAAATCGTTTCCCGCTCCCCGCTAGGGAAGCAAAAATTTCTTCATTTCTTGGAAGGGGATACTGGTCCTCGATCAATTGGCTGTTCAGTGCCATTCGGAAATCTCCACATACTGTATGTGCAGCTCACCCTTCTTTTTCCTTACTGGCACAATTAGTGATGCCCAAGCGCTATGTTTACCTTAAAGATGATCACTAACTCCTCCAAACACTTTAGCTCTGTTTCCACTCCCACCTTCAGGGTGAATGTCAATGACCTTGCCTTGAAAAATGTTGGGGTCGCACCTTCTCTTAAATTGAATTGAATGTAGTCCCCCTTAACTTTGCATAAGTCGCTATCAAAAAACGTAGATGTTTCATCCATGGCTCGTGCTGGTCTATGTTTTGTTCTAAAGCATGACAGGAGTTGACATGAATGTCTGGCATTCCAAAGGCCCGTATACAATCCTGCCCAAATAGGGGTGACTCTCCCCATTTTAGGAGGTATAGTGGAAGTCTTTTTGTTTTCTCTTTTTACGTGACACATACTGTACTGTCACACAGCCGAGTTGCTTTAAAAGTGGCGTGGAGTAAGTCTGTAGCCTGATTTTAGTTTGCTTTAACTGCTTTGTTAGCTGTACCTTGCGCCAGTGGTGTAGAGTGATCACAGACACTGCAGCCCCATTATCCAGATCCATGCACAGCATTTTCCCTTCGAGTTTCACCTGTACTTCCATGCCCATTGGTTGAAGCCTGAGGTGGTATATGGAAAGGCGTTCCAATTGCTCGTCTCTGTTGAGCTGGACGATGAATCTAGGAGGTCCACTTTATAAGTTTGACTGCCTCCTGTCTTCTTTTTCTGGCGGCGTGTATGTGGTGCATGGCAAACACGCTGTAAATGTCCTGTTTTGCCGCAATTATGACACTCCATGTCCTTGAATCTACAGGCTCCACATCGGTAACACCCTGCCAGGGTCTATTGTCCTGGTGCGGGTCATGACAACGTTGATTGTTAACTATGCCTTTGGGGTTTTGTGCTTGCTGACTTGGTAAGTGGTGTGTTGAAAAGTTATTATTTTACAGTCTCGTACGATTGCAGTGCGTCTTTCATTGCCAACTCCATTACTGTTACCACATCTATAGCCATTTTTAAGGAGAGGTTGTCTTCTGTTAACAGTTTTCTTTGTAAAGGCTGACTTGTGAGGCCAATGACAAACATGTCGTGGAGGGGTGTTGGCAGGTAATCACAGAAAGAGCAGGTGCTGGCCAACTTCCTTAGAGCGACAACATAGGATTTAATATCCTCACCTTGTACTTGGCGTCTATTATAAAACCAATATCTCTCTGCTATCTCCAGCGGTTTAGGTTGGTAGTAATTGTTCAGTATTTCAAGCAGTACATTTAGGGGCTTGGATGCTGGTTTATCTATAAACAAGTCTCTTAAAGTGTTGTAGGTTTTAGCACCAACTACTGTGAGAAATATAGCAACTTTTTTGTCATCACTTACAGCATTTGCAACTAAATACTGCTCGATGCAAAAATGGGGTGTGGGAGAGGGGAAGGGAAAGGAGGTGGGTGGTGGACTGGGCGCTCCCGAATGGTAAATCAATAATGTTGATAAAATACAACTGAAATACACAAATCTATCTCACACCAATAGTGATTAAAATAACAATAAAAGTGTAAAAATAGGCAGCTCAACTTTCTCTGATGGGACAGTTCCAGATCCCCGGATGGTGAACTTGTATTGCTTGCAGATGAGGAGGAGCGCAGGAAAGTGTGATGATATATGAAAGAAAAAAATATCATATATAGTGCAGATTGTAAAACACTGCAGTTATGGATTAATTCAGTAGAATAGAACTCACAAAGGTCATAGATAATTTCACATGTCAGAGATCCTTCTCTCTCTGACTGGAGCCCTTTAGACAGTAATTGCCAGGATGTCCCTCAGTGCACAGGTATATGCAAATAAAGAGAAGCCACAATAGTGCATACTATTTCAAATCAGTATATTAAACAATTAACAAGAGTATAACACACTCACATTTGCCAAGTAAAATCGGGTGGGGGAGAGAACCGTAGATTGTTCTTTGGTGCAGTTACAGGCAGCTTCACAGCGTCTTAGAATCTCTCACTGTGATTCCCGCATCCGTCGCCGTCGCGTCACTTCCGGTGTTGCGTCACGGCTAAGGGCGGAAGTTCCCACTGGACGAGATCTCTGCCTGAATTTGCCTGTCCTTCCGAACAGGTTCCCTCACTTCAAACTCTACGCGTTTCGCCAGATGCTTCGCCAGGAGTTGTAATTAGATGAGAGATACCTCTGTACTATTTATAGGCCCATCAATCCAGAGATATAACAATATGTTAACCCCCTCAGCGCTCACACATAGCGCGAGGTGCAAAAACCCAGTGTGTTGTTAAAGTGACATATACACAAAACATTAATCTTTATTATACATAATGAAGTTAAAAATCAAGTAAAATATAAATTATTTATCTATATATTATTTAATAAAACATTGCCTGAGCATATCTAAATATTCTAAGTTAGTATAAATATAGATACAAGTGGAATTGAAGTAATAGCAGCTAGAGGAAGAGAAGAGATGGGAGATGATTACTTAAAAGGTAATGACACATATTAATGGATCCAAGGTACATAATTAGATCATCCTAAATAAAATCCTTTTAAGAAGAGTAATAATACTAATAAATGAGTAACATAGGTTAAAAAATATATAAACTAAGATAATAAAGAAACTAAGTCAAAAGTCTATGATAAAAATCTAGGATAGAAAGGCACCAATATCAATATCTACATTAAGACCTCGGGGGGCAAGCGTCTGCATTTTGTGTATCCAATAAGTCTCTCTTTTGGCTAGACTGTTGTTTCTATTGCCCCCTCTCCAATGCCTGGATACCTGTTCTATACCCATATATTTAAGAAATTTGGGGTCAGAATTGTGAAAATTTAAAAAATGCTTAGATAAATTATGTGTGACTAGGCCTTTTTTAATATTTCTGGCATGCTCCAAAATTCTAATATTTAATGGTCTAGAGGTGCGTCCAATGTACTGTAATCCGCAAGGGCATTGTAGTAAATAAATAATAAAATCAGATTTACAGTTGATATAATGTTCTACTTTGAATCTTTCGCCCGTTACCTTGCATTCAAAATTCAATTTGTCTGTCATTTTATATTTACATGCAGTACATGAATAACAGCCAAAAAAACCTGCAGGTTTATCTAGCCAAGTGCTTGGTTTATCCTTAGGAGTGACCTCAAATGTTGTTGGTGCCAATTGGCTTTTAAGATTTGGTGCTCTTTTAAATAAAACGTTGGGTGTATCCGGAATATGATCTTTAAGAATGGGGTCATTTTTTAAAATATGCCAGTGTTTACATATAACCTTTTTAATTTCATTGGCATCTTTATTGTAAGGAGTAAGAAACGACATATTAAAATTGCTTTTTGTATTCAGATTTTTAGATTTATTTACCAGTAGATCCTTTCTTGGGACAGAATTCGTTTTTTCAAGTGTGTTTTCATTATAATTTCTATCTTTAAATCGATTAATTAAAATTTCAGATTGTTCTTGGAACATTGTATCATCACTACAATTTCTTTTTATCCTTCTTAGTTGTCCATAGGAAATGTTCTTAATCCATTGTGGGTGGTGGCAGCTGTCTTGTAGTATAAAATTATTGCTGTCCACCTTTTTAAAATAAGTTTTAGTTTTTAATACCATATTTTCTATAAAAATAACTAGATCTAAAAACTCTATTTCATGCCTACTCCATTTATGAGTAAATTTAATGTTACGATTATTATCCTCTAAGGCATTAAAAAATTCTTGTAGTTGTTCTTCATCCCCTTTCCAAATGAACAGCACATCATCAATGAATCTATGCCAGGAGACAAGATTTGCACCCAGATCCTCCCAAATCCCCATGAAGATGTTAGCATAACTGAGTGAGAGGGAGATTCTAAATAGAGAATTCACAAAATTAGAGGCCCTTTTGTTTAAAGATACTAGAAAATGGTTTGACATGCTATATTTGAATAAATATTTAACCAATAAAATTATCCCTAGAGGTTTAAGGATCAAGAAGCTTCCTTCATTTGATTTGGATGATGCAATATTCATGAAAGCCTGGGAGGGCATCGTGGATCATGCTTCGTCTGAACTAATGAAACTTATTATATTACAACACAAAAAGAGAATTGCCATTATGGATAAAGAAATAAATGCCATTAAGGAAACAATAGAACCATTAATGGGCCACCCGGTGTTTAAAGAAAATGATAAAACGCTTCAGAAAAGACTAGAAAACCTTGAATCTAATCTTAAGGAAAATAAGGATAGGAAATATGAAAGGGATGTGGAGGACTACGCTACAGGGAATAGTAAAACTTGGGAAAAGAATAAGGGTAGCGGTAAATGACAAGACTCCAATCCCTTCCAGAAAGAGATTCCAAAAAGGGATATCAACCATTTTTCTAGGAATGGTGCAATACCTAAATCCCATATTCCAGCACAACCACAGCATACGACCAAACATCAAAAAGCTACACACAAGAGAGATATACCATCCAACCACATTCCACATAGAGAAAATGTTTTTAAAAAAAGTAAAGAGAATACTAATGAATTCACCAAACCAAACACCCAGACTAGTTTTTTAGAATCAGGCCAGTTCCTAGATCTCTGGGAGATCTCAAATCGTTTCACTCCGTTAGAGGAAATAGAAGTGAACATGAGCCAGAAAAAAAGAAGGATAGAGGAAAAAGAGGAGGAAGAAGAGGAAGACGAAACTTATTAAATAAAACTGATATGAACATTACTGAGCCCAAATATAATAACATTTTTAATTTGAGCTCGTTGGAATTGGGAGAAACACAGAAGAAAGTAATCTCTAAGGGTCTAACATTTGCACCCACCACGAAGTCTAGCAATTTTCAATTGTTTATAGATGCTAATCTGTTTTTAAGAAAATTAACCATCCAGAGGCACTTTCTATATCAGTCATCCATTAACGCTAATTCTAATAAAACTGATGAACTGCTGCCTCTCAATAGGAATAATGACACTTTTAAACACACAGATTTAAAAAATAGATCCACGTTTTATCCCAGTCACAACAAAGGACACTTTTTAGAGGTTTTTATCAAATGATTTTAGGATATTTTAATCAACTTACTAAGAACAATACCATTTGTAAATATAACTTAACTAAAAACGAAAGGCAAGCGCTTGAAAGTCTAACCAAAAATAAAGATATAATTATAAAACAAGCTGATAAGGGAGGTGGGGTAGTGGTTATGGACCGTTCCTGGTATTTAATTGAAGCTAAGAGGATATTGAATGATGAAAAGACATACCAGATCCTAGACCATAACCCCACTAATCCCTTTTTTAAACAGCTACAAGAACTTCTTTTAAAAGGGAAAACTTCCGGTATTTTAAATGAGAATGAATTTAAATTTTTATGTAAGGAGAATTCTAAATTACCATTGTTTTATTTTTTACCTAAGATTCATAAAAATATTTTAAACCCCCCAGGCAGGCCTATTATATCGGACATTAACTCGCTGACAAATAATCTATCACAATATATTGATTGTTTTTTATCTAAATAGGTGCCATCTTTTAAAAGCTATATTAAAGACACAACTGATATATTAAAATTTTTAAATGACATTCAATGGGAAGAACACTATATTTTAGTCACGGCAGATGTCTCGGCCCTATATACATCAATAAACCATCAAGATGGGCTAGACTCGGTCAGAAAAGTCATAGAGAGGGATACTGATATAAAAAAAGAACAGACAGATTTTATACTAGAAGCTACTAAATTTATTTTAGAAAAAAACTATTTCTGGTTCAATGACAAATTTTATTTACAAAAGTGCGGAACAGCCATGGGGACGAGATTTGCACCCAGTTATGCTAACATCTTCATGGGGATTTGGGAGGAGGAATGTATAGAACCCCCCCATGATCTGGGTGCAAATCTTGTCTCCTGGCATAGATTCATCGATGATGTGCTGTTCATTTGGAAAGGGGATGAAGAACAACTACAAGAATTTTTTAATGCCTTAGAGGATAATAATCGTAACATTAAATTTACTCATAAATGGAGTAGGCATGAAATAGAGTTTTTAGATCTAGTTATTTTTATAGAAAATATGGTATTAAAAACTAAAACTTATTTTAAAAAGGTGGACAGCAATAATTTTATACTACAAGACAGCTGCCACCACCCACAATGGATTAAGAACATTCCCTATGGACAACTAAGAAGGATAAAAAGAAATTGTAGTGATGATACAATGTTCCAAGACCAATCTGAAATTTTAATTAATCGATTTAAAGATAGAAATTATAATGAAAACACACTTAAAAGAGCCATTGAAAAAACGAATTCTGTCCCAAGAAAGGATCTACTGGTAAATAAATCTAAAAATCTGAATACAAAAAGCAATTTTAATATGTCGTTTCTTACTCCTTACAATAAAGATGCCAATGAAATTAAAAAGGTTATATGTAAACACTGGCATATTTTAAAAAATGACCCCATTCTTAAAGATCATATTCCGGATACACCCAACGTTTTATTTAAAAGAGCACCAAATCTTAAAAGCCAATTGGCACCAACAACATTTGAGGTCACTCCTAAGGATAAACCAAGCACTTGGCTAGATAAACCTGCAGGTTTTTTTGGCTGTTATTCATGTACTGCATGTAAATATAAAATGACAGACAAATTGAATTTTGAATGCAAGGTAACGGGCGAAAGATTCAAAGTAGAACATTATATCAACTGTAAATCTGATTTTATTATTTATTTACTACAATGCCCTTGCGGATTACAGTACATTGGACGCACCTCTAGACCATTAAATATTAGAATTTTGGAGCATGCCAGAAATATTAAAAAAGGCCTAGTCACACATAATTTATCTAAGCATTTTTTAAATTTTCACAATTCTGACCCCAAATTTCTTAAATATATGGGTATAGAACAGGTATCCAGGCATTGGAGAGGGGGCAATAGAAACAACAGTCTAGCCAAAAGAGAGACTTATTGGATACACAAAATGCAGACGCTTGCCCCCCGAGGTCTTAATGTAGATATTGATATTGGTGCCTTTCTATCCTAGATTTTTATCATAGACTTTTGACTTAGTTTCTTTATTATCTTAGTTTATATATTTTTTAACCTATGTTACTCATTTATTAGTATTATTACTCTTCTTAAAAGGATTTTATTTAGGATGATCTAATTATGTACCTTGGATCCATTAATATGTGTCATTACCTTTTAAGTAATCATCTCCCATCTCTTCTCTTCCTCTAGCTGCTATTACTTCAATTCCACTTGTATCTATATTTATACTAACTTAGAATATTTAGATATGCTCAGGCAATGTTATAATATATAGATAAATAATTTATATTTTACTTGATTTTTAACTTCATTATGTATAATAAAGATTAATGTTTTGTGTATATGTCACTTTAACAACACACTGGGTTTTTGCACCTCGCGCTATGTGTGAGCGCTGAGGGGGTTAACATATTGTTATATCTCTGGATTGATGGGCCTATAAATAGTACAGAGGTATCTCCCATCTAATTACAACTCCTGACGAAGCATCTGGCGAAACGTGTAGAGTTTGAAGTGAGGGAACCTGTTCGGAAGGACTGGCAAATTCAGGCAGAGATCTCGTCCAGTGGGAACTTCCGCCCTTAGCCGTGACGCAACACCGGAAGTGACGCGACGGCGAAGGATGCGGGAATCACAGTGAGAGATTCTAAGACGCTGTGAAGCTGCCTGTAACTGCACCAAAGAACAATCTACGGTTCTCTCCCCCACCCGATTTTACTTGGCAAATGTGAGTGTGTTATACTCTTGTTAATTGTTTAATATACTGATTTGAAATAGTATGCACTATTGTGGCTTCTCTTTATTTGCATATACCTGTGCACTGAGGGACATCCTGGCAATTACTGTCTAAAGGGCTCCAGTCAGAGAGAGAAGGATCTCTGACATGTGAAATTATCTACGACCTTTGTGAGTTCTATTTTACTGAATTAATCCATAACTGCAGTGTTTTACAATCTGCACTAAATACTGGTCGAGCTGTTCACTCCAAGAACACCAATTGTCGGTTTCAACATGAAATTCCTGTATGCTGCTGATGAGAGTCATAGTGCCATATATTTATCCTTGGATGTCCTGGTACATAAATGCTTAGTGATACTGTCAATCCTTTCTGAGAGACAGAGAAAAGTAACGCTATTGCTTTAAGCTCATTTCCCAGGGTTATCATTGGCTGCAGGATTGCACAATTCCATCCTTATGTATGGAGGAATACTGCCTGAGGCCTAGTGACAATGTTGTGAGTTTATTGATATCCTCATCGCCACTGTTATGTCTAAGTGTTTATGCTTCACAATAACACACTACCTTGTTAGTACTGAACAATCCTTCTTTATTACTGCTCACAAGTAGTCATTCTCCCGGATACCTCAGACTGCTGCATGTCTATCTTAGCCCTGATATTTCTCTGACTGACTCTCACTCACTCACTCACACACTCACTCACGTCCTGGTAAAGTAGTCAGAGTGGTGACATCACAGCATCACATGACAGTGACCAGGAAGTACCCAATACACCACAGTCTCCATAACATTGCTCCAGAATCGGTAGGTTGTAAACCCCATTCTGTGCGAGAAGCGAGGGGTCAGATGCATCACCTGCAGCACTGTCTTTAGTTGGTGGGGATTGGGTCATGGGTTGGGCCAAAGATTACTCAAATTGGAGCTGTAGGGTATTTATGCGGGCTAAAAGTGCCTAATTCTCTTGGAAAATAGCAGCACCTTCATCCTTTAAGTCATTTAAGGCTTGCGTAAATTGTCCAAAATGTTTTTCCAAATACAGCTGCTCGGGTATGAAAAATGGCTGCAGCAAACTGTGAAAACATGGACAGCAGGGTACATAGGGGCAGATGCATAACCATCACAACTAACCAAAAGGAACCCCCCACCCCCTCCAATAACACACAAGGGAGTAAAGAGCTGCACCCAGGGTGAAATTTGCAGAAAGAACTGTACAATCAAAAAGGGGTCCGGGAGTGAGCAGGACTGGAGAAGAGACTGCAAGTTCAAATATAAGACAAAGTATCTGTTTTCTAAATTTAGCTTAGGTTGAACTTGATGGACCTTTTTCAACCTCATCTACTATGTAGCTATGTAACAACGAGTCAATCGCTGCTCATTGCATTTACAATGATTTTCAGTTACCACGTTTTTATTTCAGTAAAACTCCCCTAATATAAAAATGTAATAATTATACAGTACTACAGTATATGTCTCAATGTGCCCACCGATTCAAATATAGAAAAAGTAGATTATTACACAGAGTAACTTTGCCTATACTTCCTATACTTGAAGAAATAAAGGCTACAATGGGTGTTGTATGCTTTGTCTATGAGCATGTGTGTCTATGGAATGCATAGGATATGCATGTCTTTGAACTGGAATTTTAATTTCAGAGGAGGGTTGGGGGGGTTAGTGATTTTCTCTACATATGAGGAAAAGGCTGATAAGAGGGACCTTGGCCACTGGTATTTCGCTCAGGATTTTTTTCACTTGCTAAAATCAAAGTGAAGTATGGTGTCTGATTTGTCTATGCACACACCCAGTTGATAGTTTGTTCAAATCCCACATCACTTATGTGAACACTGAATACTTACAATATTACATGCACAATTGTTGTCTACTTTTTTATTATTTTAATTTTTTTACATCTCTGTATAATATTAATACTCCTTTTTAGTGCAAATAAAAATGTATTTATTAATTTCACCATAAAAAAAAACCAAATACTGTACAAATGAAATTACAGATAAAGTAGGGAACCGCACAATAAAAAAGTATGATGTACTGTGCACAGGTATATAATTTTTGGTACTGCCTAATATTGAAAAGTAAATACAGTAATACACTATAGATGATAAAGTCAAACCGCGCTCTTGCTTCCTAACAGGATCTTGTAGTGGATCAACTCTTCCCTCTTGCAGCTGATGTGATGTGAAGGCACCCCTCCTCCACAGGTCCCGTCGCAGGATGGCTCCAAACGCCGGGCAACAGCAGGGAATAAAACACAAAAGCGCACCGAGGGTCAAGATTTAATTAAAACAAGTTAATAATAATAACAGTAAAAACTTACATATAAGGGTAAGTACATCCAGTAGAAAGGTGCAGAGGAAACAGTCCTGGTGGTGTCCTGGGCATAGAGAGATGGTGTAGAGGCTTACGAGGTAGACCCGCGCGCTGGGGCTGCCTGGCTCGGCACCACGTTGTTCTTACTTCCGGGTTGCAGCTTCTCGCAGGACCCGTGAATAGTAGCCTGCCTCAAACGCCGGTTCCCCAGAGAAACTCACTCCGGCGTGCCGAAGTGTCTCTGGTTGTTAGTGGGACAGCTGGGGCTTGGTACACCAGTGGGCTGATGAAGCACAACACTGTGTGAAACGCGTTGCGAAAGCCCGACGGTGCAGTTTGAAGTCAGCCCACTGGTGTACCAAGCCCCAGCTGTCCCACTAACAACCAGAGACTCTTCGGCACGCCGGAGTGAGTTTCTCTGGGGAACCGGCGTTTAAGGCGGGCTACTATTCACGGGTCCTGCGAGAAGCCGCAACCCGGAAGTAAGAACAACGTGGTGCCGAGCCAGGCAGCCCCAGCGCGCGGGTCTACCTCGTAAGCCTCTGCACCATCTCTCTATGCCCAGGACACCACCAGGACTGTTTCCTCTGCACCTTTCTACTGGATGTACTTACCCTTATATGTAAGTTTTTACTGTTATTATTATTAACTTGTTTTAATTAAATCTTGACCCTCGGTGCGCTTTTGTGTTTTATTCCCTACAGTAATACACTATACCCAATCAAAAGCAATTCTTACTACAAAAATAAGTCACACCAAAAAAATGTATATACAGTATTGAGAGAGTGGCATAGGGGGTCTCAAGTAAACAGCACTAGGATCTAAGCAGCCATTTTGTTTGCAGCCATTTTGTTTGTCTGTTCTTATCCCTGTTTGTGTCATCCATTTTTGATGTTTGTCTGATGAAAGCATGAATGCACAGCTCAGGGTTGAAAGATGTTTTCGCTCTCAGCAATATTTACTGATACCAACCATGACCAGCTGCAAAGGAAGGGAGCATACAGCGTTGAGAAGTGTGATCAGAGTTAGAATCGACTTCTCAACTTTCAAGTGTCAAGTGGAATCAGAGATAGAAATCACTTCTCACATTCACCCCCCTTACAGAATATACAAACACCCAGGTGTGTATATGGGGGAAAGATTACTGAGCTTGTATAAGGTGTTTAGCTGGGGGTTTTTTTCATATTCATTTCTTTTTTCATATAAATGTTAGTTATTTTCTATGACGTACAAGTCACCCCATAAAGGGGGCATGTGCTTCAGTATTAGGGTATAAATATATTGTATGCTGTATATCTGGCAGACAGCTTTTGCCTAAGCTTTCTCCATCCAAGTGTGGTCATGTATGCTAATAAACTCACTTGTTATTCTGTTATATTGAACCCTAATTTGTATTTTTTTCTTCATGCTTTCACAGTACGTTACAATGAAATAAATTAAAAAAAAATGCTCAAAAAATAATTAGAAGAAAATGGAAATTTTATAAAAATGTATACTTCCCAACAAACATATATAGGTGTGTTTAATTGCTTGTTTAACTTTCAAGTGTAATGAATGATCTTAACTTACATTTTAGTATTGTGTTGTAACAAATGAAAATAAATTCTCGTTCCTGAGGATAAAGTACCCAAAGGGGAAAGAAAATAACATTGACCTAAAGGCACCTACCGCATTATCATATTTTTGTTTTTAATGTCTTCACTGGAAGCCTTTTAGTTTGATCATTAATCAGAAAGTAAGTTTTTATGACAAGGTTTATTTGTAATTAGCCAGTGGTATCAAGCTGCCAACTGTTTACTGTAGGTTGCTTGTAATCTTACTTTCAAAGCCTTGGTTGAAAGAGTACTCCAAAGGAAAAATCATCTTTGAACTTTATTGTTTAAAAGAATTGCTGTACAAATATGAGTGGTTGTTTTGCATTGCAAGTCCATCAAACATGACATCCAGCCTTTAGACATTAAATCCATTTCTATAATATGTTATTCTGAGAAACATAATTAGAACTTTTTAATAACAGCTTTCAGTAAAATATATTATTTTAATGTTGTTTTTCATTTTCAAGTATAGTTTTTGGCAACATTTTAATTATTCTGTTTCTCACCTACTGTAATATCAAAGAACTGTTACAATAGGGATTAGTATTGTGTATTTCCCCTCAAGCAGAGGAGCAAAAGTGCACAGGCAAATTGTACCCTTGTGGGTTTCCATATATCTGTGCATTTAGATTCAGTATAAGCTCTATTATGACTTTCAAAGTCTTTTCTTTTTGCCAAGGAACACAAAAACAATCAGAAATGTACAAGCTTTGAGCTCCCAAAAGTTTAATAAACCTGTTTAATTACCTGTTTCTCCTTGTAATTTACCTTAGTCTGGGAGCATTAAGAAAAGACCTCGCCTTTGAAACTCCTGATACAGTTTTAAAATATACTTGTGAAGTTTCTACTGCAGGCTATTTGGATGCTTTTGATCAAAGATTGTTTAATGCTACTGTACTGTACTTAATTTCTTTTGAAAGTTGTGTGCGTAGATATGTATTTATGTATTTGGATTATTTAGCCCTTTCCCCCTCCCTAATTTTAACACTTTTTATTATAATTATGTCAATACTTTTTATTTGAGTTATTGCTTGTTTATTGTATAAATGTATGTATTGGGCATCATGTTGTCTAGCTTTTGAGCTACTGTATGTGTGTATAAATGCATACCGTTGCTCCTTAATTCTTAGCTATCCGCAGCTGTTTTTAATTCCACAGCATGTCCTACAGTAGCTGTTCATTGGTTTAATTGCATAACTCATGGATGTATATGGATGCTTTCTTGACTTCATCGTAGCCCCTGCGGAAGTCACGGTTCATGCGCCAAAAATCATAGGGACGTAGATACGTCCTCACGTCAGCTCAGCAGCAAACGAGCACAGGGAGATGCTCGATCGCGGTACCGGTGACTATCCTAGACATTTGGAACAATTTCTTGGAGTCCCACACCTAGGTGAACCTGACGAGGAATATGATCCCTGCTCTGCATTTGTTTGCACACTTTGACTGTTTAGTTTTTAACACTCTACCTTTGTGAGTGCGATTATTGTATCTTTTTGGCATTTAATAAATGATTGTACAAATTTACACTATGGAGCGGACGCTTCTCTTTTTCTTCTTTTAGTTATTCATTATCTGGATGTGGGATAGCCTTTGAAGAGCAGCCTCCGGAACTTCTGAATTGTATGGATTTGCATGAACTTTTAACTTGTTTGAGGCTATACATTTCTGAACATTAATATTCATCAATTTGTCTGTATTGACCTATATTAATATCTTTATCCCTGGTAAATATCACCTTGCTTATTCATTAACATTTGATTAGTCAATATTTATCTTAGTATATTTATTCAAAATAACACTTCCATTTAAGTATATATTGCGTATACTTTTTTATACTTAGTAATTTTTCAATTGTATTCGTTATTTTATATTCTATATTTGTATTCACTTTTTGATTAGTCACAGATATATTTTTTGTCACATATATTAAGACACATCAGGCGCAATTCATTATTTCTTCGTATGTACAGATGCAGCCACCAAGATTTGACCATTTCTTGCCAAAAGTTACGAGATTTCGGTGAGATATCTTGCAAGGTGGACCACAGCAGACTAATGGCCCAGCGGATTAACACTGCTGTGAATCCTACAGTGTTCTACCTGTCTGTAAGAGATGTGCAGTTTGAAATAGACTAAATCAGTCACTGTTCCTGCTTGCCTCTAACAGACGATCGCGGCTGTTTTATTTTAACATTACAGTATTGTAGCAGGGGTATCCAGAGCTGAATCACATTCATTTCAGGTACAGGGACCTCATACTTCCCTAGTTACAGGCCCCGTTATGGGGTGCCGGTTTCCCGGCGGCCATGTTTAAATTCTCCCGAGTCCCAGCCCAAGTAATTGGGGGATATAAACAAACCAGAGGCATACCGATACCCTAAAATGGGGCCTGCAACTCAGGAGGCAGGGGCCCCACGAACATGAAATCAATGTGGTTAATCTCCGGAGACCCTCTGCAACAATACTGTAATATTAAAATAAAATAAAAGCAGCTTCATTACCTTAGCGGCTAACCGCGAAGGCAATGAAGGGGTTAAGGTAGACTACCAGGTTTATTGGTGGCAGAGGGGGTGAGGGAAGTGTGTAATTGCCCCAGGATGGGTGGTTAGGACTACCGGGAAGGTTGCGGGAGGGGTTAACCCCTTCATTACCTTTGCGGTAGTGACCGCTATGGTAATGAAAGGGTTAACCACTCCCACTACCTACTTGAGTCCCAACCACCCACACTAGGGCAACTACCCCCTTCACTCAATCACTCTACCGCAATAAACATAAAAATACCTACTACCTACTTTATCAATACACAACCCAATCACTGTACCCCCAACAACCCCCCTAATACATACAGTACATTCATGGGCAAAATTTCTATTATCCAGATATGGATAATAGTGCATTTTCCCATTTAAAATAAAATAGAAGCCAGCATAAAGTAAATACAACTTGCATTTACCCCTGTCTGGATGAAGACTGTCCTCATCCTCATCACTGTCCTTGTCCTCCGTTGTTAGCAACAGTACAATAGAAAATGTAACCCCTTTTTTACTTTACTGCAGACTATAGAACCTGTCACTGAGGTGGCAGCCTGATTCCTGTAACTTGGGGTTTAACTCTTATAGTGGGTGGTAAACAGAGTGGGAAGCAGGAGTAATTAGACACAACAAAACTGTAAGTAATTATAACAAACTTTATATTACTTTATAATTTTGAACAGGGATACATACACAAGGCTACCACATAACCACACAATATTTCTGCAATCCTACTAAAACAAATCACTAACACTGCACCTCTGTCTTTATATATTTTACAGTCACTGCATATTAGTTCACATACCCTGTTGTCAGACAGGGTATTTTACAATAACCTTTTGTTGGATCTCTGGATTCAAACAGATACAGACTGGTGCTTCTTACAGTTAATTTGAAAACATAACCTGTGTTCCAATGCAGGGGGCTCTGTTTCTTTCCTCTGGCTGTTGAATCCTGATATTTCTCTTCTTAGCTGTTGCAGTGCTCCCTGAGGTGTCACTGTACTTTGTACTGGCCAGCAAAATCCACCAGTCTCCTCACTCCATGGATTGGTCAGGCCCTTGCAGAGGGTTCTGCAGCAGCCTCACCATATCAAAAACAAACTGCCACACCAGTCCCCAAAGCAATCCCTTTCTAACTGTCGCCAACTGTCATTCCACTGGCTAAGCAAAATCACATGGTCCAGTGGAATGTAATTCTTAAATGAGCCATGTCCTGTGCGTATAGCAGACACAGGGAGGTTACAAAAAATACAATCAAATGGCTCCTAACCCCTTAATCACTTTAGCAGTTAGTAACCACTATAGTAATTAAGGGATTAACCCACCCACCCACACTACCCACCAAGGAGACCTAACCACCCACCACAGGGACACTACCCCCACTGCCCATTGATTGGCACAGTGTTAAAGCATGCCCATATCGATATGGTCATGCTTTTCCACGATAGCAATAGATGTGTAACCTAAAAAAAAACAGGCCAAAAAGAAACACATTGCATAGAAAAAAAACACATTACAAATGCCAAGAAACCAATTGATTGGCACCGCGGTACTGTATTGAATCCATTCCTGGGTTTGGCTGGAGTTCACTCTTACAGAGCTGGTGAGCCCTCAGACAGACCTCCCCGTGGATCTGCAAGCACTATCACCTGTGCGTGCAAACACTGCAGCTCTGTCTCTCTGCTCTGTCATTGGAGGAATTCCCACACACCCCTGTCTTTGGATTGGCTCCCTGCCCTTCTTATTGTGGGCTCTCCCTTTCCCTAATGGCTGCGCATAAACCAAAATTCACTTGGATGTAACTGTGTTTGCCACAAACACTCCTGTCTTAGCCTTGTCTTGTTCCTGAGACCTGCTGCTTACCCTCCTGGCAGAGGTCTGCTTCATGGTTCCTGTACTGAAGCGCTGGATCCCCAGTGCTAGCCTTGCCTTGTTTCTGAGACCTGCTTCTTTCCCTCCTAGCAGAGGTCTGCTTCCTGTTTCCTGTACTGAAGCTCTGGATCCCCAGTGCTAGCCTTGCCTTGTTCCTGAGACCTGCTGTATTCCCTCCTGGCAGAGGTCTTCTTCCTAGTTCCTGTGCTGAAGCGCTGGTCTCCCAGTGCTATCCTGCTGTGTTCCTAGGCCAGTCTGCATTCTCCCCTTGCAGAGACCTTTATCATGGGCTGCTCCCGCTCCTCACACCGAGGCCATTCCCGCGCTTCAGCTGCTACACTGAAGTGCTTCGCACCAGCCTACATGTTACCGAACCCCTGCCTGGATATCGATTACTCTGACATCTCCAACTCTGACCCTGGCATGTCCATGGATTACTTTGCCTTCTCCAACCCCAAACTGGCTACGATTGACTACGGACTGCGCAACGCAGAACCGGCTTCGTGGTCTAAGGTCAGTGTATTCACATCCCCACCTCAGCCCCACGGTCCTGTTCCAGTTTGTGGTTAGCACGTCCGTTACAGTATGCTCAGCCCCACAAACCCGGACCCCGCAGTGGTGAGGGTAGGACTGTTCCAGTCTGAAATGCTGTCTAAAACATGTTCCTGTTTGAAATACTGCCCCGGCATGAAACCCAGTCCATGTTTAAAGGCCTAACCCTGTTTAAAAGACAGCTCAGTAAAGAACTCCTTATTAGGGATTTAATCCAAACAATAAACATTTTGAGAATAAATTGACTTTGTCTGCTGGATCAAAATCATCTGAAGTATTTGGAATCTTTCTGAACAAGAAATAATAAGTATAAAATAATTATTTAACAGATGGCTAATGCAGAAACTCAACTGCAGGAGCTGCATGCGTCCCAACAAGTCTTATCTGTCAAGACAGAATGCCATCTGCCACTTCCAGATAAATTCAATGGTTACCAGCACCAGTTCAGAGAATTCATAAATCAGTGCAGACTCCATTTTCATATAAAGCCTGCTGTCTACTGCAGCGGTGCGCAAACTGGGGGGCGCGCCCCCTTTGGGGGGGGCGCAAGATTATGTAGGGGGGCGCAGGCTCCGTGCAGGGAAACCTGGGGGCGGGCAGAGCTGTGCACGGGCGGGCAAAAAGCTCAGTGCAGAGGCTGCTTCCAGTTCTCTGCTGTGTCTGCCTTCAGAGGGGGCGGGGCCTTGCTGAGGGGCCTTCCCTGCACACAGACAAGCCGTCCTCCTCCTGTCTGTTAACCGCCCGGTTTCACCAGCACATGGAGGGGGACCTGAGCAGGCTTAGTTACTCCCTCCCCCCACCGTATGTGTGTGTGTGTGTGTATATATATATGTGTGTGTGTGTATATATATATATATATATATATATATGGACTGCAGTGTGTGTTGTGTGTGTGTGTGTGTGCTGTGCCTGTTGGTTGTCTGTCTGTGTGTGTTTTTATTGTGGGTGTTGTGATTGAGTGTTGTGTGTGTTGGTTGTGATTATGTGAGTGTTGGTTGTGACTGTGTGTGTGTTGTGATTGAGTGTGTGCTGTGTTGGTTGTGATTTGAGTGTGTGTTGTGTGTGTGTGTGTGTGTGTGTGTGTGTGTGCTGTGCCTGTTGGTTGTCTGTCTGTGTGTGTGTGTTGTGATTGTGTGTGTGGGTGTTGGGATTGAATGAAGCGGTGCACAAACTGAGGGGGGGCGCCCCCGGCGCAAGATTATTTAGGCGGGGCGCGTGCAGCAAAACCTGGATGCGCTGGCAAAAAAGATGTGTGCACGCGGGCAGCCGAAGATGAGCGCGGGCGGCCAAACAGAATAGTGCAGATGGGGCCACGTGATTCGGAGGTACGGGGGAGGAGCACGCCCCAGCGCTGTGATGTCAAACGCCCCTTCTTCCGGTGTCTGCCCTATAATAGCCCTGTGTTCCTGCTCTTCTCCGCTGGCAACCTGCTTCGCTGCGATCCTCTGCAAGTGAAAGGGTAGGCTGCCACTATATCAATCATACTATGAATGTACAGAAATAATAATAAAAAAAGTGTAACCATTTCCCTGCTTGTGCTTGCAAAATTATGCAGGACACCCTGCGCTCATGCTTGGAGAGTTGGTGATGTCACCGCTCTCAGCGTCAGCGTGGACGCAGCCTAATTTTGCAAGAGCGAGCTGTTGAAGTATGTAAGTATTTAGGCTGCGCTTATAGTGCCGGCCACGCGACATCGCCCGAAAACAAATGCATTGTCGCCGCCGCGTGCGCTTATAGTAAGCGTGACGTGGCAACGCGATTTTTTGAAGCCGGAAATATTTGATTTTTTAGGGGCTGTCGCCTCGTGACAGCCCCTGAACCAATCAATGGCCTGGTCGCCCACGCCGCTGCCGCAAAGCGAAATACAACTTTCACTAGCAGCGACGGGTGACGTCGCGGGCACTATGTGCGTGGCCTTAGACATTTGTATTTACATTGTATACCGTTTAAAAAAGGCTTTTTTTTCATGTGATTTTGATTACATCAGGCAGGGGGGGCCAGAGAAATTTCATGGATAAAAAGGGGGGCTCGGCATAAAAAGTTTGCTCACCCCTGGACTCTACTGCATAATTCTGGTGCATGCGGATGTAGGACTGATTGTTTCCTTATTAGAGGATTAGGCCCTCTTCAGGGTTAACCTTCTTCTTGTGCAAAATACACTATTCCTTTGTTAAGGAGCCTACAAAACTTCCTGAATGTTATGATCCTAATTGTTGTGCTACGGCTGTGAGAATTCTTAAAAACATTCATCAGGGGAGGCATAAAGCTGCTGAGTATGCCATTGAATTCCAAAGATCGTAGCTGACACAACTTGGAATGAATCTGCACAGAGGTCCCATTATTGAAGAGGCTGTCCGGCCAAATAAAGAATGTACTCACTTGGATTATTACTCCACTATATTGGAAGACTTTGTTTGCCTTAGTATCCAGATACAGTAAATCTAAGGATTTTGGAGAGGAGATTAGAGAGACAAAGTTTCACCTCAGACAGCCCTGGTTTAAGAAGTTGTATTACATACTCTACTTAGAGAATTTTAAGAATGGCAGTTTCCCCAGCTTCAGAAACTGGACTCTATTCCTGAAGTCACTTCCCATAACATACTGTAAGACCAGTGTCGGGGTTGAACATCAGCCCAGTGCTTTATTGGAATGGAGTTGATAGACCTCAATGTAAGCTAATGATCCTATTCCTTTGTTGTGCCTCCTCAAGTATGTGGTGATGGGGATATTTCATCCTCTCTGTTAAATGGTGCCTTCCCTGTTTAAGTAGCCTTAAAGGAAAACCTGTGGAGAGAGCTGGAGTCCAGCATTGAGCTGGAAAATTGAGAGCAGACTTTGCTAATGAACCTTCTCAGTTGGCTTATCCTTTAAAAATCTGCTGCATTCACTGCATGGAGATCTCTAGTCCAGGTTAATGCCCTGGGCTGCTGGAGGAACCACAGGAGAACTAAAACTTTCTGGTTCAGACACATACTGGACCACTGTGGAGAGAAGCCTGCCCGAGAACTTTAAGACCCCTACCCCAATGAAGGTAACTGACCTCCACTCACTCAATCACTGAAATCGGAATGCAGAAAGGAAGTGTTAGTGGCACTTTATACCTCTGGTTTGGATATTTTGCAATGTATATTAATCTATCATCATTTTTTTTTTAATACTACTGTATGGTACATTAATCTTTTTTTACAAATCTGACATCGGATTCAATATAAATATGGTGCGTAGATTGGATTTACGCTCAATCCAGCATCACATTAGTTAAAATCCAAGAAAACAAGCATTATGGAATGATTTTAAATAATTTGAATGAAAAATGGGAAGGGTATTTTGGACCAGTCTGCTCATCTCTAGTGACTATGCGAATCAGTTATATCAGGAAATACGATAAATTATTTTTGTCCTCTGATGAGGTGGCCTGAGTCATGCAGTCTGAGAGTTGGCCCCCAACCTATTCTGTGTTTGATGGGCCTGCATAGTGTGTGAAATATGATGAGAGAGAAAATAAAGTAACATATTACAGTGGGGAATTTTGATTTACTCTCTCGGTGCTGCTTTTGCACTTTGCAGAGTGTTCTTGATTTGCTTGGCTGGATACAATCCGCCAGGATACAATCCGTTGACGGATTTGTAGAATCCAATCTTCAGGTTCAGCAATCCGTGGTGATTGTTAACAATCTGCCAACGGATTGCTGAATCCGAAGATTGGATTCTACAAATCCGTCAACGGATTGCAGAATTCGTGGAATATATTGGTAATAATAATACAAAAAACGCAAATCTTTTTGAGATTGATCTGCTAAAATCCGCGGACCAAAGGAACTGGCTGATCCACTGCAGTTCCAAATTCGCCAAACAAATATGCCCATCGATACTGCTTGTATGGATCATTGCACCTAATCCAGCGTTAAATTCCATTGACTTCAATGGAAGTACAGTAAATGATGGAATGGCTGCGATAACCCATACCATAATTTGGTGAATGTGCCCCTACATTGTGGAAAAGGCTTCACAACTAGGAAAATAAAAGTAAAAGATTTGAAAGAAAACCCTACTTTTAAAAATCTTCAGAGGAGCCTTTGCAGATCAAGAAACTAGCATTTTACAAATATCATTTATTCGCAACATTAAAACATCTTTTAAAAGTATCTCTCATGAAACTTTGTAACATCTTAATGCTAAAAAACTAACATAACACATCAAAAAATTACCAGAATTGCATTTTAATTTGGAGGGAAATTGAATATACATAATTCTTAAGTAGCTGAACTATGCTTACATTTCTTTATGTTACGGTAGCCTGGAAATAACAAATGATAGCATAGGCACAAAAATGGTCAATTAGATAAGTATTAACATTTATTATTATTTCAAATATCTAAGATACGGCATTTTCCCTGTTTTACATTTTCCCATTAACTTGTTATATGATTCTTTAAAAATGTCCTTTGAACAAATTAGCTTCCCATTACTTATTAGGACAAAATTGACTTTAGATTTCTGGTAAGAACATTATACTGTATATTGATTGGTAAGTAAGTAGTTGTGAAGTAATCATTTTTAACTGGTTCACATTCTCAATTATACAGTAAGCCGGGTGGGTATAAAAACTGTAGTTTAAAGGGAATCTTTCAATTAGATTTGGCCTTACTTATTTTTAGACTTCTTTAAAGGTTTGGGCAATGTCAGGTATAATGAAAAAGGTATAATAACAGAAGACAGACAGGCTGGTCATTACACACAACAGGTAATCAGTTGATCCAGCTAAGGACCTTGTTCTATATATGCCTAAGCAGCTATTTGGGTTATTTTTGTGCAAAAATCCCGATAGTGTTACTTTGGCATATATAGAATAAGGCCCTAGAGAAGTGTAACTGTAGCTGCATGGAGAGAGATAAACTAAAGCCAAAATAATGTTTTTAATGTTCTGTTTTAAAATATTTGCTTTGTAGTGGAGAGAGAAACAGTGAGTGGCAGCATTGCCATGTCTCGCTTCCAACTATAGGTTCCCTATGTAATCTTCAGCAATAGTCTGTGGCTAAATCTCAGATATTTACCTTTTTACATAAACACTATTTTTTATAAACTACACTATGAGGGTTTTGCGCTTCCTTCTTTTTTTTTATCCCATCCAGTGTGTAAACACTTTAGTGAATGTAAACTACAGTAGGTGGCACTAAAAACTTTTATTTTCTGGGAATTGAGAAAATAGTCATGCGAGAACATGGTGGGAACTCAATCTTTTGGACCGCAGGGAGGCATTTTGGATTTTCATATAAAGAATGCACTTCCCTGAGGGAATGAACGTAGAATAGAACTTATGCTATTTCTTGAAATAGAGTCTTTTTTTCGAGAGAAAACTTTTTTCTTTATTTTATCTCAATTGTATTTTTGGGTGATTGTTTATGATAACAATCTCAATTCTAGCATTGTTTTAAAAGTGATGACCCTTCACATATATTCTGATCTTTGCCTATTGGACTTTGCTCATCTGGCCACTAATTTGGCAGCTTGTCACATCTCACACATACTGTATATATACATATTGAGATGTCATGTTCACTATGATCAATAGTATTTCATAGTTTATGTATGTTAAATATTTACACACTCTTTTGTGTGTTTAGTTTTATTATGTTCTTTGGTAACAGATTCAAATTATTTTATCAAGTTTATTATTCTGAGGTTGTGATGATGCGTTATTAAAAATTTCTCAATGAAAATCTATGTGGTATTGGCCAATATTTGGTTACAATATCATCATATATAATTATATGTTAATTTCCCCTATCCTTTTTACTCACCCTTTTCCCCCCTCTGCCCCCTCTTCTCCCACCACCCTACCTCCCTCCATCTTCCCCTTCCCCCCTCCCTCTTCCCCTTCCCCCCTCCCTTCCTACTCCCCCCTCCCCCCCTTCTTTTTTAATTCACCCTTCCATTGGTGTGATATTCGTCATTCAGTTCAACTTTTGGTATTTAGAAAAATATTTTTTTTTTCATTGGATATCTATTATTGAGCGTAAGTCAGCTACAGTATTTCAGATCTTTTCATTGTTATATGCCACTATCTTTGTGAATCACTTGACATGTTTGAGGGACTATTTCTGATATTGTTTTTAATCATTCAACTTTTTTCTGTATATATTTGATAAATATTCTTTTGCTTTTTATTGCATACTGTATGCCCCTATCTTTTTCTGTAATTTGGATATGCTTGTAAGTGATTTTATTTCATGTTGCTTTCATTTACTGGTGTTTGATGCTTCTCTGTCCCATTTCTGTGTCTCCTGCGCTCTGCAGCCTCTGACATTTAGAGGGCGTGTCCGTGTGCTCGCGCTAATGCACAAGCATATGATGCGCATGGCACCGTGAGCTCTAGATGCGCTATGTAGTTCACAGCAAGGGGGGTTTGTTTATCACTCTCCATTGTGATATTCTTCTCTGTGGGCCCTTGTTTCAGTGCAGACACACGTGACATCATTGGGGGCGTGTCCAGGCCATGTCGGACATGCACTTTGCCCTGACATCATCACGCTTTTGGCGTGAAACAGAGCTCACTGATGTGTTTTAAAAGGGAACTTCAGTACACTTTATGTTACTCCTTGATAAAGTACTTTGTGTACGAAACGCGTAGGAGGGCATTTTTTGCCTTCTTCAGCATGTCTCTCAAACAAATATTTTTCTAGCATTTGGATCCTGACTCCTCTTTTTGGCTGTGCGCTGCTCCTTTATTTTTTACTACCAAGATATCCAAGAGCCAGCCAGGCCGAAGAAGATGAAGAAAGAAGAACATTGTAAATTTTTAAGAAGAGCGAAGACAAACAGAGGCGCTCTCTTGTTCTAAATAGCAAATATTATAGTGAATAATTGCTAATAAATAGTGAATAATGGAATAAATATAGTGTTATTTAAATCAGTGAAATATATCATTAGTAAATAAATAAATACTACACTGCTCGATAAATAAATAAATGCTACACCGATGAGGATCCTCCTTCGAACTTTAGGAAATTTTGGTAATTGGATAAGGGGAGCGCAGGATCATGAAAGAGATAAAATATGCATATGGTGCAATATTGCAATAACCAAAAGGTCTTAAAGAATAGTGATAATTCTGTAAGTGGTCAATACCACTACTCACATGGTCCAGATAAAGTGTAGAAATAAAGGTTTCTTTAAAAGAATGATCGTTCTCATCACAGTCGCTGGATGTCTTGGAACTGGCGTTTTACAGGAGGGACCATCAACCCATAAATGGAACGGAACATAAATCCCTTCATAGGATGTGGTGCCTTCCCCTCATATAAATATCAGTACACAGAGAGAATATATGTATAAAAAAATATGTATTTGCATAAAAGTAATGTAGAGCACTCTGTACTTACATGTAAAACAACATCAGCGGCCTGAATCGGAGCACAGTAGCAGCTTGGGTGGCACATCACCTGATTTCCTCAGCTCATGGGATTCTTCTTTTCCGCGTTCTTTGCATGATGCTGATTGATTGTCCCTGGGACTCAATCAACGTCCTACGGCGGCCGTAATGGCTCCAAAAGCTCACGGTATTTCATCAACATTTTTCGCAAGCATGTTGCTTCGTCAGGAATCTTTATTCATAAAGCTTAGTGTTTTGAAATAAAAATATTTCTTATTTTAAACTACTTTTTAGTCTTCTTAAGATTTTACATTTCATTTCAATTCCATTACATACAGCATGCTACTGTGTGATATCAGATTGTGCCAAAATGAATGGGAATAAGGGGTGGGTTACATTTCATTTAGATTTTGAAGACACAAGCGCACTATCGCCTACTGGCATTTCTGGCTGGTATTGCAAACAAAGCTAAAATTCCATTGTCACCCCACTGTCACATCGTGTGCCAAACGCAAGCACATATTAAATTTGTGAGAGGCGGTAAAGGCACCCCCAATGAAAAGGCAAGGACTCAGCGACCAACCATCTGGCTGCATCTGTAAACCCAACAATAAGAAAAATCCTTATAACCACAGTATTAGGAACACTGTTTAAGCCTCAGAAGATGTATCATGTCTGATCTCAGCAATATGAGAAAGATACTTTGAATCAATGATCTGCCCCAGTGGCTACAGCGGAAAGAAAAAGAACATCACTCCTGCCTCTACTACTGCATAAGTGAGTGAGTGAGTGACTGAGTGACCTGCACACATATAATTGTTTGTAATTTTTTTTAAATATTCTAAGATTTATTATGTGTTTTCCTTTCTTATTTTAAAGAGATATCATTAAAGGCAATATCTTATTATTAGTGTGATTCTCACTTATGTGTATTTTGTTTAAAGTGGGTACGGGAAGTCTAGCTTTGTGACCTTTATGTATGCAGTGTCACATAACCTATCACTGTACACTTACATTTAGAGGTAAATTACTGTAAAGCGGACATTTTTTATCATGGTTAACTTTTTTAACAGCCAAAATGTGCATTTCAGGTATTTTATGTTGATAACTTATGAGGATGTATATGTTACAAATATTTATTTACTAATGGCCATTGGTGTGCTGTATATTTATAGTATAACATTTTCACTTCTATATACTTTTTCATATATTTTAATAATTTGATGTTTTATTGATAAGCACTAACAGTGATATTGGATATTTTGTATAATGTTTTTGATATCTCAGTAGGGGTAAAATGGGGGGGGGGGTGACTTCTGTATCTGTTATCCATTGAAATACCCTTAAGGGAATCTTTTGTTTAAGTTTACAACATTATGATGAGGAAGATTAGCACTCAGGTTATTATTTAATTGGTGGTTTATGAGATATATAATAGATTTGCAAAAGGACTTGCTTTTTTATTTAGTTTTTTTAATTTATGTTGCAAAAAAAATCTGTTAACAATGGGATTGGTGCAGTATTCTTGCAGAAACAGTTCTCCAATTTTGCAGCCAGTAAACTTTAATAACTGAACCCCATAAAATATTGAGAGTTCTTAACTAAAGTCTGTGTAAAATCCAGGGCTTAATAATTATACCAGATTCACCAAAGAAATAACTACAGTTGGATTCTCTTTGTTTGATAAATATAGTGCTATTTTGTTGACCTGGTTGTGCCCAAGTTTTCAGCCAGGAAACTTTAGTGAATAAATCACTTGGGGTGGCCAAGGCAAATTTGGAGCAAGAGAAGGCAGCCTGGAGCCTGTTTGGCAATGGGGCACATGATTGCATGGGCTAGTCTCCCCCCCCCCTCACCTTTGTACTGTACCTGCGCTCGGACCATGCTCTCCCCCCTTCTCCCCCCTTCCTTAACAGTCAGTTAGTGATGTGGGGAAGAGGAAAGGACTGGCAGATTCAAATCCTGACATGGATTGGATATCCGGTCCATTCCCTGTCAGATAGGTTCCCGCCTGTCCCTTTGTTATGCGTGATACTGTATGGTTGTATGGTTGTAATACTGTTATACTGTTGATGGTTGTATTTAATGTTTCTTTAAAAATAAATAAAGGAAATACTTTGATTTCTTGCATGTTTGAGGTGGACATTTCAAGACATGAGGTTTCCTTTGTCACGGCGGCTGTTGGGGGTGTAAGTGAACTTTAACCCTGTCAGATGGGGGATCTATGTTGCAGAAAACCCTGTTCAGTTCCCTTGATGATGTAGATGTACAAATATGGTCATATGTAGAAGCACATGCACACCGCTGGTAGGTGCTGGAGGGGGGTACTTATCTGCCGGTGCGCTGTATCCAGGGAGGTCCAGACATCCCAGAGGTACTTAAGCAAAGGAATGGAAGCAGGCACACGGTCTTTCTAAAGGTGCAGTTTATTGTGCCACCAAAGGTCCAACGTTTCGGCAAATAGATTGCCTTTATCAAGGAGAGGGCTACAGAACATGTTAAACATACCACAATATATACACAAATGGGTACTCACCCCCCCACGATCACTGCTGCCTTGCTCCTGGATGTCAACGCCCCCCATCGTGACGTCAGGGCGCCAGCGCGACGCAGCGTGATGACGTCATGCACCACCAGGGGAGGAGGAGACAGCCTCCCCAATGCCTGTAACAGGCTAAGATGGCTGTCCTGCAGGAAGCTGGAAACTCAGGGAGCCGCCCCCTCACTGGCAGCAGAGGCTCCCCTGGTGACGTCATCACGCCCTCACGGGGGAGGAGGGGGGGGCGGGCCTCAGGCATCAGACCTGCCCTGGAGTGAAAAAAAGACAGCCTGATGCCCAAGGAGGACTGAATGATCGTACTGGGGTGAGAGCCCTTACATAAACAATCAAGTGTAATGTGACTACAGTTTTATTAAATAAAATAATCAAATAAAGTGTACAAACTAATAGTATAACCACAGTGTCATCTAATGCAGTGTATAAAAAATGGTGGAGGCTGTATTTATGCTAGCAGCATTACATATAGAATTAGAACCTGAAAGGATACATGATACATATAGATAAATGCATATACAGCAATCCTTAGAGGAGCATAATGTACATAATGGGTCGCAGGGGTCCACGGCGAGACGCACAGAGCCTTACAGAGTCCTTCTGCTACCTCCTGTTGAGAAAGCATTTGAAATTTTGTTGTTCATTCAGACCCCTGCCATTACTTGTCTGCAATGTGTGGATCCAATAAGCCTCACGCCTCAGTAAAAGGGTTTCTCTATCAGGGTATCCTTGTCTTGGTGCTATGTGTTCAATCCCCATCACTCTGAGGGATGACACATTGTGTCTGTGTTCAACACAGTGCTGTACCAGTACAGTAGGGTCCGTACCCTTACGTATCACACTTTTGTGTTCAATGTATCTCACTTTAAGCATGCGTGTAGTCTTGCCTACATAGACAAGACCACATGGGCACCTGATAATATACACCACAAATGTAGATCTACATGTAATACGATTATGAATAGTGATTTTTTTACCACTATGTGGATGACAAAATACATCCCCGGTAGTAAGACTGTTACACACTGAACAATTCATACACCGGAAGTTACCCTGTTTACCGCCTTCTAGGAAGTGGGGCGTATGGTAGTGGTCCTTGTTGTCAGCATGTATCAAGTTGTCTGACAAGTTTCTCCCTCTCCTATAAGCGATCAAGGGGGGTGTCTGACAACTAGCTGCTAACACCTCATCATTCTGCAGCAGGTGCCAATGTTTCCGGATAGTAAATCTGACAAAATTACTGGCCCTATTGTATGTGGTGGAAAATACAATGCGTTTCTCATCCTTAGTCGCCCTATTAGGAATCACCTCTCTGTTAAGGGCTGCATCAAGCACTGCCGGGGTATATCCCCTTTTAGTGAACCTTTCACGAAGGTCATCCATGGCCGGTGCTAGTTTGTCCTGTCGACTAGTGATCCTAGAAACCCTCACTTTTTGTGAGAAAGGTAGGGCATTGATGAGGGATGGGGGATGGTGACTGTCAGCACGTAACAGGGCATTTCTGTCAGTATCTTTCCTGTAAAGGTCTGTGTGGAACTCACCATTTTCTTGGGAAATCAGGACGTCTAGAAAGGATAATTGCTTAGAGCTCCAGACATTAGTAAGCTGTACAGGAGAAGGGAGATTGTGTAAATAATCAAAAAATGACAATAACTGGTCCTCAGTACCTGTCCACACAAAGAACAGATCGTCAATATATCTATAATACCCAATTATGTATTTATAGTATATTGATGCATATATGTACTTCTCCTCAAAATCTACCATAAATAGGTTGGCATATGCGGGCGCCATGTTGCTGCCCATCGCAGTTCCCTTAATTTGCAAAAAATGCTCCTTTTCAAATTTAAAATAGTTTTTATGAAGAATGAAGTGTAATAGGAGCAAAATATATTCAGTGGGGACTGTCGCCTGGTTATGGGCAGATAAAGCAGTTTTTACTATATTTAAGCCATCCTCATGAGGTATAATAGTATACAAGCTGGAAACGTCCATACTGACCATTATATGGTCAGTACCATTGCGTGGAATATCTTTGAGTTTGGTTAAAAAGTCAAAGGTATCCTTTACGTATGACCGTGCTTTTTGTGCTATGGGGTTGAGGAATGTGTCAACATATATGGCTAATGGCTGATTAAGTGAATGTATAGCTGCTATTATTGGTCGCCCTGGAGGTAATTGGAGATTTTTATGTATTTTCGGGAGGGTGTAAAACAGTGGGCATTTGGGATGTTCTATTGTAAGAAATTCTGCTTCAGTCTCAGATATCCAGCGGTTATTAAGGCCAAGCTGGATAATCTCCTTTATCTCCCTCGCATACGTCGGAGTGGGATCTCTATCCAATTTGATGTAACAATCAATTGAGCTCAGTTGTCTTTTAATTTCTGTTTTATATGCTATGTAGTCTTGTATGACAAGGGCGCCACCTTTATCTGCCCTTTTAATGATAATATCACTATTACTGGACAGTTTTTTAAGGGCGTTCTTTTCCCTAAATGTCATATTGTGCGTGATTTTATGCCTATTGGTAGCATATTTAGCAATGTCTGCCTTAACTAATCGCATATAGGTGCTCACTGATTGGTTTTTGAAAGGAGGTATGAATGTGGATTTTAATTTACATACTTTGGTACCTTTCTGATCGGCTGAATTAACTGTCCCTGACGGTTCGATAGGCAGTGCCAAATTATCTGTCCCTGGTGGCTCTGTAGGCGGCATCGTTTCTGTTGTCCTGTGGGAAAAAAAGGATTTCAGGTTAAGTAAACGTTCAAACTTAAATAAGTCAACTTCTAGCCCAAAATCATCAAAGTTCAAGGTGGGTACATAGGAGGGGCCACGTGCCAGTACAGACATTTCATCTGCACTTAGTATATGCTGTGAAAGATTAATGACCAGGGTATCCATACTCATCGGCGCGTTTGTGATCGGAGGTAAGGAGATTTTCCTTTTCTTCCCCCGTCTGGTTTTCTTGCCCCCTTTTCCGCAGTCTGTCCTAAAAAAGGAGTCCGCGTTGCTTCCCTCTGTCGTTCAGTGGAGGAGTGGGCTTCGGAATCACTGGTGTTAGCGTCTGTGTTTGTCGGGGGAGGTCTGTCCCTTCCTGGGTTTGCGTTGCTTGCGATCCTGCTTTAGCCACGGGTAGACCCTTACGTCCTTATAATCCTGCACCACTTTCTTGAATTTCAGTTTTTTGAAATGGATCAGGTCACTCTTTATTTTCTCCAATTTGGTCTTTAAAGTGTCCAGAGATTGTATAATGTCAGTACTGGAACTCGCCTGCTCAATCAGGATTTCCACCTTCAGTATATCCCTTCTGGTGTTATTAAGTTGTTCCCCCACCTCCTCAATCACCAAGATGATAAGGTCTAATGAGGCCTTATTAAGTACCTGGCACCACCTTTCACAGAAAGCCGTGTTTTCTGCCCCTATAGTTGGCCTGTTTTTTATCCGAAATCCTCTGGGAATCAGCTTCTGCTTGTAATACTCAGACAGTGTGCTGCCGTGTGCAAAAAGCTCAATCTCTCTCCTTTTAAGGCGTTCCAATTCCTGCAGATGGTCCTGCGGCCGGTCTGGCCCAAATGCTTCCTCTGGAGTGGATTTAAAAAGTATTCTGTTAATTTCTTGTTCAGTAAGCACCAGTGTGTCAGCCCTTTGCATCAGGCCTAGGGAGAGATTACATAGACTCTCCATTGATACAAAGGCGCGTATGTAAGGGTAATCAGGCTGCTACCTGTAAGCAGTGTTGAATCAAAAGCTGCAGCAGACAACAGTTCTCACCACATATTAAAACAGTCCTCACACTTGAAAGTAAATGCAAAAGCCAAAGCCAAGAGGCTAATACAGTGGGGATATCACAGGGAACAAAGAAATGCTGAGTGGCTGCTGTTGCTTGGGAAAAACCCAGGGTGCAGCAGCAGCTGTAAACAGGCTGTCAAAAGACTTGCTGTGGGTGCTATGCACTGAATCTGGAAGGTATATAGTCATATGTAGAAGCACATGCACACCGCTGGTAGGTGCTGGAGGGGGGTACTTATCTGCCGGTGCGCTGTATCCAGGGAGGTCCAGACATCCCAGAGGTACTTAAGCAAAGGAATGGAAGCAGGCACACGGTCTTTCTAAAGGTGCAGTTTATTGTGCCACCAAAGGTCCAACGTTTCGGCAAATAGATTGCCTTTATCAAGGAGAGGGCTACAGAACATGTTAAACATACCACAATATATACACAAATGGGTACTCACCCCCCCACGATCACTGCTGCCTTGCTCCTGGATGTCAACGCCCCCCATCGTGACGTCAGGGCGCCAGCGCGACGCAGCGTGATGACGTCATGCACCACCAGGGGAGGAGGAGACAGCCTCCCCAATGCCTGTAACAGGCTAAGATGGCTGTCCTGCAGGAAGCTGGAAACTCAGGGAGCCGCCCCCTCACTGGCAGCAGAGGCTCCCCTGGTGACGTCATCACGCCCTCACGGGGGAGGAGGGGGGGGCGGGCCTCAGGCATCAGACCTGCCCTGGAGTGAAAAAAAGACAGCCTGATGCCCAAGGAGGACTGAATGATCATGCTGGGGTGAGAGCCCTTACATAAACAATCAAGTGTAATGTGACTACAGTTTTATTAAATAAAATAATCAAATAAAGTGTACAAACTAATAGTATAACCACAGTGTCATCTAATGCAGTGTATAAAAAATGGTGGAGGCTGTATTTATGCTAGCAGCATTACATATAGAATTAGAACCTGAAAGGATACATGATACATATAGATAAATGCATATACAGCAATCCTTAGAGGAGCATAATGTACATAATGGGTCGCAGGGGTCCACGGCGAGACGCACAGAGCCTTACAGAGTCCTTCTGCTACCTCCTGGTGAGAAAGCATTTGAAATTTTGTTGTTCATTCAGACCCCTGCCATTACTTGTCTGCAATGTGTGGATCCAATAAGCCTCACGCCTCAGTAAAAGGGTTTCTCTATCAGGGTATCCTTGTCTTGGTGCTATGTGTTCAATCCCCATCACTCTGAGGGATGACACATTGTGTCTGTGTTCAACACAGTGCTGTACCAGTACAGTAGGGTCCGTACCCTTACGTATCACACTTTTGTGTTCAATGTATCTCACTTTAAGCATGCGTGTAGTCTTGCCTACATAGACAAGACCACATGGGCACCTGATAATATACACCACAAATGTAGATCTACATGTAATACGATTATGAATAGTGATTTTTTTACCACTATGTGGATGACAAAATACATCCCCGGTAGTAAGACTGTTACACACTGAACAATTCATACACCGGAAGTTACCCTGTTTACCGCCTTCTAGGAAGTGGGGCGTATGGTAGTGGTCCTTGTTGTCAGCATGTATCAAGTTGTCTGACAAGTTTCTCCCTCTCCTATAAGCGATCAAGGGGGGTGTCTGACAACTAGCTGCTAACACCTCATCATACTGCAGCAGTTGACAATGTTTCCGGATAGTAAATCTGACAAAATTACTGGCCCTATTGTATGTGGTGGAAAATACAATGCGTTTCTCATCCTTAGTCGCCCTATTAGGAATCACCTCTCTGTTAAGGGCTGCATCAAGCACTGCCGGGGTATATCCCCTTTTAGTGAACCTTTCACGAAGGTCATCCATGGCCGGTGCTAGTTTGTCCTGTCGACTAGTGATCCTAGAAACCCTCACTTTTTGTGAGAAAGGTAGGGCATTGATGAGGGATGGGGGATGGTGACTGTCAGCACGTAACAGGGCATTTCTGTCAGTATCTTTCCTGTAAAGGTCTGTGTGGAACTCACCATTTTCTTGGGAAATCAGGACGTCTAGAAAGGATAATTGCTTAGAGCTCCAGACATTAGTAAGCTGTACAGGAGAATGGGAGATTGTGTAAATAATCAAAAAATGACAATAACTGGTTCTCAGTACCTGTCCACACAAAGAACAGATCGTCAATATATCTATAATACCCAATTATGTATTTATAGTATATTGATGCATATATGTACTTCTCCTCAAAATCTACCATAAATAGGTTGGCATATGCGGGCGCCATGTTGCTGCCCATCGCAGTTCCCTTAATTTGCAAAAAATGCTCCTTTTCAAATTTAAAATAGTTTTTATGAAGAATGAAGTGTAATAGGAGCAAAATATATTCAGTGGGGACTGTCGCCTGGTAATGGGCAGATAAAGCAGTTTTTACTATATTTAAGCCATCCTCATGAGGTATAATAGTATACAAGCTGGAAACGTCCATACTGACCATTATATGGTCAGTACCATTGCGTGGAATATCTTTGAGTTTGGTTAAAAAGTCAAAGGTATCCTTTACGTATGACCGTGCTTTTTGTGCTATGGGGTTGAGGAATGTGTCAACATATATGGCTAATGGCTGATTAAGTGAATGTATAGCTGCTATTATTGGTCGCCCTGGAGGTAATTGGAGATTTTTATGTATTTTCGGGAGGGTGTAAAACAGTGGGCATTTGGGATGTTCTATTGTAAGAAATTCTGCTTCAGTCTCAGATATCCAGCGGTTATTAAGGCCAAGCTGGATAATCTCCTTTATCTCCCTCGCATACGTCGGAGTGGGATCTCTATCCAATTTGATGTAACAATCAATTGAGCTCAGTTGTCTTTTAATTTCTGTTTTATATGCTATGTAGTCTTGTATGACAAGGGCGCCACCTTTATCTGCCCTTTTAATGATAATATCACTATTACTGGACAGTTTTTTAAGGGCGTTCTTTTCCCTAAATGTCATATTGTGCGTGATTTTATGCCTATTGGTAGCATATTTAGCAATGTCTGCCTTAACTAATCGCATATAGGTGCTCACTGATTGGTTTTTGAAAGGAGGTATGAATGTGGATTTTAATTTACATACTTTGGTACCTTTCTGATCGGCTGAATTAACTGTCCCTGACGGTTCGATAGGCAGTGCCAAATTATCTGTCCCTGGTGGCTCTGTAGGCGGCATCGTTTCTGTTGTCCTGTGGGAAAAAAAGGATTTCAGGTTAAGTAAACGTTCAAACTTAAATAAGTCAACTTCTAGCCCAAAATCATCAAAGTTCAAGGTGGGTACATAGGAGGGGCCACGTGCCAGTACAGACATTTCATCTGCACTTAGTATATGCTGTGAAAGATTAATGACCAGGGTATCCATACTCATCGGCGCGTTTGTGATCGGAGGTAAGGAGATTTTCCTTTTCTTCCCCCGTCTGGTTTTCTTGCCCCCTTTTCCGCAGTCTGTCCTAAAAAAGGAGTCCGCGTTGCTTCCCTCTGTCGTTCAGTGGAGGAGTGGGCTTCGGAATCACTGGTGTTAGCGTCTGTGTTTGTCGGGGGAGGTCTGTCCCTTCCTGGGTTTGCGTTGCTTGCGATCCTGCTTTAGCCACGGGTAGACCCTTACGTCCTTATAATCCTGCACCACTTTCTTGAATTTCAGTTTTTTGAAATGGATCAGGTCACTCTTTATTTTCTCCAATTTGGTCTTTAAAGTGTCCAGAGATTGTATAATGTCAGTACTGGAACTCGCCTGCTCAATCAGGATTTCCACCTTCAGTATATCCCTTCTGGTGTTATTAAGTTGTTCCCCCACCTCCTCAATCACCAAGATGATAAGGTCTAATGAGGCCTTATTAAGTACCTGGCACCACCTTTCACAGAAAGCCGTGTTTTCTGCCCCTATAGTTGGCCTGTTTTTTATCCGAAATCCTCTGGGAATCAGCTTCTGCTTGTAATACTCAGACAGTGTGCTGCCGTGTGCAAAAAGCTCAATCTCTCTCCTTTTAAGGCGTTCCAATTCCTGCAGATGGTCCTGCGGCCGGTCTGGCCCAAATGCTTCCTCTGGAGTGGATTTAAAAAGTATTCTGTTAATTTCTTGTTCAGTAAGCACCAGTGTGTCAGCCCTTTGCATCAGGCCTAGGGAGAGATTACATAGACTCTCCATTGATACAAAGGCGCGTATGTAAGGGTAATCAGGCTGCTACCTGTAAGCAGTGTTGAATCAAAAGCTGCAGCAGACAACAGTTCTCACCACATATTAAAACAGTCCTCACACTTGAAAGTAAATGCAAAAGCCAAAGCCAAGAGGCTAATACAGTGGGGATATCACAGGGAACAAAGAAATGCTGAGTGGCTGCTGTTGCTTGGGAAAAACCCAGGGTGCAGCAGCAGCTGTAAACAGGCTGTCAAAAGACTTGCTGTGGGTGCTATGCACTGAATCTGGAAGGTATACAGTCATATGTAGAAGCACATGCACACCGCTGGTAGGTGCTGGAGGGGGGTACTTATCTGCCGGTGCGCTGTATCCAGGGAGGTCCAGACATCCCAGAGGTACTTAAGCAAAGGAATGGAAGCAGGCACACGGTCTTTCTAAAGGTGCAGTTTATTGTGCCACCAAAGGTCCAACGTTTCGGCAAATAGATTGCCTTTATCAAGGAGAGGGCTACAGAACATGTTAAACATACCACAATATATACACAAATGGGTACTCACCCCCCCACGATCACTGCTGCCTTGCTCCTGGATGTCAACGCCCCCCATCGTGACGTCAGGGCGCCAGCGCGACGCAGCGTGATGACGTCATGCACCACCAGGGGAGGAGGAGACAGCCTCCCCAATGCCTGTAACAGGCTAAGATGGCTGTCCTGCAGGAAGCTGGAAACTCAGGGAGCCGCCCCCTCACTGGCAGCAGAGGCTCCCCTGGTGACGTCATCACGCCCTCACGGGGGAGGAGGGGGGGGCGGGCCTCAGGCATCAGACCTGCCCTGGAGTGAAAAAAAGACAGCCTGATGCCCAAGGAGGACTGAATGATCGTGCTGGGGTGAGAGCCCTTACATAAACAATCAAGTGTAATGTGACTACAGTTTTATTAAATAAAATAATCAAATAAAGTGTACAAACTAATAGTATAACCACAGTGTCATCTAATGCAGTGTATAAAAAATGGTGGAGGCTGTATTTATGCTAGCAGCATTACATATAGAATTAGAACCTGAAAGGATACATGATACATATAGATAAATGCATATACAGCAATCCTTAGAGGAGCATAATGTACATAATGGGTCGCAGGGGTCCACGGCGAGACGCACAGAGCCTTACAGAGTCCTTCTGCTACCTCCTGTTGAGAAAGCATTTGAAATTTTGTTGTTCATTCAGACCCCTGCCATTACTTGTCTGCAATGTGTGGATCCAATAAGCCTCACGCCTCAGTAAAAGGGTTTCTCTATCAGGGTATCCTTGTCTTGGTGCTATGTGTTCAATCCCCATCACTCTGAGGGATGACACATTGTGTCTGTGTTCAACACAGTGCTGTACCAGTACAGTAGGGTCCGTACCCTTACGTATCACACTTTTGTGTTCAATGTATCTCACTTTAAGCATGCGTGTAGTCTTGCCTACATAGACAAGACCACATGGGCACCTGATAATATACACCACAAATGTAGATCTACATGTAATACGATTATGAATAGTGATTTTTTTACCACTATGTGGATGACAAAATACATCCCCGGTAGTAAGACTGTTACACACTGAACAATTCATACACCGGAAGTTACCCTGTTTACCGCCTTCTAGGAAGTGGGGCGTATGGTAGTGTTCCTTGTTGTCAGCATGTATCAAGTTGTCTGACAAGTTTCTCCCTCTCCTATAAGCAATCAAGGGGGGTGTCTGACAACTAGCTGCTAACACCTCATCATTCTGCAGCAGGTGCCAATGTTTCCAGATAGTAAATCTGACAAAATTACTGGCCCTATTGTATGTGGTGGAAAATACAATGCGTTTCTCATCCTTAGTCGCCCTATTAGGAATCACCTCTCTGTTAAGGGCTGCATCAAGCACTGCCGGGGTATATCCCCTTTTAGTGAACCTTTCACGAAGGTCATCCATGGCCGGTGCTAGTTTGTCCTGTCGACTAGTGATCCTAGAAACCCTCACTTTTTGTGAGAAAGGTAGGGCATTGATGAGGGATGGGGGATGGTGACTGTCAGCACGTAACAGGGCATTTCTGTCAGTATCTTTCCTGTAAAGGTCTGTGTGGAACTCACCATTTTCTTGGGAAATCAGGACGTCTAGAAAGGATAATTGCTTAGAGCTCCAGACATTAGTAAGCTGTACAGGAGAAGGGAGATTGTGTAAATAATCAAAAAATGACAATAACTGGTCCTCAGTACCTGTCCACACAAAGAACAGATCGTCAATATATCTATAATACCCAATTATGTATTTATAGTATATTGATGCATATATGTACTTCTCCTCAAAATCTACCATAAATAGGTTGGCATATGCGGGCGCCATGTTGCTGCCCATCGCAGTTCCCTTAATTTGCAAAAAATGCTCCTTTTCAAATTTAAAATAGTTTTTATGAAGAATGAAGTGTAATAGGAGCAAAATATATTCAGTGGGGACTGTCGCCTGGTAATGGGCAGATAAAGCAGTTTTTACTATATTTAAGCCATCCTCATGAGGTATAATAGTATACAAGCTGGAAACGTCCATACTGACCATTATATGGTCAGTACCATTGCGTGGAATATCTTTGAGTTTGGTTAAAAAGTCAAAGGTATCCTTTTACGTATGACCGTGCTTTTTGTGCTATGGGGTTGAGGAATGTGTCAACATATATGGCTAATGGCTGATTAAGTGAATGTATAGCTGCTATTATTGGTCGCCCTGGAGGTAATTGGAGATTTTTATGTATTTTCGGGAGGGTGTAAAACAGTGGGCATTTGGGATGTTCTATTGTAAGAAATTCTGCTTCAGTCTCAGATATCCAGCGGTTATTAAGGCCAAGCTGGATAATCTCCTTTATCTCCCTCGCATACGTCGGAGTGGGATCTCTATCCAATTTGATGTAACAATCAATTGAGCTCAGTTGTCTTTTAATTTCTGTTTTATATGCTATGTAGTCTTGTATGACAAGGGCGCCACCTTTATCTGCCCTTTTAATGATAATATCACTATTACTGGACAGTTTTTTAAGGGCGTTCTTTTCCCTAAATGTCATATTGTGCGTGATTTTATGCCTATTGGTAGCATATTTAGCAATGTCTGCCTTAACTAATCGCATATAGGTGCTCACTGATTGGTTTTTGAAAGGAGGTATGAATGTGGATTTTAATTTACATACTTTGGTACCTTTCTGATCGGCTGAATTAACTGTCCCTGACGGTTCGATAGGCAGTGCCAAATTATCTGTCCCTGGTGGCTCTGTAGGCGGCATCGTTTCTGTTGTCCTGTGGGAAAAAAAGGATTTCAGGTTAAGTAAACGTTCAAACTTAAATAAGTCAACTTCTAGCCCAAAATCATCAAAGTTCAAGGTGGGTACATAGGAGGGGCCACGTGCCAGTACAGACATTTCATCTGCACTTAGTATATGCTGTGAAAGATTAATGACCAGGGTATCCATACACATCGGCGCGTTTGTGATCGGAGGTAAGGAGATTTTCCTTTTCTTCCCCCGTCTGGTTTTCTTGCCCCCTTTTCCGCAGTCTGTCCTAAAAAAGGAGTCCGCGTTGCTTCCCTCTGTCGTTCAGTGGAGGAGTGGGCTTCGGAATCACTGGTGTTAGCGTCTGTGTTTGTCGGGGGGGGGTCTGTCCCTTCCTGGGTTTGCGTTGCTTGCGATCCTGCTTTAGCCACGGGTAGACCCTTACGTCCTTATAATCCTGCACCACTTTCTTGAATTTCAGTTTTTTGAAATGGATCAGGTCACTCTTTATTTTCTCCAATTTGGTCTTTAAAGTGTCCAGAGATTGTATAATGTCAGTACTGGAACTCGCCTGCTCAATCAGGATTTCCACCTTCAGTATATCCCTTCTGGTGTTATTAAGTTGTTCCCCCACCTCCTCAATCACCAAGATGATAAGGTCTAATGAGGCCTTATTAAGTACCTGGCACCACCTTTCACAGAAAGCCGTGTTTTCTGCCCCTATAGTTGGCCTGTTTTTTATCCGAAATCCTCTGGGAATCAGCTTCTGCTTGTAATACTCAGACAGTGTGCTGCCGTGTGCAAAAAGCTCAATCTCTCTCCTTTTAAGGCGTTCCAATTCCTGCAGATGGTCCTGCGGCCGGTCTGGCCCAAATGCTTCCTCTGGAGTGGATTTAAAAAGTATTCTGTTAATTTCTTGTTCAGTAAGCACCAGTGTGTCAGCCCTTTGCATCAGGCCTAGGGAGAGATTACATAGACTCTCCATTGATACAAAGGCGCGTATGTAAGGGTAATCAGGCTGCTACCTGTAAGCAGTGTTGAATCAAAAGCTGCAGCAGACAACAGTTCTCACCACATATTAAAACAGTCCTCACACTTGAAAGTAAATGCAAAAGCCAAAGCCAAGAGGCTAATACAGTGGGGATATCACAGGGAACAAAGAAATGCTGAGTGGCTGCTGTTGCTTGGGAAAAACCCAGGGTGCAGCAGCAGCTGTAAACAGGCTGTCAAAAGACTTGCTGTGGGTGCTATGCACTGAATCTGGAAGGTATACAGTCATATGTAGAAGCACATGCACACCGCTGGTAGGTGCTGGAGGGGGGTACTTATCTGCCGGTGCGCTGTATCCAGGGAGGTCCAGACATCCCAGAGGTACTTAAGCAAAGGAATGGAAGCAGGCACACGGTCTTTCTAAAGGTGCAGTTTATTGTGCCACCAAAGGTCCAACGTTTCGGCAAATAGATTGCCTTTATCAAGGAGAGGGCTACAGAACATGTTAAACATACCACAATATATACACAAATGGGTACTCACCCCCCCACGATCACTGCTGCCTTGCTCCTGGATGTCAACGCCCCCCATCGTGACGTCAGGGCGCCAGCGCGACGCAGCGTGATGACGTCATGCACCACCAGGGGAGGAGGAGACAGCCTCCCCAATGCCTGTAACAGGCTAAGATGGCTGTCCTGCAGGAAGCTGGAAACTCAGGGAGCCGCCCCCTCACTGGCAGCAGAGGCTCCCCTGGTGACGTCATCACGCCCTCACGGGGGAGGAGGGGGGGGCGGGCCTCAGGCATCAGACCTGCCCTGGAGTGAAAAAAAGACAGCCTGATGCCCAAGGAGGACTGAATGATCGTGCTGGGGTGAGAGCCCTTACATAAACAATCAAGTGTAATGTGACTACAGTTTTATTAAATAAAATAATCAAATAAAGTGTACAAACTAATAGTATAACCACAGTGTCATCTAATGCAGTGTATAAAAAATGGTGGAGGCTGTATTTATGCTAGCAGCATTACATATAGAATTAGAACCTGAAAGGATACATGATACATATAGATAAATGCATATACAGCAATCCTTAGAGGAGCATAATGTACATAATGGGTCGCAGGGGTCCACGGCGAGACGCACAGAGCCTTACAGAGTCCTTCTGCTACCTCCTGTTGAGAAAGCATTTGAAATTTTGTTGTTCATTCAGACCCCTGCCATTACTTGTCTGCAATGTGTGGATCCAATAAGCCTCACGCCTCAGTAAAAGGGTTTCTCTATCAGGGTATCCTTGTCTTGGTGCTATGTGTTCAATCCCCATCACTCTGAGGGATGACACATTGTGTCTGTGTTCAACACAGTGCTGTACCAGTACAGTAGGGTCCGTACCCTTACGTATCACACTTTTGTGTTCAATGTATCTCACTTTAAGAATGCGTGTAGTCTTGCCTACATAGACAAGACCACATGGGCACCTGATAATATACACCACAAATGTAGATCTACATGTAATACGATTATGAATAGTGATTTTTTTACCACTATGTGGATGACAAAATACATCCCCGGTAGTAAGACTGTTACACACACTGAACAATTCATACACCGGAAGTTACCCTGTTTACCGCCTTCTAGGAAGTGGGGCGTATGGTAGTGGTCCTTGTTGTCAGCATGTATCAAGTTGTCTGACAAGTTTCTCCCTCTCCTATAAGCGATCAAGGGGGGTGTCTGACAACTAGCTGCTAACACCTCATCATTCTGCAGCAGGTGCCAATGTTTCCGGATAGTAAATCTGACAAAATTACTGGCCCTATTGTATGTGGTGGAAAATACAATGCGTTTCTCATCCTTAGTCGCCCTATTAGGAATCACCTCTCTGTTAAGGGCTGCATCAAGCACTGCCGGGGTATATCCCCTTTTAGTGAACCTTTCACGAAGGTCATCCATGGCCGGTGCTAGTTTGTCCTGTCGACTAGTGATCCTAGAAACCCTCACTTTTTGTGAGAAAGGTAGGGCATTGATGAGGGATGGGGGATGGTGACTGTCAGCACGTAACAGGGCATTTCTGTCAGTATCTTTCCTGTAAAGGTCTGTGTGGAACTCACCATTTTCTTGGGAAATCAGGACGTCTAGAAAGGATAATTGCTTAGAGCTCCAGACATTAGTAAGCTGTACAGGAGAAGGGAGATTGTGTAAATAATCAAAAAATGACAATAACTGGTCCTCAGTACCTGTCCACACAAAGAACAGATCGTCAATATATCTATAATACCCAATTATGTATTTATAGTATATTGATGCATATATGTACTTCTCCTCAAAATCTACCATAAATAGGTTGGCATATGCGGGCGCCATGTTGCTGCCCATCGCAGTTCCCTTAATTTGCAAAAAATGCTCCTTTTCAAATTTAAAATAGTTTTTATGAAGAATGAAGTGTAATAGGAGCAAAATATATTCAGTGGGGACTGTCGCCTGGTAATGGGCAGATAAAGCAGTTTTTACTATATTTAAGCCATCCTCATGAGGTATAATAGTATACAAGCTGGAAACGTCCATACTGACCATTATATGGTCAGTACCATTGCGTGGAATATCTTTGAGTTTGGTTAAAAAGTCAAAGGTATCCTTTTACGTATGACCGTGCTTTTTGTGCTATGGGGTTGAGGAATGTGTCAACATATATGGCTAATGGCTGATTAAGTGAATGTATAGCTGCTATTATTGGTCGCCCTGGAGGTAATTGGAGATTTTTATGTATTTTCGGGAGGGTGTAAAACAGTGGGCATTTGGGATGTTCTATTGTAAGAAATTCTGCTTCAGTCTCAGATATCCAGCGGTTATTAAGGCCAAGCTGGATAATCTCCTTTATCTCCCTCGCATACGTCGGAGTGGGATCTCTATCCAATTTGATGTAACAATCAATTGAGCTCAGTTGTCTTTTAATTTCTGTTTTATATGCTATGTAGTCTTGTATGACAAGGGCGCCACCTTTATCTGCCCTTTTAATGATAATATCACTATTACTGGACAGTTTTTTAAGGGCGTTCTTTTCCCTAAATGTCATATTGTGCGTGATTTTATGCCTATTGGTAGCATATTTAGCAATGTCTGCCTTAACTAATCGCATATAGGTGCTCACTGATTGGTTTTTGAAAGGAGGTATGAATGTGGATTTTAATTTACATACTTTGGTACCTTTCTGATCGGCTGAATTAACTGTCCCTGACGGTTCGATAGGCAGTGCCAAATTATCTGTCCCTGGTGGCTCTGTAGGCGGCATCGTTTCTGTTGTCCTGTGGGAAAAAAAGGATTTCAGGTTAAGTAAACGTTCAAACTTAAATAAGTCAACTTCTAGCCCAAAATCATCAAAGTTCAAGGTGGGTACATAGGAGGGGCCACGTGCCAGTACAGACATTTCATCTGCACTTAGTATATGCTGTGAAAGATTAATGACCAGGGTATCCATACACATCGGCGCGTTTGTGATCGGAGGTAAGGAGATTTTCCTTTTCTTCCCCCGTCTGGTTTTCTTGCCCCCTTTTCCGCAGTCTGTCCTAAAAAAGGAGTCCGCGTTGCTTCCCTCTGTCGTTCAGTGGAGGAGTGGGCTTCGGAATCACTGGTGTTAGCGTCTGTGTTTGTCGGGGGGGGGTCTGTCCCTTCCTGGGTTTGCGTTGCTTGCGATCCTGCTTTAGCCACGGGTAGACCCTTACGTCCTTATAATCCTGCACCACTTTCTTGAATTTCAGTTTTTTGAAATGGATCAGGTCACTCTTTATTTTCTCCAATTTGGTCTTTAAAGTGTCCAGAGATTGTATAATGTCAGTACTGGAACTCGCCTGCTCAATCAGGATTTCCACCTTCAGTATATCCCTTCTGGTGTTATTAAGTTGTTCCCCCACCTCCTCAATCACCAAGATGATAAGGTCTAATGAGGCCTTATTAAGTACCTGGCACCACCTTTCACAGAAAGCCGTGTTTTCTGCCCCTATAGTTGGCCTGTTTTTTATCCGAAATCCTCTGGGAATCAGCTTCTGCTTGTAATACTCAGACAGTGTGCTGCCGTGTGCAAAAAGCTCAATCTCTCTCCTTTTAAGGCGTTCCAATTCCTGCAGATGGTCCTGCGGCCGGTCTGGCCCAAATGCTTCCTCTGGAGTGGATTTAAAAAGTATTCTGTTAATTTCTTGTTCAGTAAGCACCAGTGTGTCAGCCCTTTGCATCAGGCCATAGACTCTCCATTGATACAAAGGCGCGTATGTAAGGGTAATCAGGCTGCTACCTGTAAGCAGTGTTGAATCAAAAGCTGCAGCAGACAACAGTTCTCACCACATATTAAAACAGTCCTCACACTTGAAAGTAAATGCAAAAGCCAAAGCCAAGAGGCTAATACAGTGGGGATATCACAGGGAACAAAGAAATGCTGAGTGGCTGCTGTTGCTTGGGAAAAACCCAGGGTGCAGCAGCAGCTGTAAACAGGCTGTCAAAAGACTTGCTGTGGGTGCTATGCACTGAATCTGGAAGGTATACAGTCATATGTAGAAGCACATGCACACCGCTGGTAGGTGCTGGAGGGGGGTACTTATCTGCCGGTGCGCTGTATCCAGGGAGGTCCAGACATCCCAGAGGTACTTAAGCAAAGGAATGGAAGCAGGCACACGGTCTTTCTAAAGGTGCAGTTTATTGTGCCACCAAAGGTCCAACGTTTCGGCAAATAGATTGCCTTTATCAAGGAGAGGGCTACAGAACATGTTAAACATACCACAATATATACACAAATGGGTACTCACCCCCCCACGATCACTGCTGCCTTGCTCCTGGATGTCAACGCCCCCCATCGTGACGTCAGGGCGCCAGCGCGACGCAGCGTGATGACGTCATGCACCACCAGGGGAGGAGGAGACAGCCTCCCCAATGCCTGTAACAGGCTAAGATGGCTGTCCTGCAGGAAGCTGGAAACTCAGGGAGCCGCCCCCTCACTGGCAGCAGAGGCTCCCCTGGTGACGTCATCACGCCCTCACGGGGGAGGAGGGGGGGGCGGGCCTCAGGCATCAGACCTGCCCTGGAGTGAAAAAAAAAGACAGCCTGATGCCCAAGGAGGACTGAATGATCGTGCTGGGGTGAGAGCCCTTACATAAACAATCAAGTGTAATGTGACTACAGTTTTATTAAATAAAATAATCAAATAAAGTGTACAAACTAATAGTATAACCACAGTGTCATCTAATGCAGTGTATAAAAAATGGTGGAGGCTGTATTTATGCTAGCAGCATTACATATAGAATTAGAACCTGAAAGGATACATGATACATATAGATAAATGCATATACAGCAATCCTTAGAGGAGCATAATGTACATAATGGGTCGCAGGGGTCCACGGCGAGACGCACAGAGCCTTACAGAGTCCTTCTGCTACCTCCTGTTGAGAAAGCATTTGAAATTTTGTTGTTCATTCAGACCCCTGCCATTACTTGTCTGCAATGTGTGGATCCAATAAGCCTCACGCCTCAGTAAAAGGGTTTCTCTATCAGGGTATCCTTGTCTTGGTGCTATGTGTTCAATCCCCATCACTCTGAGGGATGACACATTGTGTCTGTGTTCAACACAGTGCTGTACCAGTACAGTAGGGTCCGTACCCTTACGTATCACACTTTTGTGTTCAATGTATCTCACTTTAAGAATGCGTGTAGTCTTGCCTACATAGACAAGACCACATGGGCACCTGATAATATACACCACAAATGTAGATCTACATGTAATACGATTATGAATAGTGATTTTTTTACCACTATGTGGATGACAAAATACATCCCCGGTAGTAAGACTGTTACACACACTGAACAATTCATACACCGGAAGTTACCCTGTTTACCGCCTTCTAGGAAGTGGGGCGTATGGTAGTGGTCCTTGTTGTCAGCATGTATCAAGTTGTCTGACAAGTTTCTCCCTCTCCTATAAGCGATCAAGGGGGGTGTCTGACAACTAGCTGCTAACACCTCATCATTCTGCAGCAGGTGCCAATGTTTCCGGATAGTAAATCTGACAAAATTACTGGCCCTATTGTATGTGGTGGAAAATACAATGCGTTTCTCATCCTTAGTCGCCCTATTAGGAATCACCTCTCTGTTAAGGGCTGCATCAAGCACTGCCGGGGTATATCCCCTTTTAGTGAACCTTTCACGAAGGTCATCCATGGCCGGTGCTAGTTTGTCCTGTCGACTAGTGATCCTAGAAACCCTCACTTTTTGTGAGAAAGGTAGGGCATTGATGAGGGATGGGGGATGGTGACTGTCAGCACGTAACAGGGCATTTCTGTCAGTATCTTTCCTGTAAAGGTCTGTGTGGAACTCACCATTTTCTTGGGAAATCAGGACGTCTAGAAAGGATAATTGCTTAGAGCTCCAGACATTAGTAAGCTGTACAGGAGAAGGGAGATTGTGTAAATAATCAAAAAATGACAATAACTGGTTCTCAGTACCTGTCCACACAAAGAACAGATCGTCAAAATATCTATAATACCCAATTATGTATTTATAGTATATTGATGCATATATGTACTTCTCCTCAAAATCTACCATAAATAGGTTGGCATATGCGGGCGCCATGTTGCTGCCCATCGCAGTTCCCTTAATTTGCAAAAAATGCTCCTTTTCAAATTTAAAATAGTTTTTATGAAGAATGAAGTGTAATAGGAGCAAAATATATTCAGTGGGGACTGTCGCCTGGTAATGGGCAGATAAAGCAGTTTTTACTATATTTAAGCCATCCTCATGAGGTATAATAGTATACAAGCTGGAAACGTCCATACTGACCATTATATGGTCAGTACCATTGCGTGGAATATCTTTGAGTTTGGTTAAAAAGTCAAAGGTATCCTTTACGTATGACCGTCCTCTAAGGATTGCTGTATATGCATTTATCTATATGTATCATGTATCCTTTCAGGTTCTAATTCTGTATGTAATGCTGCTAGCATAAATACAGCCTCCACCATTTTTTATACACTGCATTAGATGACACTGTGGTTATACTATTAGTTTGTACACTTTATTTGATTATTTTATTTAATAAAACTGTAGTCACATTACACTTGATTGTTTATGTAAGGGCTCTCACCCCAGCATGATCATTCAGTCCTCCTTGGGCATCAGGCTGTCTTTTTTTCACTCCAGGGCAGGTCTGATGCCTGAGGCCCGCCCCCCCCTCCTCCCCCGTGAGGGCGTGATGACGTCACCAGGGGAGCCTCTGCTGCCAGTGAGGGGGCGGCTCCCTGAGTTTCCAGCTTCCTGCAGGACAGCCATCTTAGCCTGTTACAGGCATTGGGGAGGCTGTCTCCTCCTCCCCTGGTGGTGCATGACGTCATCACGCTGCGTCGCGCTGGCGCCCTGACGTCACGATGGGGGGCGTTGACATCCAGGAGCAAGGCAGCAGTGATCGTGGGGGGGTGAGTACCCATTTGTGTATATATTGTGGTATGTTTAACATGTTCTGTAGCCCTCTCCTTGATAAAGGCAATCTATTTGCCGAAACGTTGGACCTTTGGTGGCACAATAAACTGCACCTTTAGAAAGACGATGTACAAATATGTCCATATAGCCTTCCCCAAAATGTAGAATTTGCATCTTAAAATCCAGGGGGGGCATGTAGGGAGAAAGACAACAAACTAAGTGTAGACAATAATGTTATGTGAATAAGATTCTGTGCAATCTTGGCTCCCAGATTGCACAGAATCTTATCTACATAATATTATTGTCTACACTTAGTTGTGTTTTGTTGTCTTTCTCCCTACATGCTCACCCTGGATTTTTAGATGCAAATTCTACATTTTGGGGATGAATGAAGACAAACCCTACCAGTTGGTTTGAGCAGGGAGTCACAACGTTCATTTATTTACATCACTGTTTTTGCACATTTATTGTCACTGTTTTTCATGAGTGCAAATTAATTGCTGTTTAATGTTTATTGTCACTGTATAGTTAGTGACCACTTTTAGTGTTTAGCGCCTTCTTTTCACACCGTCACTTTGTCACATATAGCCTTCTCCACATGATGCAGAGACCCATATAGGGCATCTACTGTACATCATACAGGGATAAGGAAATAGAGCCCTGCTTATCTTCAGCGAGCAAGGACATGGATTCAGGTGGAGAGATGCAGAGACGGCTGCTGATAGCTGCACAACTCATCTGAAAGGTGAGTACCAGTATTTCTCTCCCTGCAAATGGCCCAAACGAATTAATTCAGCAGGATCCCATTCAGAAGCATGGAACCCCAGAGAGTTAATTCTCCTGGGTCGCTAACTGTCCTCAGGCTGTGAAATATGTAGCCACAATACATCCATACTGCAGCCAAACTGGATCAGTGAAAATCGTAGCACCGAGGATAGTAAGTCTTTCTACATCTGTAGCTTTTCTAACATATAAAATGATTTACATTTTTTTCTACAGTGGCAGCTGTATCAGTTGTAGCCCCTCATTTCTGGCTATTCAATGGAGATTTGCAAACATCGGTTTGCCCTTTTTATTTTATTTTTTAACTTATGATAAATTTGGAAAGTTCAAAAAAAGTTTTGGAAAAATTACTGAATTTTTCCATAGAATCTATATTTAAAAATTCAGACAATGTCCAGAGCAGGGGCAATGTGCAAACTAGGGGTGCGCTTTTCGGGGGGGGGGGGGGGTTGCATGGCAATGGCAGTTACAGAGGCCCCATTCCTTTCCCGAATGCATTTAAAGTAAATGCCAGGGAGCATGTGCAAGGCCTCTATAATTTCACTTATCTGGTCTCTGACGGATTCCAGTGACACGTTGCCATGGAAATGCAATGTCACATGACGTCAAAAGACACCGGACACCAGGTAAGGAGGGGGAGGAGCACGGGGTAAAACAGACAAGGGGTCTCAGACTGAAAGGTTTGCGCACCCCTGGTCTAGAGCACAACATATGGGTTTTACTTGAGGGAAGAGAGATAAAGAAGGAGAGATACTACACTCAGCAATGTATCACCTTATCCTCTTATTCCTAAACTGAATTTAACCTAAGGTTGTCATTAGGCCATGTTAAGGTGCCTGTAAATCTAAAGCTCCATGTTACCAAAATTATAGAAAGCTGAAAGGATCATGTAGAATTTTAAAAAGAGCGACTTCTAATCCTGTAAGCACTTAAATTACTGTGTTCACCTTTTCACTTCCCGATGACTGGCCGCACCAGAGTTCAGTCGGTCTTTCAGGATTGTGACCAATGTGAGCGCTTTAGGTACGAAGCAGTGAGCAAGAGGTCTATCCCTTGGCAACCAACAAAATCCATATGATATTCTCTCAATGTTATAAAGTTCCCTCAAGTACTTGCCCTTTTGACACCAAAGGAGCATCTTAAAGGCGGCATAAGGGTTAACAGTACCCATGGACTTCCTTTATACTTTACCATAGAGATTAATTGCACAGTACAGTGCAATTTCCTAAAACTATAGTCATACTATATTGACATTGTATACTGGGGACTTGTCATTTTCAAACTTAATATTTTCATAACCCTTTCAAGAATTATAGATGCAGTTTTCTTAAAACATTTGTCACTCTACAGTAAGTTCAACTTTTTTAATTTAGGCAAATGTCCATCTTTTTTATTTGTAATGACAGCCAATTAACCGAAAGGTTCTGAAATACATTTTTGTGTTAAACTAATGGATGTGTTTCAAGTTCTACTATTACAATTTCGACTTGGATTTTTAATAAAATGTAATCTATATAACAAATGCTTCATGTAGATGGCAAGCCCGTCACATTATCTATGATTAGACTTGATAGGCAATGTAACAGTGCCTTTCCCCTGTATAAAAGGCTTAAAAAATAAAGCCTGCCTTTAGCTTATGAGTCCAGCAGGGAGCTGGATAAATTCATCAGGAGTTACTTGACCAGTCTCCACCTTTCTCATCAAGCCTGCTTAAAAGTCTGCTGCACAAACTGCATGGGATCTCTAGAACAGACAGTGTCTGTGCTGCCAGAGAGATCCCAGGGAAAGAAAGACTCTCTCTTCCAGGCAGAATCGGTCCATGGAACCCATCAGAGGGATCCCCCCCCTCCACACACACACCACCACAGATCCTGAACTGACATGGAGAGCATACTTGCCACTGGTACCTCTCTTTGTACTATGTCAAAGGTTTGCAAGAGGCCTAGCATTTAAGCTCTCTGATAGGGATCACTGAATGTTAGTCAGTCCCCTTACATTGGGTTAGGCCTGGTTATTGTTTTCTGCTCTTATTTTGCTGATAGGAAGCTGATTTACGTTGGTTTAAAGCTGCTGACTAATACAGCCTATGTTTATTTATCCTAAAATATATCCGGTGTTCTATCCTATGCACACATCTCCAATGAATAGTGTTGGAAGTGGGATGAGAGGTGGCCCTTGAATTTCAAAGGGTCTTCGAAGACCGTCTTGGAAATTTGTGTGCTTTTTTTTTTCAGCAGTTCATGCAACAGCTTACGCAACAGAATTAAAATCGGAAGAAACATATACAGAGGTGACCAGTAAAGGGCTTTAGCCAGGCAGAAAACTACACAGGACTTAATAAAGCCACAAATGCTACAGTATGACTGGGTTAATTGCTAAAGACGGTGACCTACTCAAGGTACTGATTCTATTACCAAAATCTACACTGTTTAGTGTGCAGGGAGAATAATTTTTATTTTTTTAAATGGGTGCTCAGAAAAAACAAATTCTACAGGGATGTCTGTGATAGCAACAAACTCTCCAGGGGAAGTCAACGCTACCAGTTTTGTTCTAGCACATACAAACAATATTGACGCAATATCGCCTCCCGAGGTCAGAGCAAACAATACACCTGAAAGGGCCAGAATTGAGGGCAAAATGTGTTTTGTCTGGATTGAACCAGGTCACCCAAAGAGTGTTCATTCAGGCCTAATGATTATGATGAGGATACAGATGCAACGGCCATTATTCGAACACTTCAAGCGTTGTATGCCTTGGAATACCCATGTCATGGCACGTGATTTCTTCCAACCGTACCACCTTAAGACGCGTGTTGACTCGTGTGTTTATCGAGTGCAGTAAATGGCATTTTAGCGTTGTCTGCAATACTGTTGAGAAACTCAAGTGGGCAATCGCGAGTTGTTGTCTTAAAAATCTAATAGCAATTCGACCTGTCTTTTATTGCCGTACTGTACAGTAGTTCAAGTGTCTGTAATTGTAATTTGAAGATAAACGTTATGAGTTCATACTGTATACTGTACATGGGAAAGAAGTCCTTACTGAGGCTCCTTAGCCATACTAAGATTAAAAATATGAGCACACATACAGTACAGTAACAAAAGTATTTTGTACGAATTAAGTGTTGTATTTGTACAGGATAATAAAGGGACAAGGAGTAATACAAGAATACAGTGTCACATCTTATTCCGAATGTAAAAAAAAAATTCTGCTCATGCGTGTATGTCTAATTGGAACCTTGTTGAAATGCATATGCATGTCATCACACTTAGGCGCATTGGTGAATATCTTTGAACTACAGGTACGGTATAATCCTGCACACCCGGATTAGTGTGATACTGACTCCACATTCTTGGTGATTTGCCGAAAATTACTTCTCATTCAATGTGAATTTCAAGTCTGAAGAAAAAAATAGACATCCCTTTTTTTTTCTTGATATGGGCTTAACAATTTTTGCCATTCTTACAATCAATTACTAGCTTTTAAATTCTATTGTACAGTAATTTATACTGTACTTTATGAGGTAGATGGTATACTGTAATTTTTATTTGGGGGTGGGGGGGTTCAAAACATGAACTGTTCAAAAGATTTCTTTGAACTAATAATCCTGCATACACACCTGGACTGGCAAAGCGAAACAGTATACTGTAGTAGTAGCACCTCCCCCCCTCCCACACACACACAAAGCCTAACAAACCAAAGTGAATTGAACTGCTTATCGACACCTCCCCCAAAGCGATTCATTATGTTCCAGGCTTTGTTTAATTGAGATAAGCCCTTCATGGGAATTTGGCGAGAATGACTGACTCCACATTCAATGTGATTTTCAAATCTGAAAAAAAAGAGACATCCTTTTTTTTTCTTGACATGGGCTTATTGAATGACTGATTTTAATAAACCATTATGTGCACCATCTTTTTAATACATTAACAATTGTTTCCATTCTTACAAACCCTTCCTTTGTAATTCTACTCTAATGTATACTGTACTGTATATTACTAAAAAATTTATTTGGGGTGGGGGGGGTTCAAATTATTCTGATGAATTTAAAGAAGGAACAATTTTATTTGTACAGAATAATCAAGGAAAAATGAATAATACAAAAATACAATAGATTGTCTCTTCTTTAAAATGCACAATCTTGTCTTTATCTTCTTCGTAATGGCTGCATTGAGAGAGGAGGGACAAATTAATGATTGTTACTCCAGTACTCACACAGTACAATACATTTGCACATCCTCCCATCCCCCCTATCTGTAGTGCTACAGCTCTAAAAAAAAAAAAAATCACAAGGATTAGTGCATTAAAGGCATTGAGTATTTCACAATATTGGACTCTAAGTACTGACTAACCGTTTTTTTGTTTAGTCTGCACTAAGTCACTTATTTATATATACAGTACTATATGTGCTATGTGAGGATTTCAGTTGGTGCTCTGTATTGTTATATATTTTATACTAAACTGTATACAGTTTGCTGTACTGTAACTATATGCTGTATACTATAACTACACAACTGTAGGTTATAGTACAGAGGGAACTCAAAGGAGATGAGTTCAAAGCACCCCACTATTTGCACTCATTACCAAAGTACACAAATAGATTCTCCTTTAAGCCAAAGAGTCAGATCCCTTTCAGGGAACTGTGAGCGACGAAAAACAAACAAGTTTTATTACATAGATAATTATACACTCAATAGTTAAAATTATAAAATTCCCCACAGAGGAGTGGTGGAGAAAAGAGAAGGGATATTTATACTGAATTACTACATTAATGTCAGTAGTCAGAAAAAATCCCTTTCTTCCCCTGCGGTTATAGAGTCATGTGGTATCCACTGTCTATTGTCAGTGGGAGTGTTGGTACATTCAATTGCAGATGTGTAATGTATATAGCAATCTATTATTGCCTGTTGTGCATCCTATGAGGTACAATGTACACATCAAGAATCTCTTGGTAAATCCTGGGAAATAAGACTGTCCCAATAAGGGGAAATTGTGGTTTGGTATAAACTATATTTTGACAACAGGCAATAATAGATTGCTATATACCATTACCCATTTGCAATTGAAAGTACCAACACTCCCACTGACAATAGACAGTATATACCGCATGACTCTATAACCGCAGGGGAAGAAAGGGATTTTTTCTGACTACTGACATTAATGTAGCAATTCAGTATACATATCCCTTCTCTTTTCTCAACCACTCCTCTGTGGGGAATTTTATAATTTTAACTACAGTATTAAGTGTATAATTATCTATGTAATAAAACTTTTCTGTTTTTCGTCGCTCACAGTTCCCTGGTAGGATTAACACAGAAGGTATCCCTGCTGTGTTAATCCGGTGGGCCATTAGTCTGCTGCGGCAAAGTTTGAAAGAATTTCTGGGAAATCTCGAAAACCAATTCGAAAAATGATCGGAAAACGGCCAATGCATCTGTATCTATAGGCTGTCCACTCTCATTCGGCAATTGCTATGGGGTATATATTCTACCCATGCTCTTACACCCAGCCTAGCTGGTATATGAACAGGTTCTAGATCTAAGTCCTTCTCTGTCTATCAATGTGTAGGAAGAAGGTAACTTGTGTAGTTCGTTAATCCATTAGGGTGTGTTATTCTTTTGGCTCTGTCTCTGTTAACCTGCTATTTGGCAATACTGGGGTTCTTAACCCGTGAACTACTAATTACTAGAGTTCTAATAGCCTTTATATAGCCTAAACTGGGCACTAAACGAACATCCTGTCACTTTCTGGATTTTTGAAGTGAAACTTCTTTAGCGACATTCATGTGTTTACTTGACATGGAAGTCAGTGGTGATGGAAGTGACGTCACTGCTGGCAGATGAGGCCATCAGTGTTGACAGCTGCCAGCAGGAGTCACCAGAGACAAGGAGGCCTTTACCCCCAAGTGAGGCCTTTACCTCAGGAAGAAAGCACCCCCACAGACCTGAAATTAATAATGTTCTGCTACTGAGACCTCCTGCTTCAATCCTATGTAATAAAAATAAAAACAGCGTGATCTTCTGCAAGAGCTTTGCGGGGAGACAGAGAGAGAGGGACTGCTTACCTCTGCTCTCTCTGCACAGCTCTTCCGGACTGGTGGTGGCCCGGTAACATTAATGCAGTGGGAGTCCCATTCAGAAGCAGAGACTACTGCTGCGTTAATCCTTCTGGGAAATTCCCTCTGTGCTTGGCCGGAATTGTGCTTGGCTGGAATTGTGCTTGGCCGCTATTATGGCCACACTGGGGCTGCATTCCACCCACTCCAAGTGACACACAGGTGGAACTTGTATTGTGCCACATCTGTATATTTATTTATTTATAAAAATGTTTTCTTATTTAAATGTATTTCTGCATTGATTAATGGCCTATCAGATTAACAGCGGGGGTCCCTGGCAGTCCCATTCAAACTGAATTGGACTGCCAGGGATCCCTGCTGTGTTAATCCTATGGGTCGTTAGTCAATGCAGAAATGCCTTAAACGTGCCTCAAACTAGCCCAGAACATACCCAGCACATACCCAGCAAATGTTAGAATAAACGTTGCCTCTACTGTACATTGACAGTTACCTCTCGTTTTCAAGTATGTCCTGGGCATAGTTAATATGACACATAATATATGGTTACAAATACAGTTACATAAATGAACAGGGTATACATTATATACAATACATTGCATGTACAGTTAGAGAAGATGTATATTATAGGCTTTTGTAACAGGTACAGACCAGATTAAAATGTGAGACAGCCTTAGTTTTGAAAGAACTTAAACTGGTGGTGGATGTGAGAGTCTCCGGTAGGTTGTTCTAGTTTTGGGGTGCACGGTAAGAGAAGGAGGAGAAGCCGGATATTTTGTTGAGCTTTGGGACCATGAACAGTCTTTTGGAGTCAGATCTCAGATGATAAGTGCTGAATGTGGTAGGGGTGAGGAGCTTGTTCAGATAGGTGGGTAGCTTGCCCATAAAGTATTTGAAGGCAAGACAGGAAAGGTGAACTTTGCACCTAGACTCGAGTGATGACCAATCTAGTTCTTTGAGCATTTCGCAGTGATGTGTGTTGTAGTTGCATTGGAGAACGAAACAACAAATTGAATTGTAGAGGGTGTCAAGTTTGCCAAGGTGGGGTTGGGGTGCCGAGCCATATACTATGTCTCCATAGTCGATAATTGACATTAGCATCTGCTGTGCAATACGTATTCTGACCAGCAGGCTTAGGGAGGATTTTGTTCCTGTAATGTACACCTAGTTTGGCATAGGTTTTGGATGTCAGGGTATCAATGTGCATTCCGAATGTTAAGTGGGAGTCAAAGCATATGCCCAGGTATTTAAAACTAGTAACAGGAGTTAGGGTGGTGTTAGCGTTGCTTCTGATCTGGAGCTCAGTCACTGAAAGCTTTAAAAATTTAGTCTTTGTCCCAAATAACATTGTTACAGTCTTGTCGGTGTTTAAAAACAGTTTGTTTTGGGAAATCCAGTTTTCGAGTCTCAAAAAGTCAGACTGAAGTATGTGTTCAAGGTCAGAGAGGCTATGGCTGTGTGCATATAGGATTGTGTCATCTGCATACATGGGTATTGAGGCTTCCTTATTTAGCTGTGGGAAGATCATTGATGAACACTGAGAAGAGTAGGGGCCCCAGAACAGAGCCTTGCGGGACTCCACAGGTGATATCCAGGGGGTTGGAGTTAGAGCCTGAGATGGACACATGTTGGGTTCTACCTGATAGGTAGGACTGAAATCAGTTTAAAGCATGCTTCCCTATTCCAGAGCTCTGGAGTTTGTTAAGCAGGATAGCATGATCAACAGTATCAAAAGCCTTTGCAAAATCTAGGAATATTGCACCAGTTAGTTGACCACGTTCCTTTCCACACTGGATTTCATTGCAAACTTTTAGCAGGGTAGTTACCGTGGAGTGTTTGGGTCGAAAGCCTGATTGGAATATGCTAGGGAAATTTGTCTTCTTATAGTAATCGCTTAATTGGGAGTGGACACATTTTTCCATGACTTTGGATAGAATTGGGAGAAGGGAGATTAGATTGGCCTGTAGTTTGAGACAGTGTTTTTGTCCCCACTTTTGAAGATTGGGAGAACTCTGGCAGTTTTCCAGGTCTTAGGGATAGAGTTGACTATGGAAGCAATTGGTTTGGCAATTGCTGGGGCACCAAGTCTTAGGAACCTAGATTGTAGTAGTTCAGGTCCACATTGGCTGCTTAGTTTATATTTGAGGAGCGCTTGTGTAATCTCCTCTTCGGATACTGGGCCAAATTTAAAATTGTGAGCAGTGTTGGGAGGGGGTGGGGCAATATTTGTACTCCCAGGATGAGATTCAGGTTTGTGGTTTGGGTTGCGTTTCACTAATAAGATAGTAGCACACCCCACAAAGTAATCATTGAATACATTTGCAATGTCGGTGGGGTTTGTCAGAGTAATATCCCCCTTAGTGATATTACTTGGCTGTTGATGGTTAGAAGTCTGGAATATGTTGTTGATAACCTTCCAGAAGTTAGCTGGGTTTGATGTATTCTGGAGGAGATTGTCAGAGTAATATTGTGCTTTTGCATGCCTTGTTTGCTTTGTGCACATGTTCCGCAGGCATCTGTAGTGATTGAGATTCTTGGTAGTGCCAGTTACTTTGTAGCTTTTCCACAAGGCATTTCTGAACTGATAGAGTGCTATAAGGTCAGGTGTAACCCATGGAAGGTGGGCACCCCGTACCCTTATTCTGCGTAGTGGAGCATGGGTATCACAGAGTTTTAAGAACTCGGACTGGAAATAGTCGAGCGCAGAATCAGGGTCAGGAATTAAATCGATTCTGTGTCAAGGGCAGTTGGTAAGGTCATCCAGAAACTGTTGTGGGTTAAAGTTTCTAAATGTTCTAGTGAGGAGGACTTTAGGGCTTCATTGGGGCGGTTTAATTTTCCTTACACAGTACACTATTGCATTGTCACTGAAAATGTCAGGAAGGATGCCTGAGGATTGGATTCTGCTGGGATTTGAGGAGAGAATCCAGTCAAGGAAGGTATGGTTGTGCGATTTCAGGTTTGTCCGTGTGGGTAGGGAAATGAGTTGCGATAGGTTAAGAGATTTGATTTGTATCTGGATTTTGTGGTTTTTAGGGTCGAACCAATTGAAGTTAAAATCCCCATGAACTAGCTGCTCACTCTTCTCATTCAGAGTACAAAGAGCACACAGATGTTATAATTATATTTGTAATGATTCTATTTTATATATAGAATGCAGCATTTGTTTTATTAATTCTGAATTTATCTTAACTGACAAAATCAATTATTGTTGACATGTTCTTCTAAAGGGAAATTGATGTGATGAGTAATCAATTTTGCCTGTTAATTAATCATTTGGAGAAATAAATATGAAGGGTTTTAATTGAGTGGGATGTAACAGTCATGTTTGATTGACCAAGTAACCTTACTGATTATTTTATAAGGAAATAAAATCTGCCCTTGAAAAGTCAACAGGTATCACAATAGACATTAAATCATTATTTACTTAGAGTAATAATACATATCAAAATTTTCAGCTGAGACATTTTGCGGGCTATGTACAGTATAAAACTCCCCCAGCTGCTAAAACCTGTATCATATTTCTTAAAGAAAAGAAAGTAAAGGTATTTGGGGGTATTAATAAAAATGGTTGTTTTTTTCCTATTTTTTTGCTGTTTTGCAGACAGATTGATTTGACATATAACCACCTTTGATTATGACTAGGTAATCTTATTTTAAACCTTTGGGGGGGAGGGGTTAAGAAATTCTGAGCAATAATGGGAAAGTATTAGTTGAAAAATGTTATACCTGTAAATATTCATTTCAATTTTTCACATATTATATTTCTTTCAAATTGAATTAACATCATTGTGTTATTAATAATTTAATGGTGGCATAACTGTAGATCCCAATGACCAATTGTGATGCTACAGCGTGGGCCAGACTACTAGGGACCATAACCACCAGGCAGAATGGAGAGGCTAAATAAACTAAGGTTTATTTTTTCCATAGCCAAAAGGGAACAACACAGTACAAAGCAGAACAATAACTCACCAGGAATGGGAATATGGTGGACTCAAATTCGCTAATTGCTGGGGGCTGCCAAAGCTAGCTTACCCTGGATGACACCTTGATCAGTCCATATTTCTGGGGATGAATGCCCCGGTCACAAAGTTCTCACTTCCATTAGTCTCTAGACACCAAGATCAACCAACAACAACTGTGGAGCCCTGGTCAGTGTCGGCTTGTGTAGTTTTCTGGCCTCCATTTTGAAACATGGAGAACTGGGTGCTAACAAATCAACATAGACTATTACTCTGCTTATCCAATCAGAAGCAGAGGTGCATCCAAAAAGGACCAATCAAGAGAGGAGGTGGGGCCAGGGTCTTACTACTTCCCTGAGGGCTGGGGCCCGGGAGTATGGGAAATTGGAACTGACTAATTGGGAACTGGCCTGACGGGACTAAGACCCAAATCCCAGTCCTTAAATTCAGTTGCATACCTCCAACCAGGTTAGATGCCTCCCTGCCAGGGAAGAACAAGGATCCAGCTTTAGAATCTTTGCTTTCCCAGCCTGTGGATGCGTCCATCTCCAGCCTCCCATTGTTCCTGAACACAGCACCTGGCCCAACACAAGGCTAGACATCTAAATTATTGTGTGCCTGCTACTTACCCATTGTTGCTATCCCTGGCACACAATGAGATACACAAATACCATTTCAAACAGTATACACAGATGCATAGCTGAAATGGCACATTAACCCCTTGGTTGGATCACCATCTTGACTAGTAAGGGCAGCATACAGGTAAAACCTTAATTTGTGTATTACATGCTGCCCCTACCGTCACAATAGTAAATGTTATTTCCATTCAAATTAATTGGACTCAAATCTTGTCTTGTTCTTGGAATCATCCTCCAAGCACATGAATTGGGGGGAAACATCACATAAGAAGATACAGTACTGGTGAGGCTTACCTACAGTAGACAAGGCAGGGAAGCTTACTAATGGTAAAGGGCACAAAGAATGAGCTGGTATTTCTTAAGCTGAGCAGAACAATCTTACTTAACCTGAGCAGAAACATTTCTCTCATTCACTTTGCATTATAGGTAATGACTATTGGGATATTAATTACACAAATGGGATAAGAAAGCTTTAGATTTTGATATTTTATACTAATAAACAGAGTTTTTTTAATGACAATTTGACGAAATTATAACTATAAACAAATTACATCCAATAGTACTTTAGGAGCTAAATTCAGTATTATCCAAACCACTAAATTTAATATTGAAGGACTCCATTTACACAGGTTCAATACCACAAAATTGGCGTAAAGCAGACGTGGTGCCTATATTTAAAAAGGAAGGTTGATGACACCCAAGGAATTACAGACCTGTAAGCCTAACATCAATAGTGGGGAAGCTACATGTATGTTTAATACAAGATTATGTTCAGGAATACCTAATGGAAAACAACATTATTAGTAATAATCAGCATTAATTTATGAAGGATAGGTTGTGTCAAACTAGCCTTATTAGTTTCTTTGAGGAGGAAAGTAGGAATTTAGACGAGGGTAATGCAGTTGATGTGGTCTACTTAGATTTTGCGAAGGCTTTTGATATGGTTCCACACATGAGGTTAGTGTACAAAATAAAGCAAATTGGAAGGATGGACAACAGAGAGTTGTTGTAAATGGAACTTTTTCAGGTTGAGCTAAAGTTGTGAGTAGAGTACCTCAGGGATCGGTACTGGGACCCCTGCTTTTTAACTTGTTCATTAATTACCTTGAGGTTAGCATAAAGAGCAAAGTCTCTATCTTTGCTGATGACACTAAATTGTGTGAGGTAGTAGAATCAGAGTAGTATGTAATTTATCTCCAGAAGGACTTGAATAGACTGGAAACTTTGTCAGGTACAGTAAATGGTAGATGAGGTTTAATACAGATAAATGTATGGTTATACATTTGGGAAACAAAGATATACAGGCAATTTACAAATTTAAGTATAAATTGGGAGAATTCTAAATGGAGAAGGATTTTGGGATGCTTATACTGTACACACCAGGATTTATAATGGTGCCCAAAGTCATGCAGTAGCTGCAAAGGCAAACAAGATTTTATCTTGCTTTAAATGGGGAATGGATGGAGGGGAAGTAAACATAATTATGTCCCTCTATATACTGTAGCATTAGTAAGACCACACCTTGAATATGGAGTACAATTTTGGGCACCACTCCAAAGAAAATACATTATGGAATTAGAGAAAATGCAGATAAGAGCCACCAATTTAACAAATGGGATGGACAATCTTATTAATTTGGAGAGGCTAGCTAAATTACATTTGTTAAATTAGAGAAGAGGTGTCTAAGAGGGGATGTGATAACTATATACAAATATATTTGGGGACAATACAAGAAGCTTGCAAAATAATTATTCATCCCAAGTGCAGTACAAATGACACCGGTCATCCCTAAGGAGTCACGCATGCCTGTCGCTTGAGCGATTTGTGCTCATAGGGTTTGTGTGATGGGGAGGCATGGTGGAGGCATGGCCGTGACATCACCAGGCTGGTTCACCATAATTGGCTGAACGCTCACGTGAGGTGGCCATCGCGCGAAAAGACAAAAATTTTTGTTTTTTCAAAAATCTTCTGCGCAGTCGCTCTTAATCGCTCGTACGGTCACGCACACTATGGGTGGCCTCATAGAGAAGAGGTCTTTTATTCGTGCCGCGAGCACGCATGTGCCGTCATGCCCACTATACAGTAAACGTGGCCTTAAGGTTAGAGCAAAGGAGATTTCACTAGTAACAAAGGAAAGGGTTAATTACAGTAAAGGCAGTTCAAATGTGGAATTCATTACCCATGGAGACTGTGGTGGCAGATACTGTTTCTATTGTATCTTCATTAAAAGGTTTTACATCTTTTAAGAAAGGAAAGGTATACAGGGATATACAAAATAAGTAAACATTGGAAGGATGTGGATCCAGGGAGTTATCCAATATTTGGAGTCAGGAAGCAACTTATTTCCCCCCTTATTAGATATCATTAGATGATGTTTCCTGTTTTTTTTTGTTTATCCTTCCTCTGGATCAATATTCTAAGAGTACAAATATATAATAAAGTATGTGTCATCAAAATTTAGCATATGTTGAACTTGATTGACATACTGTATTTCATTTTTTCTACCACATCTACTATGTAACTATGTACATGTTTCACGTTGAGTGCAATACAAGGGCCCCATGACAGCTACACAATGGATGTCCATATCATTATCTAGTGGATGTGGTAATCCATGCTCCTGTTGAGGGCTGAATGTGATCAAGCTGGCAGAGGAATGGAAGATGAGGAATCCTCCTCTTTTATTACATGATCGCTCTAAGCAGTGGTCCCATGCTTGTGATATGCCAGAGTTTCTAGAGCACTCTGGGGCCATGGCCCCTCCTGCACTCAAAGGGTTAAGAGGTTAAATTTGGGCAAAAAATAAATTATAATTAATTTGAAATAAGATCATAAGAAAATAAATGTAAAATAATATCTGTTATTTTGTAGCGAAAACTTTTGTATAAAAAGGAAAACCAGTTCTTAAGGAACGTTGTCTGTGATATTCGGCTTGACTAATTATATCAAAGGATGCATTGTAAGTTGGTCTGGATCACACAGTAGTACACATGAAAAATGTGGGTCCAGATCCATAGGCGTCAGTTTTTGATTTAACGAGGTGCTAACATAAAGTAATGCGTCGTTAAGCATTAACGTGTATTTTCAATGCTCACTCACGTCAGGCTATGTCCTAATTTTGCCTGAGAAGGGCATTGCATTTAATGGCTTTTAGTGTTAAGGATATGCTGGAATTATATAGGATTCATACTGTATATTGTAGGATACAAGTGAGGTGTGCCAGAGAGTATCCACCAATAGGAGACTAGAAAAGCATCCAATCAAGGCATGCTTTTTAGTCTTAGGAGTTAATTCTACAGATTCTCAAAAAGGCTTTAGGTCATAATTCAGTCGAAAATTCCAATTGGGGTTCTTTTGCTGACAACTACTGTACCTAAATTACCAATTCTGAGTATATAAAATTACCCCCTTAAAGCATTATAAAGGCAATAGAGCTTTCCAGCAGCTACAATCACTCAAAGCAAAAGGATTCTTCAATGGTCCAAATATGTTACATGTATTCCTCATTGAGTGCCTTCAAATAGTATTAATTGAATTAAAATAGTATTTAATACATATCCAATGCAAAATTGCCACTCATAGAATAGCATAACGAGCATGTCAATTTATGTGCTGTGAAATGTGCTCTGGTGCAGGCTCCATCCTTGAGTTCAGATCTACAATTGATCTTAGCCAAAAGGCTGAGAATCAAAAGATTCCTCAACGCTTATTCCACCATATACAGTAATTATTAAACAGCTTATAAAGAAGAGGGACAGAGGGGGCTTTAGCTATGCAAACACTTGTTGAACGCACGGTGACTTCAGATAAAAGGGAGTAGCCATAGCAATTCAAGCACCTCCCAAGTCTCAGTTTACCCTTTTTACAAACTAACTTCCAAGTGCTATTTAAAAATTGATGCTTGATATCTATCATTCCGATTTTAAACCCTTTGAACATATCATTGCAATTAGTAAGCTGTTTTTTAGAGTCAAGACTTCCCCTACCAAAAGTGAATATGGGGTATCACAAATGGACATTCCAAAATGATTAGCTATAATCCAGTATCAGTTATGAATGGTTACTTTAAGTAGATGCAGTATAATAACATATCTCAACATTTAATCACATACTGTATACAGTACTTAAAATTAAGTTACATTATATGATATCAAAAGTACCATGAAACCATTTCACACATACATATAAATGTGTTTTTATTTTTATTTTAATACAGTAGGTTTAAATAGAAAATGCATGAATACAAATATGTATATTAATATTCTAGGTACTTTGCTATATATATTGCCAGGCTTCTTTTATCTCCTACATCTTTTAAGTTTTCTTTTATGACTATATTACATGTAATTAGTCTCTACTTGTTTAATTTTTAAATGTATTTTATCTTAGCCAAAATGGATGAGAATTTAAATATAGACAGAAACTTCAATTCCTGGTAATGATGGTTATAAATAATAACACGGAGCCAAAAAAATGTCACCATTGGACTGCAACAGAGTTAAAATAAGTTAAACCAGCCAGACTCGACAGGTTTTGAGTAGGAGTATTAGGGGACATCAATACACCATGGTAGCTGGATTCATAGCCTTTAAATCCCTCCGAACTTAAAGCTAGTTTTCCAAATCAATTTAAGATTTGACAGAAAGCCAATTCAAAGAGAAAGCCATGACAAGGGTAATTGGCTTCCTCTATTTAGCACACGTTACAATTTAAGCAGCAGCACATTTTTTTTAGTAAAATATACATAAATAAAAAAGCTGCACCATTTCTAATTAGTTATGCTGATACTGTAATGTGCTCCATTTATTACACAGAATCAACTTAGTACAATCACTGATAAATATGTCAGTTTATTGCTTAAGGAATGTTGTTGAAAATATAGGATATAAACAACTTTCTAATTAATAATTCTGTGAGCCATGTGGTAAGGTATGTAACAATTAGCAAGCAGGCATTATTTGACTGAGTAAGACTATATACTGTATTTATTTGTATTTGTGAATCTCACAAAGGCTTAATGGAGATCATATACAAACATTATAGTTAAAAAAAAGCCCTTCTATTTTTTATTTGATAATTGATTTTTAAATACTGTAGGCATTGGGTTTAGGAAGACATGACTTATAATTATTATTATGAATGAAGTAACAGAAAAAAAGTTTCTCTGCTTTGTAAATTATCACATACCAAATGTCGAAAATGCTTAAAAAACAAAACCTTTGCAGCATGTTTACTATAAATTGCTCTTAATTGTTCATTTGCATGTAATTAAAAAGCTTCTGTAACAGAGCTTAGGGCTAAAAAAAATTATGGAAAAACCTTTTGTAAATAACGCTGGTAAAATGTCAACAAAATTAAGCAATTTGCTATAGTTTTGGAATTTGTGCCAGCTTGTACTGTACATGAGTCCCACTATGACTTAATCCTTTAAATGCTAGAGAAGTCATGGCACCAACCACCTCTTTCAGCCAGATAATGTCCAACACTCAATAGAAGTGCAGAATTCATTTTTTACTATGAAAAAATGAGCAGAATGCCCATGATTTAGCCTATTGCATGGGGCCCCCTGGACTGCCAGACCCCCATGATGTGGTGGCAATTTCTTGGGGTAAAATGAATTATCAATTAAATGATTACATATGTTATATATAGTTATTCTACACTAGTCATGTACACTATACTGTACTTTATGAGGTGGGTGGCATACTGTAATTTTTATTTGGGGTGTGGGGGGGAGTTCAAAAAATTCTGATAACCTGTTCAAATGAGTTCAAATGATTTCAATTGATTTATTTGAACTAATAATCCTGCATACACACCTCCCCCCCACAGACACACACACTGTAAGCCTAACAAACCGTAGTGTATTGAACTGCTTATCGACACCTCCCCCCAGAGTGATTCATTAGACACACATCCCGGACTGGGAAAGCTGCTGTAAATTTGAGTAGTAGCAACACACACACACAAATCCTAAAGTATTTCAAATGCTTATCGACACCTCCCCAAAGCTATTAATTTAATTGGAGGTTTTGTGTAGTCTTCTTGAGGCCGTTTTCGCACACGCATGCGCACATGTAAAAAGCCCTTATTGGAGTTTTGGCGAGAGTGACTTCTCAATCAATGTGAATTTCAAGTCTAACAAAAAAATAGACCCCTCTTTTTTTTCTCGACATGGGCTTAACACATTTGCAATTCTTACAATCATTCACTAGCTTTTTAATTCTACAGTAATGTATACTGTACTTTAAGAGGTGTGTGGCATATTGTAATTTTTATTTGGGGGTTTGGGCTGGGGGGGGTTCAAAACATTCTGGTGACCTGTTCAAATGATTTCTTTGAACTAATAATCCAGCATACACACGCCGATCTGCGAAAGCTGCTGTAAATTTGAGTAGTAGCATCCCCCCCTCCCACACACACACAAGGAATTTAAAGAAGGAACAATTTTATTTGTACAGGATAATCATGGGAAAATGAATAATTCTTCTTCCAAATTTACAATCTTGTCTTTATCTTCTTCATAATGGCTGCATTGCATTCTGTAGTTCTTTTGTCATTGAGAGAGGGGGGATTAGGGTAAATTACTGACTGTTACTACAGTATATACACAGTACAATACTTTTGCACATGTCCCCCCCTTCCTGTAGTGCTGCAGCTCTGAAAAGAAAAAAATAATACATTAAAGGCATTGAGTATTTCACAATATTGGACTATAACTACTGTCAAACGATATACAGTATAACTGTATAACTATAACAAGTTATGGATTGGAGCACTGTGTCTTACATGCCAGTATTGGGGGGAGGGGGGATTACCTGCACTTTATCTATATTGCACTAACTATATACTGTATAACTATACTACGTAGGTTAGGCAGCACACACATGCCTAATACAAATGTACTGTACAGTGTACATCCTGTACTGTATATATATATATATACAGTGCTTGACAAATCACCCAAAAATCTTCTTGCTGAACCAAAAAATCTACTCGCCACCTAGAAATGATCCTTCTTCTGATCCCATACCAATTCAATGAGATTCAAATGTGGTGATCTGGAATTGGAGGGGGGAAAAGGTGAATTAGTTATAGAGATATAAACTGTGTAAACAATGAGAAACAGTTACCGTACAGTACACTGGAGAACTGGAGAACTTACTCCGGTGGTGTGTGTACTGTGTGTATACGGTTGTAACAGTCAGTAATTTACACTAATTCCCCCCTCTCTCAATGACAAAAGAACTATAGAGTTCAATGCAGCCACTACAAAGAAGATAAAGGTCAAGATTATAAATTTGGAAGAAGAGGCGACCTACTGTAGTTTTGTATTATTCATTTTTCCATGATTATCCTGCACAAATAAAATTGTTCCTTCTTTAAATTCATGAGAATTATTTGTGTGTGTGTGTGTGTGTGTGTGTGTGTGTTTGTGTGTGTGTGTGTGTGTGTGTGTGTGTGTGTGTGTGTGTGTGTGTGTGTGTGTGTGTGTGTGTGTGTGTGGAGGGGGGGGGGTAATGGGCTACTACTCCAGTTTACAGCAGCTTTGCCAGCTTGGGTATTAGGCAAGCCAAAAAGGGATGTCTCTTTTTTTTCAGACTTAAAACTCACATTGAATGAGAAGTCACAGTTAAACAAAGCCTGGAAATGAACCTCTACTCTAATTCATTCAACCTCTAATGAATCGCTCTGGGGGGAGGTGTCGATAAGCAGTTCAGTTCACTTTGGTTTGTTAGGCTTACAGTGTGTGTGTGTGGGGGGGGGGGAGGTGTGTATGCAGGATTGTTAGTTCAAAGAAATCTTTTGAACAGGTCATAGAATGTTTTAACCCCCCCCCCCAATAAAAAATGACGATATGCCACACACCTCATAAAGTACAGTATACATGACTGTAGTATAGTATTAAAAAGCTATTGATCGATTGAAAGAATAGCCAAAATTGTTATGCAAGCCCATGTCGAGAAACAAAAAAAGGGATGTCTCATTTTTTTTCAGACTCGAAATTCACACACAGGCATACGCCTAAATGTGATGACATGCATATGTGTTTTGAAAGTATTGAATAATAAATAATACATATAGAATAACAGATATACACTTGTATTTTTTTTGTTTCTTAGCAGAGTTAATTACACATGCTAATCTATTGTATTTACACTGCAAAATGTAAAGTCAAACAGTAGTGATGATTACAGTACAATGTAAAAAAGTATTAATATGAAAACATAGCAGCATGCTGTATAAGGATTTCTATAAAGCTCCTTGAGAAAGACCACTAGTTGGTTGAAATGCGTAGGAGGTATTTTTTATTGTCCACCTATATGTTGCAATAAATCTTTTTTCACTTTATTCATTTTGGGACCAGCATTTACTTTTTTTATCCAGTTGGGATCCTGATCGGTTTAGGAGTGCCCTGGAGCCTGTTTTTCCTATTCTTTTCTATAAAGCTCACAATTATTCTATCCTAATCTATAAAAATTGCACTGTCACACTAAATGTTTTGCCTAACTGGATTTCTAAATCAGATTCACAATGCGCAAGCAACATTTAAAAAAAGTGATATTAGAGGTCCATCGAAATCCCTCCTTCTGCCTTTTTCAGCTTGATGTCAAAGTTTTTTTTCTAGGGGAAATAATGATGCTATTATTTCCGGTAATGCGCAAGCGTGAAGTCGTATCATTGGGAATTTAAGCAGCAGTTCAAGCAATATCCTACAGTACATGTGCGTCTGTAAGATGAGAACAAAATTCTGAAAGGCTCTGGCCCTTGAGCCCCGCCCTCTCCCTGGCTGTCGACCAATTGTATCTACTGTAGTAACTGCACAGTCAATCATATTGCAGGACTACATTTTCAATAATTGTGCAAGAATTTAATTAAATTAAATAACCCTGAGCAAAGCGTTTGATTACAGGAGAACGGACTGATCTGCAGCTTACTGTAGTTAATCACTTGTCTGTGTGCATATTGTATTGATGCACATAATGTAATGTATTGTTTATTTTTAAAAGAATATTTTTTTTAAACGGCAGCTTGAACTGCAGCTTTAAATTTAATTCTGTACTGTATAGTGTATAGTATACTGTAGTACATTATATTTACCTTCATTATGAACTTTGCCAAACGGGTGGAGATGAGCCACTGTCACTCCCGTAGTCTGCATTATAGTTGACAGGTGACAGCTGGCCTGCTACCCATGTAGTTGACAGCTGATGCAGCTTGAAATCTTTTTGGTACAGTACATGCAAGCTTGCTGGTACCTGTACGTGAAATCAGGCTCAGACTATAAATTTTGCAGGTATTCCGGCGGGGAAAGTAGCAAGGATAGCTGTTCACCAGGTTTTCACTGACGGTTGGACCATTATTGTAAGCCAGTGCTGGTGCCGGTGCTGGCACTGTTGCCGGCACTGTTACATTGCTGGATTGTAATTAACTAATTTTATATGGATTAAACCCAACCTTTCTCCTTTTGAAGTTGCCATGATCAAACATACTGTAAAAGTCAGGGACCACAGCCCAATACCCTCTTGTATCTCCGGCAGGAGGGACAATGCAAAAAAAAGACTGATCACTACTTAAGGTTTATCTTATCGAATGCTTCCAACCACGAACGTCAGGTGAAATTTTAAAAAAATGGTAGTTCGAAATGAAATATTCATATATTTCGGCTACAGTCACCATGTTATCTGCTGCAGCTTTAATTGCAGAAAATATTAAAATTGCATAACTACAGTCAGGTTTTTTTTATACATGTACGGTGTACACATGTGTACAGTCCAGTTAGCAATTGTGCAAGGATACTGTAGGAATGTAGTAAAAAACACACAGCTTTGAGTTTTATAAGTTTTTATTATGAAGCGCCTAAATTTGATAACGTCTTCAAGGTCTAATCATAATGGACCACTGTGGTACTGTAGACTTGGTTATCTGTTTTTTAAACACCTGCAAATTGACACAGTAGCACAGACAGAACTGTACACATTACAATTCATTAATTTCTTCCACCTAGCGGATAGTCTGTGTCAGTACTATGTTTTTTAATCAATAAATCTTTTTTGTTCGTGATATCCCATTATCTCCTTTTTGAGCGAGCAGTGCACCAGCATTTTTTCCAGGATTGGAAATGTTTATCTTCTATATTGAGTCAGCCTGGGAGCACGCGCAATGGGAAGCGGTCCAATGGTCTGCAAGTGAGTGACAGCTCAACATTATTGTTTCAAGACTCATACACCGGCTAACGGAGAAGCGTAGAGCTGCGGACCTTTGGGACTACACATGCGCTACCTATTCATCGAGCCGTGAGTAAATAATCTGACCCCAGTATTGCGGGGTTAACGTAAAAGAATACCGCCATTTATACATATGGACAGTTTCACCTACTGACTTTATAAAAGGAATATTATGACATGATATCGATCTGAATTATACAAATGAGGAGTTCTCTTTGCACCGGACTATGAGCAATGTGCTGCTAGGTTGGTTTGCTATGCTCTAAATCTCAGAAGAAATGTGTGAGTGGATTGATATTACATTCACTTAGAAATTCATGTTACCGCACTGGTCGAACTATTTTGTTCTCTATTCTATTTTTTCAGACCTTGTGAACACTCCCTTCACCTGGAAGAAAAGAAGCTGCTTTACATTTTCTTCACGTGTCACTTGCCCTATTGATGGTGTTTTATTCGGTTTAGATTGTTCACTTGATAAGTTCAATTGCACGTGTTAGAATTTGTTCACTTGAGTTCACTTTAATTTTTGATCACTTTATATCACATTGCAAAGTGTGTATTATACACTCTACAGTCTCCATTTATGCAGTATGTTGGAGCGCCCGATAACATTTTCCTTTTTCTAGCAGCAGGGTAGCCAAGGTAGGCAATGATGCAAATACTGTATGCCAGTATTGTCAATCAAAGCATCTAAAATACAGTACAAGCAGGGTTTAGAACTTTCCAGAACTTTCTCATGTCAGAGGCTGCAGCTTTAAAGAAAAGAAAAAAAAGGAATTTAATGTATTTTTTAATATCTTTGTATTGTACAGCAGGAACACAGTCAACTCTCTACATGTGTAGTACTTAGAGGTACAATACTCTATATTCATATTGGAAAACATTTGGTAAAATAAATAGATTCTTCACACTGTTCAAAGAATATTGAAAGGAACAGTATTTTTAATGCACAACTTTCACAAGGGTGTACTGTAACTGTACTGGACAATGGATCTGACACTAAACCGACTGAGCACATTTACCAGCCAGAGTTTGCAAACATGGAAGCCCATGCATGATTCATAGACCCATTTGTTTAGGTCACCAGGGGATGGGTGTCTGATGCTGTTAAAGAGGCGGTGGTTTCTGCTGCTGCCTCTCTCATGCCGTTCTGTTACCATTTTGGATGTGTCATTGTAGACAGTGCATGCACTTGTTACATGGACAGAGATATTCTGTGTGCCATCTGCCAGACACATACTGAATTGCAATTCAATAAATAAACCACACATATAATTTTGTTGGCTGGACTGTGGTCGGACCGTGTTAAACAAAGTGTTCCCTCAAGTTTAATCTCTCGCTTTATCATGGTACCGAAGACAGTAAGTCTTGCAACATCTGTAAGTCAGTAACATTTACGAACAAAATAGCAAGCCAAACTTGATATTGTTCTAAGAAAAATAAAGTTATATTAATTGTATTTATAAACATATTTGCAAAGTATAAATATCATTTCAAATGCATTATTTTAAAAAATATTTATGTTCTCCAAATTAAAGCAACAACTCACTCTAACTCACCTTTTTTCTTTTACAACAACAGAATGGGGGGGGGAGGTCTTCGGGAGCTTACCCTTACTTTTCTTCTGAGAGACTTACCAGTATTGTTATCGGTATTACTTCTTGTTCTTAAAAGGTAATTTAATGGCTGTCTTATAGAACAACGCAAATTATGATGTTGCAGTTTTGATATTTGCCTGAGATGTGGGAGCAATTTTGTTACACCTGGAGGGGAATGGAAATCAGGAAATTATCTCAGGAACCAGTGGGTACTACTAGGTGAAAATAGCATGGTTCAGCTCCACACACTGTTCACATCCTTTAAAACAATGGGGGATATAAAAAGAAAACATTATTTGGGGGGGATTGCTGCTTTCAATTAAGGTATACATCAGCTTATGATTAGCAGCAAATTTTCTAACTATTGTTCTTAATAACTGTGCCGGTAAAGTTTCTAATCTAATGATTATTTGGTCTTTGTGTTTGATTCCAGCCTTGGACATTTACACACAGTGTTTGTAAGATTTTTGGCAAATCACTAATTCAGTGTATGCACAGTAGTGGATATATCAAATTGTAATTAACAAATATAATTATCTCCCTCCTCACTTTGAGGTGTTAAGCATTAAAGCTGTGTCAAGTATTTCACACCAGAGGCTAATGTATAAATAATTTTGAAGCACTGTGGAAATCACAATAACGTACAGTATGACTGGTACAGTTAATTGCAGGTTAACTTAAGTATTGTTTCTTTGATTTGAAGAATGTTTCTGTGGATAATATTTATGTTCCCTATGACCTCTTATGTCTGTTTTGCCTTTACTCCAAAATAATATTATGTAGATCTTTACTTCCAAAACATTCTGTACATACAGTGTTGTGTTTTGTACACTAATGCGTCTTATAGGCAAAAAATAATATGTATGGACTTAGGTGACCATTGTTCATTATATACAAGTGCCTTGAAATTAATGAATGTATACTTTTCAATCCTTAAGTTCTCTTGACCTGTGAACTGATATTTATTATGCCTTAATAATTTATGAATTTTGATGGCTCATCATATTTAAAGACCAATAAAAATGTAAATGGTGAACGTCTTGCCTATAAAAATAGTATCTCTTTAAAACTTCCAATCATATATCAGCAAAAACGTTTCCACTTTTGTATTAAAAATAATGTTAAGCATTGCATGGGCAGTGGTAGAGTGAAGCAAATAAGATTATGATACAAGGAAATTGCCGAATGAAATTACTTTAAAAGTGGTGTACTGTAAGTGTTTTTCAGTAATGGATTATCTCACCTTATCAGGCTTTTGAAAGTGATTGAAAAGCACCCCTATTTAGAAAAAAACACAGCCTGCATTTTAATCTCACTTAAGAGGTCAAATGTATTGAAGTCAAAAGTATCTAAAGAATTATACTGAATACTGTATTTGTAACTATTTTACAGATATTAAAGAAATATTTGAATTTTGTTTTGATTTTGATATTTTCTCAAAATAATTGTCTAACAAAAAATCTAAATAGATTTTTAAAGGATTTCACATTGTCACATCGTTTGTGATGACATTAGAGTTAAAAATTAAATCTAAAAGCACGTTTACAATTATGTAATTAATATAGTTTTTTTTTTACCTATGATTATTATTGTTGAAATCACTCTTCCCTCTAATCATTTGAATAGAGCTCAGAGCCTTCCTTGACACAGATTGACAGCTTCATAGCAGTGGAACTTGTTTTTTATTGTTTTGCATTTGAAAATGTAAGCTAAATCCTGCATCATTGCTCCGCTGACTTCCCATGATTCCTGTTATTATCTACTAAATAACAAAGTAATAGATATAGATAGATGAGACCGAAATCGCCAAATGAAAGAGCAAATAGGCAGGTGCTTGGGAGGATAATGTAACTATTTTATCAGAGTTGATCCAAGAAGGATCAAAAAGATTCCCCTATTGTTAGCACTCCATGCCGGATATCAGTAGGTGGACGTAATAGCCCGACAGTGAATTACTGAAAATCGGGTCTATTGACCCAGAATCACCGGAGAAACCAAAAATAATAACATTTTATTAATTCTAAATTGAAGTTAAAAACACATATACATTATTAAAAATCCCCATAGTGGTGTGGCGGATAGAGCAATTAATCCAGGTAGGTATATCTAAATATATAGTATCAGAAATGCTCAATTTTAACATCCAAAATATCCGTACCGGTTCCTACTCAAACCAGCAGTAATCTGAGGCATAAATGATTGCCAGTATCAGGTATAAACCACCAAGAATGAACCACAAAAGTGTCTTTTGTGTGTCACCTATTTTAGAGATATCACTCTGAAAACACTGATATAAATTCTCTAATGGAAGAATCAGCTGGTGTATATCTCTTGTAGTGTGATCAAACTACAGTCAAAGCGTCATAATCACAGACTCTGCATGATATTTGGTGACATACAGTAGTAGATAAAGGGTGGTAGTCCCATGTAGTGTATAAAGTTGTTACATACACACACACACACACACACACACAGTGTTACATACAGTATACCTAATACACATATTAACCCTTGGTGGGTATAGTATCTATTGCAGGAAAGTAACATTTACCAGTATATTTACCAGTGTATCTCTCACTGATATATCAGTGTCATACCAAGGTATCCTACTGATCAATAATCCCACAATCTATGTAGGGTATATATGTAACAGCGCTCTGTATCAAACTTATATTGTTGTGATAATCACAGAAGTAGTGTATCCATTGCAGGACAAAGACAGCGGCAGGTCATTTAAACAAAGGGGAGCTGCGGCCGATACAAGCCTGTCTGCGGCCTGAGTAGTAGGATGTCGCCACTCCGGATGACGTCACAGACGTGACGTCCTACGTATCCCGATGTACGTTTCACAGTCAAAGCGTCATAATCACAGTTTCTGCATGATATTTGGTGACATAGTAGATAAAGGGTGGTTGTCCCATGTAGTGTATAAAGTTGTTACATACACACACACACAGTGTTACATATACCTAATACACATATTAACCTTTGGTGGGTATAGTATCTATTGCAGGAAGGTAACATGTACCAGTATATTTACCAGTGTATCTCTCACTGATATATCAGTGTCATACCAAGGTATCCTACTGATCAATAATCCCACATTCTATATAGGGAATATATGTAACAGCGCTCTGTATCAAACTTATATTGTTGTGATAATCACAAAAGTAGTGTATCCATTGCAGGACAAAGACCGCGGCGGGTCATATAAACAAAGGAGAGCTGCTGCCGATACAAGCCTATCTGCTGCATGAGTAGTAGGATGTCGCCACTCCGGAAGCTATGATAAATGGTTATTAACATTTGATCTGTGTTGACCAATTTGGGCAGGTCAGCTTTATGTACATTCACTCCTACACAGTATATTTCACATATCACATTTTTTGGATTTAGTTATTTCACTTTAAACAAGGTCTGCATTGACCATTAGGGGCAGACCATTAAAGTTTAGTTTTACATTCCTACACTGAACCCTATGGGAAAATATTTAGAAGTATCTCTAGGAGACACAATATTTTGCATTAATAATATCACACCTTAGAATTAAGCACAAGACACAATAAATATGACGCTATTCAAATATATATTTTATCATTTTTATACACCATTTTTTATTAATTCAATCACAAAGATAACATGTTACACATTACTAGGTTATTTAAGTACATGATAGTCCCATTTCATTAAGCTCATAGTAAATAATCATTTTAACTTATTACCTAATAACGATCTTCATTTGTCCTAAAATACTAACACATACCTCAACAATCATCACAGAGTTCATTAGGGAATGTAAGATCAAATAAAACGTGCTATTTCCACAATGATTCCGGAACATTGTACTAATGCAAATGATCATCATTAGTTATTACAAGTTCATTCCACTTCCATGATTGGATTGGACTATAGGTTCATACTCCACCTCTCCTAGTTAAAGGTGGGCTGAACCAACACTCGATTATGAGTATAAATACTTAGCGGGTAGACCAATGTTTTAGTCTCCTCCCCCTGAAGAAGCGTGGTGAACACGTGAAACGTACATCGGGATACGTAGGACGTCACGTCTGTGACGTCATCCGGAGTGGCGACATCCTACTACTCAGGCCGCAGACAGGCTTGTATCGGCCGCAGCTCCCCTTTGTTTAAATGACCTGCCGCGGTCTTTGTCCTGCAATGGATACACTACTTCTGTGATTATCACAACAATATAAGTTTGATACAGAGCGCTGTTACATATATACCCTACATAGATTGTGGGATTATTGATCAGTAGGATACCTTGGTATGACACTGATATATCAGTGAGAGATACACTGGTAAATATACTGGTAAATGTTACTTTCCTGCAATAGATACTATACCCACCAAGGGTTAATATGTGTATTAGGTATACTGTATGTAACACTGTGTGTGTGTGTGTGTATGTAACAACTTTATACACTACATGGGACTACCACCCTTTATCTACTATGTCACCAAATATCATGCAGAGTCTGTGATTATGACGCTTTGACTGTAGTTTGATCACACTACAAGAGATATACACCAGCTGATTCTTCCATTAGAGAATTTATATCAGTGTTTTCAGAGTGATATCTCTAGGATAGGTGACACACAAAAGACACTTTTGTGGTTCATTCTTGGTGGTTTATACCTGATACTGGCAATCATTTATGCCTCAGATTACTGCTGGTTTAAGTAGGAACCGGTACGGATATTTTGGATGTTAAAATTGAGCATTTCTGATACTATATATTTAGATATACCTACCTGGATTAATTGCTCTATCCGCCACACCACTATGGGGATTTTTAATAATGTATATGTGTTTTTAACTTAAATTTAGAATTAATAAAATTTTATTATTTTTGGTTTCTCCGGTGATTCTGGGTCAATAGACCCGATTTTCAGTAATTCATTGTCGGGCTATTACGTCCACCTACTGATATCCGGCATGGAGTGCTAACAATAGAGGGAATCGTTTTGATCCTTCTTGGATCAACTCCGATAAAATAAATAACAATGTTGCATTGTGTCACTTCCCTTCTTCATTAGAAGGAAAGAAACTACACTAAAAAATTGTCCTGTCCCTTTTTCTGCTCAGCGTATTGGGAAGACCTCTTGTTCTTTTAGAATATAAGAATCCATGACAATATAAACGTTAATTACCTGCATTTCACATGACTTGGTTATACCTCCAGTAAATATGTATGTCTCTCTCTATCGCTCTTTCTCTCTCTCACACTATGCAACCTTGACACACGACGCCAGGCCTATCACGAGACTCCCTAGTAGGCAGCTGATCTCCGACTGCCCTGGGATTCCCTCTCCCAGGTCACTCACGTGACGAAACGCGTCAGGACATTTGCTGTGTGACCACGGAGAGACAGAGCTAATGCTTGGATCTGTCTCATTACCACAACAGCTAATTGCAGCCAATACAACTTTGGTTACAAGCTGCAGGCTGCCGCTATTGAGGGCACTAGAGGTCATCCCCTATGGCTCCACACCATGTGTGAAGGATCTTCTATGAGGCGAGCCAATGGAACCAAATGATTAAACGTCTTTTAATCAAGCTGTACTGGCTTTCGATTTCGCTTGGTGATGCCATCCGTGTAGCGATTTAAGGGGCGATTCACTAAGCAGTGAGCTTTTGCGTCCGATTTAGAAATTTGTAATCCCACAATAAAAAATTAAGCCAGATATGTGATTCACTAAGAAGTGAAGCACATTTGGTTAGGTGCGGGCAAAAACATGCCTGATAGCGCAAACTGTTTTTTTTCTCTGCTATCGTGCTTAAAAATCTAAAGCGCGATAGCTGATAGAAAAAAAAGCAGCTTTAACAGCTGCATGCAGATGCTACGTCTCCAGCATGGCTCTTACAGGCGATCGTACATTAAGAATATTGATTTTGATCATAGTATACATGAGCAGGGGGTCTCCTGAGCTGAATGCATGGGTTTTTGCCTTTGGGACCCTCTACTTCATGAGATACAGCCCCCATTATGGGGTGCCGGTATCCCCTTTGCTTTTAAAGCTCCTGTGTCACATGATCGGTGGATTTAAAACCTGCTTACGGCGACTGAGTTGTTCCGACGAGTCTGCAAGATGATCGCAGGCATTCATCTGATTTACAGCAAGCTGAGAGCTGCGAGGATGAGGGAATAGCTTCATAGTGAGGCTACTACACAGCTGACAAGAGCAGACGATTCTGGTGATATTCGGCTATAAAGACTCCAGTCCTCCCGCTCCCGTGGTGAAAAAATGCTACATGCCTTTATGTTTTAACACTCTTGTAAGTGCATGTCCTATCATTTGAGCATTCTCCCTTTTAACAAATCCCCTATTATATTACAGATTTATGCTATGGAGCATGTATGTATGTATGTATGTATGTATGTATGTATGTATGTATGTATATATATATATATATATATATATATATATATATATATATATATATATATATATATATCAAGTATGTATATATGTGTATATTTATATTTAGCCCCTCAACCCCCCCCCCCAAATCTCATATAGGGTGTCCTAGGGTGTCTCAAGCTCAGGCTACATGTCTGAATGTGGTGCGTACCTGCTGGCAACAGGAGGGCCTGAGTCTCCCGCTGTGACATTGGGGACAATATCAGAGGACAGGTTTCTGGGGTTGTGCCTTCATTATCCTCAATGGTTCCGCGCCTCCATCTCCTGCATGCCCCAGGGATATGGGGTGGAATCCCTACAGTAGAATCCCCACCAAGGGATCAGAGATTCCAGTCTCACATACTGTCTCTTTAAATCAGGACACTTTATTCGCCTCCTCAAACAGCAGCAATCACGTACAGGGTATACAGCCAGCTGTCCTCCTTCAGGATGTCCCCCCTGACACGACTCTGGGCCTAGGGCACCCGGAGTGGGTCTAGCTGTTCCCCCACCCCCTATGCAGGGTGGGAGGTATTTGGTCCACCTATGTCCTTATAGTCTAACAGCTTCACTCCTCTCACTAGCTAACTCACACTCTGAACTTGTTCTTCTAAATAGGAAATGACACTGCCCTAAGTAGCTTCAGCAGGCACCACCCCTGTGTCTCTTGATTGGACACAGGGTCAGGTGACCCACCTTCACTGACAGTGCAATGTCTGAAGCAGGGAAAATCCATGATTACTCCTGGCAAACCTGCTCTTAAACAGGAATTACTGCCAGGAGGAGAGCAGAAATATAGCCCAAACCACACAGGACTACACTCTCCCTCAGGTGGAACCCAATGGTCCCCACTTGGACTTAATTTTGCTGGGCCATCCTGCAGGAGAACAACCTGTGAAAATACAAACCTTGCAGTTAATACATTGCATACACAGACTGTAACACGCAGATTGTGACATACAAAGGGAAACTCCCAACATGGAGAATCCACTACTACTAATAATGGAGGGGATCAGGCTTCCTTATTTCCAACCCATTCTCCGGCCTGTACACTATCTTGTGCCTGTGCTCCATACTCTCACAAGGGAACATATTCTCTCTTCCGTCTGATATGCAGAGCTACTGCACTTAATGTGTAAGTATTCAATGACAGCGTCTCTGAGCCAGGTGTCCCTCTGATCTTCTATCTCTTGCATGATTGGCTCTGGTACATATGGGATCTCATACCCATGAGACTGTCTGTATCTTGCCACAATAGCTCTATCAGGTCTGGTTAACTTTGTCAATTTTCTGTTCCCAGCCTTTCCTGGCAGTACCCAGTATTTAGGCTCCTCAGTCACAATATCATCATATAAGATGATGAACCTTTAGGTGTCACTACTTTCTGCATGATCTCTCTCTATCTGTTATCTAGTCCTTCGGCAACCTCCTGCTTAGAGTAAGTGCCTACATCCCACCAATGGTCTACTACATCCTCCTTGATCAGTATGAACCTCGTGCGGTCCATCCCTTTATCATACCCCTCGAATAAGGGTGCCGACCATTTGTCTCAGTGCTCATACAGTATGAGGATGACACACTCATACATTCCTCTGAATCAGCTCTTGAGGACACACCAGATGTCTCCCTATCAGTGGAGTGTGAACCTTTACATTTCCCTCTGATAATATGTGTGTATACCGTGGGGTTTATTCTGGGTGCCTTAGGACTTACAGGACCCTCCTTGACAGAAGACAGGGACTCTCTTGTCCTACCTCTAGGTACAGGGTTAAACACAATGGGGTTAGGTACAAGTATATGACTCGACCAAGGTATCTCCCCATCAGAACCCTCATGACTCGAAACCCAATCCCGCCAATCAGTAGAAAATGTGGGCATCTTACTTGACTTACTCCACTAGGACCCGGTGGTATAGAACGTGACAGGGCAGGGGCAGTGGCCGGGGTAATGGCGCTAGGGGCGATGACCATATGATCGCCATAGTCCATCACAGTGTCTCTTAGTCGGGCTATGCCGCGACCTGTAGATGCTCTCTTTCTGTCTCTGGCGGTAGCATGACTGGCTCCTCTCTTAGCCATTTGCGCTTTAAATCTCTTAAACTCCTCCTCCAGACCGGCTCTCCTCAAAGAGTCGATTAAGGTTTCCGGGCCTCGGCTCCATGTCGACCCGGAAGTGACGTCATCATAGGTCATCACGGAATCTTCATCCACCTCTTGGTCTCGCACTGGAAGTGCGTCACTCACCGGAAGGGGCGGCGGTTGACCTTCGGGGTCAAGGATGGGCAGGTAGACCTCCAGACTCTCTCTCTCTACAGGTTCCTCCTTCATCTCGCGGAAGTAAGGGGGTGGAGGAGTCACCTTACCGCTCTGCTGCCTTGCGATGCTCTGCGGTTCCTCCAGAGCAGTCTCGGGTCCCATCTCCACCACACTGGGAGTCGCCACGGCCGAGGGACTTCTATGCGGGTTCAGGCCGCACCAGTCTCCGGACTCACCCGCTGCATCTCTCGGGTAAGTGGACTCTGTCTTTCACTGCTGGGGTGGTCCGCCAACCTGCGCATCACCACTGATGACAGGCTGTCTCTCTCGTCGGCCGATGAGGACGGCAATGGCACCTCCGCTGGGGAGCCACATCTTGTCCTCCCTGCACCGCCAGTTGATATGGGTCTGAAGCGGGCCCGCTCCAGTACCTCCACTGCGGTTGCTCTCCTCTACATCGGGGCACATCTGAGTAGCTTGGCCTGGGGTGATATATGGGACCAGGGCAGCTTTCACATCCGCCTCCTCCACTTTGATCGGTGTCACTGGAGAGGCCTCTTGCTATGTCACAATGGTAGTGTATGGCTCGGTAGGCCAGAGATAGAAAATGCAACACTGTTGGCACCATGCTATAGTACTTGGTGCAGGCCCGGATGACCTACATTGTATGCACAGGCACTGCAGTTACTCGTGGTCATCAACCTCCACAACCAGAAGCCTCCTGGAAGCTGATAAGTAGTCACACTCAAATCAGCCATCTTTTGTGCAGGGGTTGATTCAATCAGCTTGCTTGCTCAACAAAAACTCCTTCTCTGTCGCCAGCCAAACAAGAGTGAGGTTTCTGAGTCTCACGTCCTGCCCCTCCTTCAGCTTGGGACGAACGCTGATATTGGCTCTCGGCGTGCCCCCTCCCTCTGGTGGATGGTAGAGGTGGGGCACTTAATCTCTTTGAGTGACGTGGGCTCGTCCTTTGGCCTGTCACTGCACAGGTGGGTGGTGCGGTCAAAGCTTTCCCACGCTTCACTCTTTTAGCTGGGGTTCTGGTTATGGCGCCACACCCTTCCACATCTCTCTCCACATCTCTCGCACAGTCTGCTTGCACGCAGCATGTGTGTGATCTAGGCTTGGTGGTAGTCACCATTTTGAATCTGCTACATCACATGCTGCAGTGAATGGCATCACAGTCACCATTTTAACCTCCTCCATGCACGGCAGAGCACATGTACCTACAGCCGCCATCTTTAGTGAACCCACTAAACCCACAATAGCGCTATACTCAGTGCCTTAAGTGCAACTCGTTCCTAGGTACTCACTACACTCAATGTTAGCTCTAACCAGTGATAAAAATGCATGGCATACTCCAGGCTAGGCAGAACGCTCTCCTTGTACACCGCACTCGCTGACGGTTCATTACAAGCACTCTGTGGTTTACATTCTGGATACCGGCTAGTGTACTCTGACTTTCCTATAGTACTTTGGCGTCAACTTACTTTTGGCCACTCAAAGTGCAGATTTTGGCCACTCAAAGTGCAGAAGTTCCTGTCCCAAGTTAATCAGGCTACCCCCTAGGCATCCTACACTATCTGCCTCTAGGCGACTAGGATAGCTATAGCCGAATGTACTCAGATCTACATCACCCTGTTAGGGCACCTAGGGTGTACTTTGCAATAGAACAGTCCCTCCTGACTACTCCTAGTCTTCTCTAATGCCCTTCTTTCTGCAGCACTTCCTCTGAAAGTATACATACTACTTCCAGTCCTGCTTCGCTGAAAACATGTCTTGATCATCTCAGCAGCACCTCCATTTGTAGCCCCTCGACCCCCCCCCCAATCTCATATAGGGTGTCCTAGGGTGTCTCAAGCTCAGGCTACATGTCTGAATGTGGTGCGTACCTGCTGGCAACAGGAGGGCCTGAGTCTCCCGCGGTGACATTGGGGACAATGTCAGAGGACAGGTTTCTCGGGTTGTGCCTACAGTACGTTCTCCTCAATGGTGCAGCACCTCCATCTCCTTCAGGCCCCAGGGATATGGGGTGGAATCCCTACAGTAGAATCCCCACCCAGCGATCAGAGATTCCAGTCTCACATACTGTCTCTATAAATCAGGACTCCTCAATGTAACGGATTGGGGGACTCGCTCTTCCCAGCGTGTCCCCGTCACCTTGGTCCCTTCGGCTAGCCCTTCCCTTCCTCTGTCTTCGCGTTCCCTGCCCCACTCCCTTGCGGCACGCTCAGCGCGCTCCTGTTCGCAGTCCGCAAACTTGCGCGGTTCTTCCATTATGTGCGCGTGTTCCCGCTCCCTGGTCTCCTGTCAGGGGACTCGTGCCCCTCGGCGTGCCTCCGTCCCCTCACCTGCTTCCTCCGCTCCTTCTCCCTCTCCTGCCCTTCAGCCGAGCACCTCCTCCGCGATGCTTTTCCCACGCTCTGGCACTCGCGTGTTGCGCGCACGTGTCCGCGTTACAGGGGGAGCGCGCACCCGCTCTATTTACCAATCCTCCCCTGATACTGGTTCCGCCTCTCAGAGTTTACAGGCCATTACCCTAGATTACCTCCCTGTCTCCTCCCCTACTCTCACACACCTATCCCTGCAAGCTCCCAGACAAATCCTTGCTGCTCCTCCCCTTCCTGCTATTTGTCCTCCCTCCTTTATAACCCCAGTCTGCCCTCTGCTTCCTCGCTCTGCATAGCTTTCCTGTAGCTCCTGTGTGTGCAGTGTCTATGCCAGCTCCCTTGTCTATTTCAGCTCTGGTTCCTGTCTCTGCCCTTGTTTGGCTTCCCTTGGTTTGAACTTGAACTCTGCTTTGGACTTTGACTATGCTGCCTTCTCCTGCCCTTGAACCTTGGCTTCGGACATTACTACGCTGCTTTCTCCTATCCCTGGACTCTGGCTTTTGGACAACTACCTTCCGACGTCTGGCGCCCCGGGCTCAGCAAGTATAACGTTAACCCTTTCTCACCAGGCCCGGCAATGCAATTACCACACTCCGGGCACGCACTCACTGCTGTGGGTGTGTGTATACCCTTACCCACCTCAGTACTGGGGACTGGCCAGGTCTGCAGGCATACAGGCGTTACATTATGCAGAGACCAACATATGCAGACCACCCTGAGGTAGGCCAAGGTGTTACTTTGGAACACTGGCAATTCTTGAGCAATAAACTCACTGATGTCACTGAGAAACTTTCTACTCTATCCCTCCGGGAATCTCCTGTGACACCACCTACCCCAGCCCCGTTACCTCTAAACAATCCGGGATCACATATTCCACCCCCCAACCGGTATGACAGGGACCCCCTCACCTGTCGTGGATTCCTGAACCAGTGCAAGGTCCAATTCGAAATGTCCCCATCCCACTTCCCTACTGGTCATTCCAAGGTGGCCTACGTATATGCCCTGCTCACCGGTGATGCCCTTGCTTGGGCCTCTCCCCTCTGGGAACACAGATCAGACCTAACTCAGGATTATCACAAATTCCGGCATGAGTTCCAACTAGTTTTTGATACACCGGTACGTAGGGAGACTGCTGCTTTCTCTTTATTTCACCTTTCTCAGGCTCGTAGGTCGGCTGCAAGATACGCGGTGGCGTTCTGCACCATCGCTGCAGAGATGCAGTGGAACGACGAAGCTCTTGCTGCAGCTTACTGGCATGGATTGTCTGATTCTCTCAAGGATGACCTTGCAGCCCATGCTGGCCTTCATCTCTCAAGGAACTCATCGCTCTCAGTATCCGGATGGATCAGCGCACTCAAGAACGACGCAACAAGCATCATCGTTCTCGTTCTCTCTCTTCCATGCCTGTTTCTCTAAGGTATCCACCACTGCCCTTTCCCACGTTGGACGCTCCCGAACCGATGCAAATTGGTAGCCAACAACCTCGGGCCGCTGAGAAAGCACGACGTCAAGAGAAGGGTCACTGCTATTACTGCGGCTCCCCTGAACACCAACTTCGCCAGTGCCGCTTGAAACCAGGAAACGGGAATGCCCAGTAAAGGTAGACGGGCTTCTACTGGGCACAATCTCTCCTTTCCCCTCTCTCCCTAAGGAATTACCGAATAAGTTATTTCTCCCCATAACCCTGGTGGCTCCTGGTCTCCAAATAGAAGTTAAAGCCTTCATTGACTCCGGGTCTGGTGGCAAATTTCTTGATCACGCCTTCGCTTGCAACAACCAGATTCCACTAGTCAAAAAGAAGTCACCCATCGGCCTCGAGGCCATTGACGGTCGACCTCTTCAACCAGCATTCATCATTTGGGAGACCATGCCACTTACCTTGACCACCGCGGATGGTCATACCGAGGTAATAGTCTTTGATGTTTTCTGCTCCCCCACTGTCCAGGTTATACTGGGATTGCCGTGGCTGCAGCTTCACAACCCGCATATTGATTGGACCAATGTTTTGCCGATCCAATGGGCTGACTCTCCAGAGAAGTTGGTTTCTCCTCCTGTTGCCGTGCTAGCGGGCCTCGACACCACCTCATCTTCTTACTCTCTTTTGCCAAAGGTATATCTTGAATACTTAGATGTCTTCAATAAAACTCAGGCCAAAGAACTAGCTCCTCATCGCCTTTACAACTGTCCCATGCAGATTTGATTCCTGGAACCATTCTCCCCAAATCTAAATCTTATCCCTTATCTGTGCCCGAGATGGAAGCGATGACAGCCTACATCCAGGAGAATCTTAAGAAAGGGTTCATCCGGAATTCTACCCCCCCGCCGGGGCAGGCTTCTTCTTCGTTACTCCTTGACAAAGAACTACTGTTCGAAACTTGTAGTAGGTTGCTCTCCTCCATTTGTTGGATGTTTTCACATCAATAAACATTTATTTTTGTTATCCTGGGACCCACTTCATTGACTGTGCGCCAGTTTCCTCTTTTCTCTACAGCTATCCATATCTACCTGGCTGCATGTCTACCAGGAATCCAAAGGACCAGTGCAATATGTAAGTATGTAAGTACTTTTAACACTTTGAGGGGGACCATCCCCATTGGAGGTATTATGGGGGTTTAGTGCTTGCCCCTACCTCAGGTATCTTTTGGCCCCACAGAGTAAGTACCGCCCCCTACTCTTTAGTATCTATATATACCCTACTCTTTAGTATCTACAATATACAAGTGTCCTTGATTAAATACTAATCATGTACGGTATATATAGATACTAAAGAGTAGGGGGCGGTACACTCCTGAGGAAGTCACGCACCCTATTGGCGAAACGCGTAGAGTGGTAGCCGCCCTGAGAGGAGAGAATCTGTAGCAGAACTTACAGACCCGCGACCGGAAGTGACATATCGGGACTAACCGGAAGTGACGTATCGGAGCCAGCCGGACAGGACAATCCACCTGAGAGGGAGCTCCATGCAGAGACCCATAGCGCATCCTACAACACCAACGAATCGGACAGGAACAACATACCCCAGAGGGAGCCCACGAGGGGGAGGGTCCTAAAGAACGGTGTCCAACGCAGAGTCCACACCAGAGGTAGAGAGTCCCAGAGAGTGGTGTCCCACGCAGAGTCACACCGGAGGTGGCGGGTGAGCCTGAAGCTAACAGCTTTCTCTCCTTGATCACATTGAATGTGATACATGCATGAAATACTTGTTTTTATTGTAAGTGTTCATTTTTAACCTCATAAAGTCGAAAAATTTTATAGTACTGGTCTGCACTATGGTTATCTTTTCTTTTGCATACACATTGCTGCTGAGCTGAGATTTGGAGTCTCCACATCCATGGTTGAGAAATTCTACTCGCTGAGACCATTGTGTCAAAACTGCTTGTTTTTGACTTACATCTTGTAAGTAGGCAACACATATGAGCCAAGATTCATCATAGATTTTACACACCAGTTATAAAACTGTCTGCACTTAGATTGTTTTTTTGTTTTATGTTCTATTTCCCTTTATGCTCCCCCTGGAATGCAACTGGAGAGTGCTTATTCATGTTAGGCCACCAAAAGGTCCGTTTGATGAGATCTACAGTTCATTTGTAGCCTGGATGACCAGCAGCTCTAGACGAATGTCCCCATAGAAGAATCTTGTGGCGGAAACGCAGAGCAGCGTACAACCATCCCACTGGCACCTTAAATCTCCTAGGGACATGAGCTTGGGCTTTATTGATTTCGTCCAAGATATCAAAATTGTTGGAGGCAGTTCCGTCGGAAGTTCCCTCATAAACCTTGGGAGGATCGTCCGGAGTCCGATCCTCAAGGGGGGGACAGTGTAACGGATCGGGGGACTCGCTCTTCCCAGCGTGTCCCCGTCACCTTGGTCCCTCCTGCTAGCCCTTCCCTTCCTCTGTCTTCACGATCCCTGCCCCACCCCCTTGCGGCGTGCTCAGCGCGCTCCCGTTCACGGTCCGCGCTCTTGCGTGGTTCTTCCATTATGCGTGCGCGTTCCCGCTCCCTGGTCTCCCTTCAGGGGACTCGTGCCCCTCGGCGTGCCTCCGTCCCCTCACCTGCTTCCTCCGCTCCTTCTCCCTCTCCTGCCCTTCAGCCGAGCACCTCCTCCGTGATGCTTCCCCCACGCTCTGGCACTCGCGTGTTGCGCGCACGTGACCGCGTTACAGGGGGCGCGTGCACCCGCTCTATTTACCAATCCTCCCCTGATACTGGTTCCACCTCTCAGAGCTTACAGGCCATTACCCTAGATTACCTCCCTGTCTCCTCCCCTACTCTCACACACCTATCCCTGCAAGCTCCCAGACAATCCCTTGCTGCTCCTCCTCTTCCTGCTATTTGTCCTCCCTCCTTTATAACTCCAGTCTGCCCTCTACTTCCTCACTCTGCAAAGCTTTCCTATAGCTCCTGTGTGTTCAGTGTCTATGCCAGCTCCCATGTCTATTTCAGCTCTGGTTTCTGTCCCTGCCCTTGTTTGGCTTCCCTTGGTTTGAACTTGAACTCTGCTTTGGACTTTGACTACGCTGCCTTCTCCTGCCCTTAAACCTTGGCTTTCAGACATTACTACGCTGCTCTCTCTTATCCCTGGACTCTGGCTCTTGGACAACTACCTTCTGACCTCTGGCGCCCCGGACTCAGCCAGTATAACGTTAGCCCTTTCTCACCAGGCCCGGCAACGCAATTACCACACTCCGGGCATGCCCTCACTGCTGTGGGTGCATGTTATACCCTTACCCACCTCAGTACTGGGGACTAGCCAGGTCTGCGGGCATACAGGCGTTACACTCAAACAGCAACAATCACGTACAGGTATACAGCCAGCTGTCCTCCTTCAGGATGTCCCCCCTGACCCCACTCTGGGCCTAGGGCACCCAGAGTGGGTCTAGCTCTTCCCCCACCCTCTATGCAGGGTGGGAGGTATTTGGTCCACCTATGTCCCTATAGTCTAACATAGTCCATGTCCCTATAGTCTAAGGCTCCACTCCTCTCACTAGGTAACTCACACTCTGAACTTGTTCTTCAAAATAGGAAATGACACTGCCCTAAGTAGCTTCAGCAGGCACCGCCCCTGTGTCTCTTGATTGGACACAGGGTCAGGTGACCTACCGCAATGTCTGAAGCAGGGAAAATCCATGATTACTCCTGGCAAACCTGCTCTTAGTTAAAGAAAAAACGATTGCAACAGCGCTTACTTGTGACAATGTCCTAAAATATGTGAACTATGTAAAAAAATGTGTTTAAAACAAATAACAGAAGCAAAGTTAAAGTCTAATTGTAATAACCAGAATATAGATGAACAGACAGCTTGTTCATAGGATTTATCCCAAATGTGATTGGGCTATATGCTTTAAGGCAATGAGTGTTTAGTGTCTAAAGTTATCCCCAGCTCAATAATAGATAATGAGCCCGAGGCTGGATACATATAGTGTAGTCCCTATGTGGAACTGAGCCACAGTTCTGTCTGTAAATTTGCTAATGAGCAGCTAGCAACATGTGTGGCAGCTTCAAGGAATAGAAATGCATAGGCTAAAATCTTACTATATGCGGTTGCCCACTAATATAGGACACACTGATCCACGTTTGTAGCTCAACATTACTTGCTGTCTCTAAAATAGTGTGCTTCACAAACTCACCCAGCACCCATATTATAAATGGGCTGAAGCTTATACTGTAATTACTTGGAGGCAGTGAATATGTCAATGTCTATAGCTACAGAAGTCCACAAAACAATAGTAGATAACAAGCCAGAGGCTTGAAACATATAGTGTAGTCCCTGTGTAGAACTAATGCACAGCTCAATCTGTTGTGAGGCTGATTAGCAGTGTAACACCTACTGATAACAATATTAGGCTATGATGCAGGCAGGTTGTTATACTGTAGGCAGTTTCCAGCTCAATAGTACAACCTGTCTCAGAATAGTATTTTTGGCAGATTAACCCAGAGCCCATATTCATGAATGGGCTAGAACTTTAAATAACTGGGTACACTTATGCCACTTGTAACAACTCCTATAGAGAACAGTAGCCACACTTGTACATATACTTAAAAATAGGTTAGAACAATGTGTGCGTGCCTGTGAATGATGGTGCAGAAGCGTGCATTTCGTGTAACAAAATGCTTTCTCAAGGCTGTGTAAGTGGAGAAGGGGGTGTCCCATAGCAAAAGGGGAGGTTTTATAGCAGCATCTCACAATCCTATTGTTCCAAAATTCCCAATGTACTCCACACTATGTACATGTCTTTTATTGCGTGGATAGAAAAAACTGTTGGTGTTCAATGCACTGAATAACATATGTGGATAACAGCTAATTCACTCCATGGTAACAGCATACTAGTTTTGGTTCCCCACCTATAAGTAGTAGTTTGTGAGATAGCCATAACATACTTATTTGCTATAAATAGACTAAAAGTGTAACTAGAGTGCATACTGTATTACTTCGCTTGATTCCATACTTCAGTACAGCACAAGAAGGTGAATGAGTTGTTATGGAGTGATTGGGTAAGTAAGTTCTTATTTTAATTATCTATGATCAAATTATGCCATATAGTAGGAGAGTAAAGATGTGGTAAACTGTAAAGAGAACCCTTCAAGTGGACTTATTAATGCCACATTTAAGTCCACATGGACTACCTATACAGTATTCTGCCAGGATTTAAGTCCCCCCCTATCAGAACTAGAGAGATATGAGGTATTCTATATGATGCTAACCTGTTGGCATATATGTGAGAGGAAAGGAGATATAGCCATATCTGTACTTTTATTAAAAACAATATGTACAGGGGAAGAGATACTCTTATAAGTTCAAATGAAAGGAGTAAAAAGAAAGCTTTCTTTGAGTCCATTTGGTGATAATGTGTTTAATGAATAAATCCATTTTGCTTGTTTTTGAAGGAGCATGGTGTCCCAGTCCCCTCTTCTCGGTCCGCTAGAGAAATGTTTGATACCAAGGAATTTGATGGCTATCAGATCCCCTTGATGGCAGTTGTTGATATGTAGAGTGAGAGGTTTGTTTCCTTTATTACGAATGGTACCTACAGTTTATGTTCCAGGACCTTGATTTTCAGTGGACGCTAGATTTTACCAAAGTATATTTTTCCACAGGTACAGACTCCTTGGTATATGACTCCTGAACTCAAACAGTTGATACATTTGCGGATCTGGAAGGATTTAGACTCATCCCAGTTTGTGAATTCTTTAGTTATCTTCATATATTGTGGGGAGGAGAAGGGGCGCTCGAGCAGTGACGTCATCAGAGTGAGACGAGGCGCGGCCACGAAGCGGGGATTCAAGCCAAGTCTTACCTCCATCTTCAGCACCCCGGCACCCTCGCACGCAAGCGGACGGCACGTTGTATCCTGTGCATAGGGACTAACGGCATGTGAGTGTACTGTTGTTAAGCCCTGTATTTTTTATATTAAATGTTACGGTATCATACCATTGGTTCCTTTATTCTTTTCCTCCACTCTGGGTTGTGTTGGTGAGAGGCCTGTATCTGAGAAGAGGGTGCATCCTGCCAGACACCTAATCCAGAATCAGGCAACTGGGGAGAAGTTAAAGTTACCTTTTGATGCCTTTTTATATCTATTTTTAAGTAAGTAGCTGGCAACGGTGGGGGAGTCAACGATTGACCAGAAGTACTGCGCAATGGTTGATTTGTTTTTTATACCATTATAGATCTGATTCAACACCATCAAGGACTCTGAATGCGATTGGACTTTGGGTTTATTATCCTTATCACCGATCATTTTGGACTTAATTTCCCTGTCAGGTTATATACCAGAGAGTGCGCCAAGGACTTTTCTGTCTGTTTGTTATTGTTTTCTGTTTGTATGCCATTGCTGTACACTCCTTGTGGATAGGTTTTGTTTCTATATCCTTAGGCAGCCGTTTTCTCAGTCTGTCAAAGCAGTCTGCAGGATCCACCATTTATATATTGCTGTACCTTGTAGTGAAGATTCAGCATTTAGATCACTTACATATCACCATAGTGTATTGTTAAGTTAGGCTATTAGGTTGAGCGCTTAGTATATGTTTTAGTTTAATTTTTCACCACCACATTTGTATCCATTTCACATATCAGCAGCCAACCATTATTTAAAATGTCACTTTTTTCTAGTCGAGCACTTCGTAGTTGTAATTTAGATAGTTTTTTCACAGACGACACAGAGGTGGAAAACATAGATGTTGACACTGAGAATCTAGATACCCTATTTAACAAAGTAGAAAAACTCCTCCCACAAGAAATGAGGCAGATCTGGGAAGTGTTAACATTGAAAAAATATGTAGAACACAAACGGATACCGAGAGGACTTAGGGTCCTCAAAGTACCGACACTAGAGATAGAGAATGAGGAATTCATGAAAGAGTGGAATCATCTTCTCGACTCATGTGCATTTGGTCTAGTCAATTTGTCTATCCAGTATAGAACTAAATCCGTAGATGTTTTGGACAAAGAGATTGTAGAAATCCAAGAGAAATTGGGCCACTTCTCTGAACTCAAAGAGTACAAAGTACTAGATGAAAAAAATCACACAGAGGATAGAAAAGCTGGAGAAGGAGGTCATTAGTTAAAAACAGAAAAAAATTATCAGGGATAAAAAGGACTATGAACAGAACAGACAAAGGGACTGGAAATCAGAGAAGAAAATCCTTATTGTAGAGGAAACTCCCATAGTGGAGAATAAAACTACACCAACCAATAAGGGAATGAAATCTAAGGAAGAAACAAAATCTAAAAAAGATAGTAACCCAATAATAAAACCACCAAATAAAAAGGTAGTATCACAACGCCCCTATTTGGGAGCCCGGCCACAAGCACCATTTAGAAATGGTCCAAGTAGATATCATAATCCGCCACAGGGAGGGTATACTAATGGCCATGGTAGATATGAACATCATGAATATTATCATGATGGACCAAAGGAAAACCATAGAGGCTATGACAATGTTTTCAGACCAAATAATAGTTTTAGACCTTACAATATACTATCTAGAGACCAAGAGAGTAATCAGTATCAAATGTCCTTTTTAGATCACGACAGGGATTAAGACTTCCCTCCAAGGACAAAACAGTGAGACAGACAACCTAGCAGGGAGACAGGATACCCCACGATCTGCGAGACGCAAAAGAATAGAGGATTCAGAGGAAAAAGAGGAAGGAGGAGGAAAGAGAAAAAAGTCAGACCAAACGAGCCACCGGTAGAGGTTAGCAATGTGTTCAACATCAGTGATTATAAAATCTCTGAGGTGGAGGAGAGGGTCCTTTCGAAGGGGCTCAATTTTTCCCCCTCACAGAGACCTAATATGTTCGATCTGTATATAGACACACAAAAATTTGTGAGACGTCTAACCCTCAAAAAGTACTTTATGAAAGACGCTGTAAGTAGGGAGGCCATCCAGGCGAGCAATAATCATAGTGACATCCAGTAGATTCCACCAAATAAATTCAAAAGACCTTCTGTCTTTTATCCTAAACATATTAAAGGCCACTTTATAGATACATTTACTGAATTAGTTATTCAGGACATGGTGAAGGCAACTAGTGAGTTTAGATTTCAGAAACAAAATTTAAGTAAACTAGAAATAGATGCTGTTAAGAGTCTAGAGAGTAACACACAAATTGTAATTAAATCTGCTGACAAGGGGGGCGATATTGTCATCATGGACTCGACGTACAGTATTACAATTGTATAGTGGTAAAGTGAACACAGGCGCAAACAAATAAAAAGTGGACACTAATAATAAGTGACTAATCAAAAACTTAAATAAGTGAAAATTTAAGTAAATACAGTTTCACCCCTTGCTCTGGAACCCACTGGAAGGGGTAGTCTTCACTCTTCCCCCACAGTAACAGCAAAACACACAAAATCCACGGGGAGCATGGGGAGTCTCCATGTATTCTTTTTAAACGTGCAGCCCAATCACCTGAAAACTAGTGCAATTGTATAGTGGTAAAGTGAACATAGGCGCAAACAAATAAAAAGTGGACATTAATAATAAGTGACTAATCAAAAACTTAAATAAGTGAAAATGTAAGTAAATACAGTTTCACCCCCTGCTCTGGAATCCACTGGAAGGGGTAGTCTTCACTCTTCCCCCACAGTAACAGCAAAACACACAAAATCCACGGGGAGCATGGGGAGTTCTCCATGTTTTCTTTTTAAATGTTCAGCCCAATCACCTGAAAACGTATTACAAGACAGAGTCCATGAGAATCTTAAGTGATCCCACCACATATAAAAAACAGCCATGTAATCCATCGGCAGAGTTTAAGATAGACCTAAATAAATATTTGCACAAGGGATTCACTGATGGTATTATTAACAAGGGGGAATTGGAGTTCTTTGATATAGATCAACCAAGGATTCCAATCTTCTATTTTATACCGAAGATCCATAAGGATCTTTGGAACCCCCCCGGTCGCCCCATCATATCTGGGATCAGATCGTTGACATCAAATCTATCCCAGTTTATTGATTCCACATTACAACGGTATGTCTCTCAAATACCATCGTATCTCTGAGATACCACTCATGTTTTAAATATAGTTAATGATCTCAAGTGGGAGATCGTTATATATGGGTCACGTGTGACGTGACCTCTCTATATACTGTCCTTAACCATGACTTGGGTATTGAGGCAATTAGGAGAGGTATTAGATCATGATGATAGTCTCGAACAAGGATTTAAAGAATTTATATTAGAAGGGATAAGATATATTCTTACCCATAATTTCTTCAACTATGATAATAATTTCTATCTCCAGGTATGTGGCACTGCCATGGGCCCAGGTTCGCCCCTAGTTATGCCAACTTATTTATGGGCATGTGGGAGGAGGATTTCATCCATTCCCGCAGCCCATTTGGAATGGACCTGGTGCTATGGAAGCGTTATATTGACGATGTGCTATGTATCTGGGGTGGAAATGAGGCAAATTTGGGTAAATTCCAACAGTATCTTAATAATAAGAATCTGAATCTGAAATTCACATTTAACACCAGTCCACTCACTATTGATTTTCTAGACCTAACTTTGTTTATTGAGAAGGGTTCTATTGAGACCAAGACCTTCTATAATAAAGTTGATGCGAATACATACCTGTTAGCATCAAGAAACCATAATCCTAGATGGATCAACAATATTCCCAAGGGCCAGTTTTTAAGAACAAAATGTAATTGCTCTCAGACAGCAATATTTAACACACAGGCCAATGAACTTAAAAATAAATTCTTTGAAAGGGAATATAGTCATAATAAGGTAATGAGGGCACTAGAAGCAGCTAGAAATACAAATAGAGAGGAACTAATTATCATGGATAATAAGAAAATAAAAAACAAACAAGATGGGGTTGAATTTATTCCTTTTATTACGAAATATAATGGAATGGCCAATAAGATCACATCGATAATAAAAAAGCATTGGGGTATCTTACAGGGTGATACGGCATTAAAAACAAAACTGCCCCAACATCCTCAGATAGTATTCAAAAGAGCTGACAATCTTAAATTAAAATTATCACCAAGCTGTCCATTCAATCAATTAAAAACACGTAATACCACGTGGTTGAAGGCACTCAATGGTTTTTTCACATGCAATAAATGCATAGGCTGTAGATATGTTCTCAAAAGTAAAGACTTTAAATCAAATGTCACTGGTATCTCTTTTCCGATTAGGTCATTTATTAGCTGCAGGAGTCCTTTCGTGGTCTATCTGTTAGAATGCCCGTGTGGGCTACAATATGTGGGGCGAACAGGCAGACCACTAAAACGACGCTTTGCAGAGCATGTTTATAATATAAAAAATTTACTAAAACATGATCAAAACCCGTGGGACTAATATGCAAGGGAATTGAATGCACTAAACAAAATTGGAGAGGGGGAGATAAAATGAATCTAATATCCAGACGCGAAAGCTTCTGGATATACACCCTCAAAACCCTGACCCCGAGAGGTCTCAATATAGAATTTGATCTGGCATCATTTTTAAAAGATGGCTAGGCAAATTCTACAATAAAAAGGGTATTTGGTGACAAATCCTCTGTTTCCAACTCCTTTCTTCTGTGTTCTCTAACAGATCAAATTAGTGGGTAGTTTCACCTTAGAATATAAGGTCTAGTAGCCCCCACCAGTATTATCTTTTTAAATTTTATAGTGCATAAACATTAACTATTTGTCCTTCCTGTATAAGTTAAGTGTTAAATGCAATTTTATGTGTTGATGTATGCAATGTATATAACAAGCATGTCTATAAAGTCCGATTGATTTCATGTGTTAGGCAATGAGCAGGAGTTTTCAGTTGGGTAATTATCCAATGGGATCTCTGCAGGCATTTCCTAATGTGTTTAAATAGCACCTATTACCATCAACACTCCATTACCCTTGAAGAAGTGACGTCAGTAGTCACGAAACACGCGTACGGTGGAGTTACTGTACTTGTGATACGACATGCGCGTATGTGGGGAGGAGAAGGGGCGCTCGAACAGTGACGTCATCAGAGTGAGACGAGGCGCTCCGAGTCACGGCCACGAAGCGGGGATTACAAGCCAAGTCTTACCTCCATCTGCAGCACCCCGGCACCCTCGCACGCAAGCAGACGGCACGTTGTATCCTGTGCATAGGGACTAACGGCATGTGAGTGTACTGTTGTTAAGCCCTGTATTTTTTATATTAAATGTTACGGTATCATACCATTGGTTCCTTTATTCTTTTCCTCCACTCTGGGTTGTGTTGGTGAGAGGCCTGTATCTGAGAAGAGGGGGCATCCCGCCTGACACCTAATCCAGAATCAGGCAACTGGGGAGAAGTTAAAGATACCTTTTGATGCCTTTTTATATCTATTTTTAAGTAAGTAGCTGGCGACGGTGGGGGAGTCAACGATTGACCAGAAGTACTGCGCAATGGTTGATTTGTTTTTTATACCATTATAGATCTGATTCAACACCATCAAGGACTCTGAATGCGATTGGACTTTGGGTTTATTATCCTTATCACCGATCATTTTGGACTTAATTTCCCTGTCAGGTTATATACCAGAGAGTGCGCCAAGGACTTTTCTGTCTGTTTGTTATTGTTTTCTGTTTGTATATATTGACAGGCTTTGAACAAGCTGTCTGTTCATCTATATACTGGTTATTACAATTAGACTTAACTTTTAAATAGATTTTCCCTAGGATAGCATCCTTTCTATTGTATATCCTATATTTTGTATTTAATTTCAATGCAATTGATATATTTTGGCATATTCCAGTGTTTTTCAATTTATAATACGAAATCCTCACTCTTCAGGCAACATTATGTGTTAAAGGATACTTGCTGTTATATGCTGCTGTTAGCATCCCTGGAGATCCACCTAGAAACCCAGGCTTGCAGGCAATTTAACTACTCCCACTGCTCAGTCTCCTCGCTGCCTGTCTTTGACTCTGGCTAGGGAGCGGGGGATCAGTTTCTTTATTTATTATAGTCTAATGGTGATGACAAGGACAGACTTTTTATATGAGATTTTGACACAATTGGGGAATACATCTAACTATTGACACCTTAAATGGGGCACAACACCCAGTATTAAAAATACAATCACAGAGATCTTGACAGTGGCAGAGGATCAGGGTTTAATAACTGCACAAGTTAGACACTATTTAACTGTAGAACAGCCTGTTATTCCAGTGTTTTATATTTTACCAACGATGCACAAAAGACTTGATATGTAACCATGGTGACCTACTGTATAGTGGCAGGTAAATGCTCCATATTTTAACCAATTGCTGTATTCCTTGATCATAACAAACATCAGTTGAAAAGGGTAAATCATACATCCTACTGTAGATCCTACACAATTTCTAGGCAAAATTAGGAATATTGAGGATTACAAACCTGACACCATTTTGGTCCACACTTCAATTTTAGATGCATATGGTGTGGAGGCTTTTGAAATGTATATCAAACAGTATCTGATACTGACACCAACAGATCGGGATCTTGCTCTAAAATTACTCAAATTAATTTTTAGTGAAAACAACTTCCTCTTTCAGGATGGGTATTACAACCAGATTAAAATGTACAGCAATGGACTTCAATGTTGTTCCGTCCTATGCTAAAAGCTTTACAATTTTTTTCAGAGGACAAAATAAATACATTAAAAAAAATGTATGTATGTGTGTGTGTGTGTGTGTGTGTGTGTGTGTGTGTGTGTGTGTGTGTGTGTGTGTGTGTGTGTGTGTGTGTGTGTGTATATATCAGTGGGAGAGGAAGCTCTGACTTATAGAGAATACAATTAGAATTTACAATGCAAATATCAATGGTGGGACTGTAGAGAAATAGAGAACAGCGGAAAGAAAACATCCAAAGAAAACATCCCCAACACACAGGTTATCTATTGTGTAATTGTTATCTTTTGAGGTCTCAATTTACCATTATTTTATATGTATTGATGTATTTTACTAAGGAAGGCTAACACTCATTTTTTTTTTCAATTTAGTGACAAAGGTCATATGTTTTAGTACATTTTCATAACTTGTATTTACTGTTCTCTATTTCTCCACAGTCCCACCACTGATATTTTCATAGTGAATTCTAATTGTATTCTCCATGTGCTAGAGTTTCCTTTCTCACTGTTCTTTGGGGTTTGGATAACCCTTTCTTGTTTGCTGCAGGAGTATATAGCTATTTGATCCACCTATATATTCACTTACACTTTAGTAATACACATTAGCGCCCCTTCTTCCTCTTTTGCACAAGATTTCTCCACATTTTGGGTGAAGCTTTTGTGTATTCACTATGGAACACATATTACTTTCTAACAATAGACAAAATAGGACTACTAAGCTTAATGATATGTTTTTTGTATAGTAGATAATATTGAATTAGTTGTATGCTATTAGATTATGAAAATATATTTCCTCAATTTCAACATCTAGAAATATCAAGCAAAGTAAATCAATGGTGGGACATTACTACAGTTGAGATATACAGTATATTGAAAGTAAGAGGATCCCTAGAGGTCTTAGGATCTTTAAAACTCTTACATTAGACCTAGATAATAAAGAATTCATATTGGCTTGGCATGGTATCCTTAAACTGCTCTTTTGAATTAATGAGATTGCTTATAACTCAGAGGGAATTCCCTTAAAAGATTGGATAAAGAGATCAAGGATATTCAAACTAAATTAGAGCCTTACACAGAAATGGAAGAATATAATTTCTGTGAAATAGAAATTAGAGACTAGAGAAAATTGAGAACAATACCATTTCTATTAAGAAGAAAAAATTCTTAAGAGACAAACTCGATTACGAGAATAATAATTATAGGAATTGGAAAAAATAACCCAATATACTATGTACTAAAAATCCGTATAGACAACAACAACAAGAGAGAAGAGAAACAAGCCATTATAGAGATAGAATTTACATAAGAAAGACAGGAGTTTATTCAGTATATAGTATCAATGGAATGCAGAGAACATAGAGATACACATCATGACAAAAATGATCATGGAGAATCATCTAAAAAAGCATTTTTTTGGATAGGGGAATTGGAGTTATTGGCACAAGGGGAGACACTTAAATACCTCCATCAGAAAAGAGAGTGTAGCAGCATCTTCACCACTAGAGAAAGAAAAGAAATAACAGAAGAGGATGTAGGATGAGGTAAAGGAATTAATGAGGGTGTCAAAGTAATTTCAAAACCAACTGGCATATTTAATTTGAGCAATGTCAAACTAAACGCTTATCATGAGTTTATATTAAGCAAAGGCTTGAACTTTGCTCCAACTAATAAGCCCAACAAATTTCAAACATATGTGGACCTCCACAAATTTATTAGAAAATTGAACTTGAAGCATTTTTTGCCAAATTAAATCATGAAGTGGCCATTAACCGATAATTTCACGGGTTGTATTCCTTGGAACACCCAGTCTTGGTGCATGATGTCTTGAAATTTTGCCGCATTAATACGCGGGTTTACTACTTTTTTGATCGAGTGCAGAAAATTGCATTTTAGCGTTTTCTGCAATACCATCAAGAAACTCAAGAGGGTGATCGCAAGTTGTCTTTAAAATCTAATTGCAATTCACCCTATCTTTTATTCCAGTACAGTACTTCAAGTGTGTGCAATTGTATTTGAAGATTAACGTTATGCGTTCACATACATAGGAAAGAAGTCCTTTCTGAGGCTCCATAGCCATACACAAATCCTCAAACTGTAGAAGATTAAAAATATGAACACACACAGAAAAAAGTATTTTTAATGAATTAAATGTTTTATTTTACAGGATAATAAAGTTAAAATGAATAATACAAAAATACAATATTGCCTCTTCTTCCGAATGTTAAATGTACTGCTGCGACAGCTTTTATTTAAAAACTTCTCGGGCGTAGAGGTTGCATTTTCTAAACTCCACGTGCTATGCCGCATTCAAGCCGCATTCATGCCGCAGTCACGCCGCCCAGCACCTGGCTGATCCGTGCTTGATCTGTTTAATTATAATGGTTCGGATTTAATTGGGGGCAATTCTTCGCGTATCCACTAGGTGGCAGATATTCATGAATTGTAATTAATTCTAATGTGCTATAGTAATGTATCTACTTGCAGGTGTTTAAAAAAACCCACAGTGGTCCATTGTGAATTGACCTTAGTACTGAAGAAGTTACAATACTGTATCAATTTAGGCGTTTCATAATAAAAACTAAATGCACAGTGTCTTTTTTACATAACTGTACTGGATTTCTCCTGTCCTGCAATGAGTACCCCGCCGCTGTCCGTGTGCAAAAAGCCCGACATAACGTACGCTTATTTAATATGGTCCGCAATTAATGCAGCAGATGATAATATGGCCACAGTTGGTCAAATTTATCAATATTTTATCGAAACTTATGACTTTTACAAATTTTCACTAGATGCTTGTGTGTGGAAGCGTGCAATAAGGAAAAAGTTATGTATCGATCCGTGTTTTTTTCGTATTGCTCATGCACCCGGAGTTAGAGGAGGGTATTGTGTGATGCGCCAGATTTTCCTGTATCTTTGATCATGGAGACTTCAAAAGGCGAAAGGTCATGGTAAAACCAACTAAGATTTGTCAGTCCCAGGCCAGCAATGGCATAGCGCCAGCTCCTCCAGTGCCGTTTTACAATAACGGTCCGACCGTCAGTGAAAACCTGGTGACCGGCAACCCTTGCTATCTGTCCCCGCCTGGATACCTGCAGCCTGAGCAAGATTTCACGTACAGATACCAGCAAGCTTGCATGTACCAAAAAGATTTCCAGCTTCATCAGCTCTCAGCTACAGGTGTAGCAGGCCCACTGTCAACTACGTGTATAATCAAGAATACGGGACTGGTGGCAGTGGCTCGGCGCCAACCGATTGGCAAAGTCTATGGTGAGGGTACAGTACAGCTGCCGTATTTTATTCTTTTTTTAAAATATCAATACAGTATGCACACATTCAAGCTATTAGTTACTGCAGATCAGTCCGTTCTCCTGTAATCAATCGCTTTGCTTATGGTTATTTACTTCTCTTATTTAATTCACAATTCGCAAAAATGTAGTCCAGCAATATCATTGGCTGAGCAGCTTCTACAGTAGATACTGAACAATTGGTGGACAGCTAGGCGCATGCGCATACTGTATGTCTCATTGGAACCTTGTTGAAACGCATATGCGTGTCATCACATTTAGGCGCATGCGTGTATGTGAACAAGAGTCGCCCCCGAGAAAATTATTGTGGGGACTGACTAAGGGGACTGTGGGGACTGACTGTGGGAACTTATTTAGGGGACTGACTAATTTTAACCAACCATTACAGTACAGTATATGAAATGTTATACAGTATTCACTGTATGTTTTAGAAAACACTGACATTTTAATTAAAGGTTGCACAATGAAACAATGAAACAGTTTTAAAAATATTCAACTTTGTTTTATTTTTTGGAATTAAAACATTATGGTATAAATTTTGAACAATAGAACAATCTATCAGCAGCAATAACGGAAAAATATAACATTATGATACCAGTAATAATATTATTTTTCCTCAGAAAAGAAACTTTGTCATCAAGGGGGGAACGGCAAATGGAGGGATTTCGATGGATATTATCGCTTTTTGTAACGTTACTTGTGCATTGATGAATCTGATTTAAAAATCCAAGTACTAGAGGAAACAATTTAGTGACAGTGCCATTTTTATCGATTAGGTTTTAATAACTGTAAGCTTTATAGAAAACCTTAAACAGTACAGCTCGCGATCGCCCACTTGAGTTTCTAAATGGTATTGCAGACAATGCTAAAAAAATGATCGCAAACATATCGAAAACAGATCGAAAAAAAAGTCATTTTCTAAATGGTTGGAAAACAGAGCGCGTCTTGCCGCGGTTATCAGAGCGGCTCGGCTGCTTTAGAATAAAGGCTGGCCCAGCTGTATGTTCCGCATGCGTGTATGTCAAATTGGAACCTTGTTGAAACGCATATGCATGTCATCACATTTCTGCTCATGTGTGTATGTCAAAATGGAACCTTGTTGAAACGCATATGCATGTCATCACATTTCTGTGCATGCATGTCATTATGTAACCTTGTTCAGAATTAAATTACTGTACAGTAAGATACAGCACATTTCCTCACGGAGTCGCTAGATATCTGCTGTACAGTAGTACAGAACTGCTGTTAGTGTCTCTAAATAGTTAAAACAACTTTTATTTTCTTGATTTATATAGTATACTGACACTGTACAGTATATCATTTTTATATATTTGAATGCCTCTAGAACTTTACATTACAGTATGTATAGAGCTACTGTAAGAGTACTGTATGTAAACAGTAAATGCAATGTATTTTAAAGATTTTTTTATAGTGCTCAACAAAGATATGTTTAGATACAGTATATTTAAATAACATCAGTACATTATTTATAGTACTACTGTAAGTTTATATACTGTAAGTGCACTAAAAGCAACTTAATTTCAAGATGTATATACAGCATACGTGATGTCAGTAAGATAAAGCATTAAGTAGTGTTTTTAATATTAGTTTTAAAGTTTTAGATGAAGCACAGACCAATGTTCTAGCCAAATGACTAAACTTTGCACCTTCACGGGTCCCAAGTGGTTTTGACCTATTTATGGATGCCCAAAAATATTTACGCCAACTCACAGTTAAGAGATTTTTTTCTTAATAAAAACACCACTACTCAAAGGACAGAGCAATCTGCACAGACAGATATAGTACCAAATGGTAATTTGCCAATGCCTGATAGGTTTGTTCATTGCAATTTGAAAAGCAAGTCTAGCTTTTATCCTAGCCACTGTAAAGGACAGTGTTTGGAGGTTTTTAATCATCTTATTATGGATGATTTTGAGAGACTAGCGAACAATAGGAATAAGTATCATAGCGAACAATAGGAATAAGTATCATGATAATCTCAATAAAAAGGAAAGGGAAGCATTTCAGATTCTCACTGAGGATAGTAGCATTACAATTAAACCCGCTGATAAGGGTGGAGGGGTGGTAGTGATGACACCAGCTACTACCTCTCAGAATCCCAACTTATTTTGAATGACACTGTTAATTATGAAAAACTTGAACGAGATCCATCTAAACTATATCAGGAAGAGCTGTCACAGATTTTGAGTGAAGCTAAGGAGATAGGGATCTTGATCGAGAAAGAGTTTACATATTTATTGAAATCCAAACCAGTTAAGGCTGTGTTCTATTTCTTGCCCAAGGTCCATAAAGATCGTTTGAGACCACCAGGGAGACCCATAATTTTGGGTATTGTGTCCCTTACTCAGAATTTTTCAGAGTACGTGGACCTGTACTACAAAAATATGCTACTAGTGCAAGGTCTTATTTGAGGGATTCCCTACAAGTTCTAAATATTTTGTCAGAAGTGCAGTGGCATGAGGAATATACATTAGTGACATGTGATGTCACTTCACTGTATACCTCCATTCAACATGAGGATGGTTGTGAGGCAATTAGGTATGCCGTAGAGAAAGATCTCTCGATCCCGTCTGAACAGAAACAATTTTTGTTGGACGGGATTAGGTTTATTTTAAAACATAACGTTTTTTGGTTTGATGGAACTTTGTTCCTACAGAAGTGTGGCACGGCCATGGGGACTAGTTTTGCTCCGAGTTATACTAATATTTTCATGGCACATTGGGAAGAGGCCAACATTTGGTCAGGCAACCCTTTCGGAGCAAACCTAGTCCTATGGAAAAGATATATTGACAATGTCATTTTTATCTGGCAGGGAAGTAGGGAGGATTTAGACCTGTTCCTAGGCCACATTAATAATAATAATGTGAATTTGACCTTTACATCAGAGAGCAGTTCTAGTTGCATCAACTTCCTTGATTTAACAATATATATTGAGGATAACACTGTGAAAAACAAAACCTATTTTAAGGAAGTTGATGCCAATAATTTTCTTCTCAACAACAGCTTCACCATCCCAGCTGGCTTAACAATATAACCTATGGCGCATCCAACGCAATTGTATGGAGAATAATTTATTTGATGAGCAAGCAAACCTCTTGAAAATAAAATTTGAAGAGAGGAATTATAAACCAGAAATTATTGAAAAAGCTCTCTCTAAGACTTCACAATTAACTAAGGAAGACCTCTTGGTGTCCAAAACCACGAAAACTAACACAGGGTACCCTTTTTGACGCAATATAATCGCGAGGCTCACACAATAGGCAATATTTTAAAACGTCACTGGCATGTCTTACGTAAAGATATGGTACTAAAGACTATTTACCAGAAGTCCCACGTGTCATTTTTAAAAGAGCAGAGAATATAAAAGCTAAATTGGTTCCGAGTGTATTTAGAAAATAAATTAAAACTCAGAACACACATTGGATGCCCAAACCAGTGGGCTTTTTTAGTTGTTTTAACTGCAAGGCTTGCAAACACGCATCAAAAGACAAAGTGGATTTTAGTTCTAATATCACTAAAAAAAAAAAAAACTAACTAAAACAATTTATAGACTGTAGAACGACTTTTGTCGTGTACCTCTTGGAATGCCCGTGTGGACTCCAGTATGTGGGCCGAACTTCTAGGAGTTTAAGGGTCCGCATACTGGAACACATGGGTAACATCCGGAGAGGCCTAATCACCCACAGTGTCTCACAACATTTTAGCATTACACATGGGGGAGATCCCTCAGGATTAGTATATAGGGGGGTTGAAGTGGTAGCCAAGGATTGGAGGGGGGGTGATAGACTCAGACGTCTCTGCCAACGGGAGACGTTCTGGATCTATCAGTTAAAAACATTAACCCCTCAAGGCCTAAACGTAGATTTGGATATTGCAGCATTCTTATAACATGTCCGCACTACATGGTTTTAGACCTTGTGCCTTTCCATTTGTGTACTTTGTGATCATTCACATTGTCAATGTCAATGCTTCCATATATTTTAATCTTTTTCCCACCCCCCTCTTTTTCTTTCCTTTTCCTTTTTCTTTCCTTAGTTGTTAATTTGTATTTTTAACTTTGTAATTTTTGAATTATATATATTTTGAGATTTTTGAATTCTGATTTATCTTGGATGTGACTTATTTAGTTAATCTGGTTTTAATATTATGAATTTTAATATAAATGTATACAAATGTATTGAGTATGCAGTGTGCCTGTAAACCCATTTTTTAACAAATTAAGTGTGTTTTTATGCACTTATTTGGTATTTTAAATTTCTTTATTTTAAAATCTGTTTATTTAAAGGGCCTCTTTTGGGCCCGATAATTTTTGTAATGTAGAACTGTGATTGGACTTATGACCCATTTGTTATGTACATTAATACAAGAGCAACCCTAAAAGTCGTGGGTCCTTATTATTGTTGTTCTGACATTATGGGATTATATCCACACAGACCTAATTGTGATTCATGTGGCCTTATGACAGGCTGTATTAAATATTAATAATCATTTGAGTTGACCACGCTTAGCTAACATGATTGCTAATTGTGTATCTCTTAGTCATTGTATATCAATAGGATGCAGAGAAGTACTATTTGTATGTGACTGAGTTAAAAATCGAATAGGGATATGTTGAGCAGTGTAGCAATAACTGATATGTGAACAGCTTCTTTTAATTAGCAACAATGATTTTTTGAGGTCTATATAACTTGATAGGACCCCCCCCATTTGAACTTCATGAGCCTGATGAAGCCGATGAATCAGCGAAACGCGTAGCTCCTTCCTTGTTTGTTTCTGACCCACGGGGGCTTCCATAGTCAGTGTGAGCGGCCGCCGTTGCAGTCGCACGTAGTGCTCCAATCCTCCTGCTTTCCGGACACAGAGACAGAGTTATCTGCGACAGGACGCCTCACCTTGCCACGGCAGTTAACCTGGGACTTGTTCGATGTGAGTGATTTGTGAGTTGTTACTACACTCCAATAAATGTTTTGATCTGTATGCTGATACAATTGCCTCACTTACCTTATACCGCTACACTGGGGAGGAACCGGGCTATTTTATGGGCACAACAGAGGGAACTCTCTGCCAAAACCCTGCTTGTGAGTGGACACCTGATGCCTGTCCTGTTGATCGGTGTGGTCGGGTGTGAAACCCCACAGATACCAATTGAAGTATCTGTACTTACACTTGGCCGTGTAAGTATTATAAACACCAATTATAATATATAATTCCTTATCCCCCCTCTCCCTCAAAAGGCCCTGCCTTCTTTTGGGCTTTCATTTACGATCAGATTTTTGGATATTTGGATTGTGTTAACCCCTTGCTCCTCCTGTCTTCCGTTTCTAAAAGAATATCCCATGGAAGAATGTACAATACAGTATCTGGAGAAGAGCTCATTCAGATAGAGATCAGTGTGTGGGAGGCTATGCAATTTGTGTCACCTTTTATGCACTGTATCCCTATTGGAATTGTTTGGCAGCGTGGCCACGAGCTGTATGTGTTTAAGTGGGTGTATACAGTACTTTACCTCTCGAGGTCCATTATAAATACACCATCAATTCTGTTGACTCAAGGCACATTGAATATACATCAAATACACAACGAATATACGTTCCTCTGTGCTTGATTTAGTTTCTAAAGCAGCGATGCAGAGGAAAGTTATTTCAACGGATCTCAGCATGAGGATATAGGATATGTTCAAGAGAGGACACGGAATTTTACAGATCAAACGTGGGTTTCTTAATTTGGGCCTCAATTTAGCACAAAGCACTGTAAGCTATCATGCCCATAGTCAGACTCAAATTGTAAAACGGTGTCCCCCAGTCACAACACAGTAAGTATATTTGTTTACTTTCTGCAATTACAGTATTACTCTAAAAGCTTCTTGCATATTAAATGCATTTTTTTGTTGACATGTTTTCATTGCAATTCTTTTAGAGCCAACAAATGACTGTAGTACTTTTAGAAGTATAATTTTAAATATATGTTATGTATTTGTTTTGAATTATTTTTGGGCCTAACAAATTGTTCTCTTTTCCTTTAAACTGTAGGACGGCAGAGCGTCTGGTGGACGAAATCAGCGAGGATAATGATGAGCGCTGTGCAGCAACAGTCAACTCTGTTCTCAACAGTCACAGTATCACAGCATCTGAGACTAGCATCAGGGTGATGAGACGCCAATTGGGATGGACATATGGACGTCTCAAATAAGTGTCTTACTGTAATAAAGTACAGTATAATGTAATAGTATGCAGAGTGACAGAACGGTTGATACTGTAATTACTGTGCCGTAGTTAGGACAGTACATGTAACGTGTTGTACACTACTGTACTTTAGGTAAAAAAGTGGTTTTACTGTACCTGTAAAATGCTTCCTTGTCATTACAGAGTGTATCCTATGATAAGAGAGGCCAACAAGATGAAAAGATGTTACAAGCACAGCATGGATTGAAAATGGCGAGACTTTTCAGGATATCATCTTTTCTTATGAGACAACTGTAGCTCTTGAGAGATTTGCCAATTTTGCATTGTGCAAAAAATGCTGCCTGTCTCTTAAGCCGTGTCCCAAGCACCCACTGAAGCAGCATGTGTGCGGTGCGATCTCTAGACGTGGACCAGGATGCATAATCATATTTGATGGTAAAATAATGCACAAAGTCACATGCTGTAGCCTTATGCACTGTACTACTGTAGTGTATTGTGTAACCTAATGTTCAGCTTTTTCATTATTTTTTCTTCTCTTGTTCCAGGAATCATGGATAAAGTATTTTTCCAAGAGCAAATTGTCACCTGTATTGTAAAAAACATTTGGCATGAATTTCCAACTGTCTGAAACTGGTTCTTCAAAGTCAATGACCCTAAACATACCACCACTCCTAACTATATTCTTGTGAGCAGTATCAACTGGGTTAAGACGCAACCGGAGTAAGTGTTCCAGTGCACAGTACTATCTTTCATTGTTTTAAACTGTTTTTATCTGTGAAAGTATCCTGTTCTCTAACGTCGCTGCGTGAGAACCTCCCTTCTGCCACTCGAAATGACTTCACCTCCGGAGGCTTTAACCCACTCTTAAAGCGCTGATATCTGGAAAAACAAAATGGCGGACGAGCTCGGGAGAGGGCAGTAATTGAGTCAGACAACCAGTGAAGCTTTGTCAAAAACTGTTCTCTCATTTATTAAAGGGTTTACAGTCAGTTTATATAGCCATCTTGAACCTAGAAAAAACACAGATACGAGTAATTTACTTCCCCTTTAAGTCATAGTCTGTCTACCTCAGCAAATGACAGTTAGACAGTTTACGATCTGGGAAGTGGCTTTGGGTACCGAGCTTGGAGGCCGTTGAAGGAAATGTTATTCTTCAGGACAGTAGATTGTGTAAGACATTCTTGTGTAACTCATGTTCAACATGGCTGGGGACAGTTCCTGTTTCTACAGGCCTAATTAAGTCTGAACAAACAGAGTTCAATTTGGCATTAAGTGGGTGAGAGGTCACTTTCTCACATCTGACTTGAGAAGACAATTACGTATGACATTAGGCATTTAGTTAGTTCCTGAAATCTAAAATGTTAGTACATAATGGTTATAGAGAAATGGTTATATTGCAATCAAAATGGAGTCCCCCCTGATATGCACATTATGAATCTGTTCAACTAATTCACCATTTTTGTCTCTCTCCCATTCCAGATCACCAGATTTGAATCTTATAGAACTCTTGTGGCATGCGCAGAAGGATCATAGAAGAAAGGTTGTGAAACCGTCCAACAAGGAAGAATAAGTAAAAGGAATAAAGAGTTTCTGGAACGACATAATGACTGTACAAAAATGTAACAACTACATAGACATTATCAGCACTTTGCTCGTTCTTTTACAGCATTATGGGAATGCAGGAAGGTACTGTACTTTATTAAGGTAAGTATAGGTACAGTAAGTATAGTACAAAAGTATGGTACTGACAATAACCGGTTTAAAAGTTAGCCTTACAGTATATTAAAGGTAATTGAATGTAAGCCATTTTATGTCTGTGCTTACTCTCCCCCTTGTATATATTATATACAGTATTTGTATTAGACATGTGTATTAGCTATTATTTTTCTTAAAATTCATTACAGTTTATAGGTACGGTAAGTTATAGTTAATTCGTTTTGTGTGGCTGTCAATAGTGTTAAACAGTCAAGGCATTCCATACACTAATCCTGCAGCCATTTTTTTTCTTTCATTGGAGAAGGAGCACTACTGGAAGGGGGTGGGGGGTGGAGAAATGCCCGAGATAATTGTATGGTGGGCATAATAACAGTCAATAGTTTGTCCTAATTCCCCTCTCTCTCAATGACAAAATAAATACATGGTCATTTAGACCAGGTGACTCTGCTAAACCCCATGGCATAAAAAAAACCCCAATGTTTCTTTGTGTGGGAATGTCCTATGGCATGGGGAAGCAATGATAACGAGTGTATGATTAGAAAACAACTGATTGCAAATGTACTGTATTGTAATAAAAGTTATAGTATAACAAAATTGTTCTGTCTTGGTCTAATGCTGTGATGAGCATGAAGGATTACAGTAGAAATTAACTGTTTGAATGGTTTTAAATATAATAAAAGTTATCACTCCCAGAGAACATGTTCGTGTGTAATATTTCTATAAACAGTATGAAAAGCAGACCAATACTAACAAAGTTGAAGGTATTGAATACAATTCCCCACCCCCCCAAAATGACAGTATGCCACCTCATAGAGAAATAGAGGTAGCATTTTTTTAAATTGATTAAATATGAAAAAATGCATCACATAATGTTATATTAAACTCCCACAATTATTCAGCCCTTTGAGAAAAAAATGAATATGACTTTTTTATGGATTTGAAACTCACATTGGCAGTGAAGTTATTCTAGACAAATCACAATGCAGAACTTATCAGCTATGCACATGCATGTGAAACCAGAAAAATTGTTTTCTCAGCCAAGGACCAAAGCCTGTAACATTATGTGTCTTTCTTTGTGAAGGTCCAATGGCCTGGGGGAGGTGTTGATAGCTAATTCCATGCCTTTGCTTTAGGGGTTGGTGGGAGGTAATATGCAACTTAATTTGTCTGTCTTTGAGTACATCAAGGATGATCTTGAAGGATTAGTAAACAACTGTTTGAACTGTTTTAAAATGTAAAAGTTATCACTCGCAGAGTCCATATTGTGTGTCTGTAATACTTCAATAAACAGTATGAAAAGCAGACCAATCCTACCAAACGTTGAAGGTATCACGTGCTGAAGATTATTCCAAGCCCTCTGGTCTTGCCTCTGGGTTACGCCCAATCGGGGCATCATCGCCATGTCACGTACGCATGGGACGCGCGCTCTATGCGTGCAGGTACTGTGTCACCAGCTTCTGTCTGTAAGCCCTCAAACACCTGTCTCCTGCACCTCGTCAACCAATCGCAGCAGGCATTCCTGATGCACCCCCACTCGCCTTGTCCTCATTGGTTCCTTTTTGTCTTATTTGCTCAGCCGTTTCACTGGTTCCTCGGCTAAGCATAAACCTTCCTACTAGCGAAGTGTTTATTGCTGTCTTGCCTCCACAGTCCTGTCATGCTTCCAGTTCCTTGCTCCTGACCTTAGCTTTTATTCCAAAATCTGCTCTTCTGTTCTCCTGACCTCGGCTACGTATGACCATCCGCATCTCTCCATCCTGACCTCGGCTAGCTCCTCGACGATCCGTGTCTCTCCAATACTGACCTTGGCAAAGTACCATGATGATCTACCTCTCTCCAATCAAGACCATGGCTAAGTACCTCCTATGATCTGCTACTCTCCAATACCGACCTCGGCAAGTATTACTGACCATCCGGACCTCTCCTACCCCGACCCGGCTACCTTGACCAATCTACATTCCAGATGCCACACATGGCTGTGAGTTTGTTATATCAAATCCCCACCTTGGCCTCATGGTCACGCCTTGTTTGTGGTGAGCACTCCGTTACAATTATACAGTTAAATGCAACATCATTGATAATAACATTTTTATTTTATTTTAACAATGTAAAAATTGATTACATCTGAATACAATACATCACATATAGTAAGGTTTTGTTAAAAGATCACAATTATGCTCTTGTTCAAGAAAAAAAATTACTTTAATTTTTTTCCCCCGTTAGATTTGTAAGTCCGATTCATATGCGCATGCGTGTGGAACCAGGAAATGGAAATTTTATACATGTTACAATTGATTAAATGTGATAAAAAATGCATCACATAATGTTGTTCATTAACCAGGAAGAGGAATAAAAGCATGAAACATCTCAGTGTGAAATTTTATTACAGGTTATTACATGTTATTGGATCGATCACATACTGTACAGTGCATAGTGTGTTGTCCAAAATAATAGCGTGGCAAAGTTTTAAAGCGTGAAGCTAGTAAAACTGACTGTATAAAGGTAAAAAAGGCAACTTTTTAAAAAGGCAATATTAGAGTTCCATCAAACTTCATCCTTATCTTTTGACGCTCGATTTCAAAGTTCCTTTTCTGGAAAAAATTTAATTATGCTATAAGTTCTGGTAGTACGCATGCATCAAGTCACGCTCTAGTGTGCATGTGTACAAGCATTATATGTCAGGCATACACTACTGTTGTAAAAGTGAAGGATGAGGGAGTGTGTCCTTGACTGAAGCGTGATGGTCGGCAGTTGCTTGAAGTTAATGAACCGCAAGGTAGCCAAACTTGAGTAGAAGGGGAGAAAATGGGATGGGGAGGAGGGAACAAGAAGGGGCTAATCGTGTGGTAAATCACAAACACCTTTATTACATTAAAAATATAATAAAAGCCCCCCTGAGGGCGTACTCACACTTTGTACTGCCACTCAGGACACATAAAGGTATCTTTGCAGCAAAGTGCTGACCGGTGTGCACCTGATCCATCTCTGTCAGTCGCTGGTGATCCCCACAAGCGACCGCTGGGGTCCTTGCGCGGTTTGACTGGACCCCAGCGGCCGCTTGTGGGGATCGCCAGTGACTGACAGAGACGGATCAGGTGCACACCGGTCAGCACTTCTACTCAAGTTTGGCTACCTGGCGGTTCATTAACTTCAAGCAACTGCTGACCATAACGTTTCAGTCAAGTACACACTCCCTCATCCTTCGCTTTTCCAGTTCTCTAGAGGTCTGTGGCTCCCCCTTATGAGGTTGAGTGAGCCTTAACTCATTTATTTATATTTATTTTCTATTCCTTTTTTCTCCTTTGTTGCATTTGCTATTCTATTCATTCCCCACTAGGTGGTGCTGTGTTATTGCATTAGGAAGCGCCGTGCAGTCTATTTCTGTTTTTATACATAACTGTTGTGTCTGGGAATTAAAGTTAATACTTTATAGTTCATTGTATTTACTGTACCTTCATTATAATCTTTGCCAACCGGGTGGAGATGAGCCAATGTCAGAGGTGTATTGTGCGTACTAGCTGGGATTACTTATGTAGTCTGCATTATAGTTGACAGGTGCCTGCTGAAGCTGGTAATCATGCGGAGCCAGGTAGCAAGGATTGCGGTTCGCCAGGTTTTCTGTGACAGTCGGCCCGTTATTGCAATAGTATTGGTATGCTGGTGTTGGTATATTGCGGGGTTGGGAAATATGAATCTTAAATGGATTAAACCTGACCTTTCTCTTTTTGTAGTTGTCATGAGCAAACATACTGACAAAACCTGGGAGCACAGACCAATAACTTCTGGTATTTCTCGAGGAGGGGCTGTGTGAAAAAAGCAATCACCATATGTTAAATGTTGCCTTATCAAATGCTTCCACCCATGATGGTCCAGTAAAAATTTTAAGAAATCATAGTTGTCAATATTATAGCCCTAAATCTCTGCTAATGTCACCTTCTTATCTGTTCCAGCAATAATTGCAGAAATAAATAAATATGCATAACTGCAGTCCGTTTTAGTATAAGGACTTGACATGATGTTCAGTGTATGTCCATTCAGCAATTGTGCAGGCATAGCAATGTAGAATAATGGCCCAAATATTCTCTTTTGAGATATTAATTCTAAAACGCCTATATTTGATAACGTCTTCAGCAACCAAGGTTAATTTACAGTTGATCACTGTGGTGGTCTCTTTATCTGGTTTTTAAACACTTGCAAATTGACTACACACTATCCACTGGATAGTCTATGTAAAGGGATTAACTTTTGCCATCTGGTGGATGCGCGCAGAACAGCACCTAAACAAATCAGAATCCATGTAAATCAAAGAAATCAACAACGGTAAACAGAGGTGTGATTGGTGTGGTGGACAGCCTTCACAGAAGATTAACGAGTGAATGCCGCTTGGAATACAGCAGGCTTTATGAAAATGGCCTGACTGACCTGAACTGAATGGGACTGCCAGGGACCCCCTCTGTGTTAATCCAATGGGCCATTAGTCGGTCTGCAGATATGTCACAGAAATGTTGCAGTATTACTGGCAGATTGCCCCAGATTTTCCAAGACAAGTGTTTGGATACTCATGGCTGCATCTGTAGGGTTGTAAAATCGTATCAACATACTGGGATAGGTTCTGTATAAGGGAACCTATCCCAGATATGATCAATCTTCCTGGAGGGTTATGAAGGTCCTTATAAATTTTTGGTAAATAATATAGCACCGGTATTTTTGGGTGCTCCGTTTTGATAAATTCATATCTTTATTTTTTTTAAATTTCTGAAAAGAACTTCCTCAAAGTATGGATACCTCTGTGCTATATTCTCTGATGGGATTGATTTTTAATATCTTGTATGTCACAGAAAACTCTATAAACAAACTTAACTTTTATTGCACAGAAAGTTTGTTTGTAAAGTCAATGACATCACACCAATCCAATAGTGTAGCAGTTAGAGAATTGCTACCAATGTATGAAGGGTCATGGGTTTGATGCCTGCATGGTATGGTAATATTTTTAGTGTAGGAGGGAGGTGTCTGTATGTATGTGTGTCCGTTAGCCATAAAGCATTGAATTTTATAATAAAAGATGTGCGCCGCGCATGCTGCCTGATGAAAGCAGGGAGAGGAGAGAGCTGCAGAGAGGAGAGAGATGTAGATGCCGGGTAAGTCCTCGCGTTGCGGCCATTTCGCGATCCCGGTTATAACGAGGTCTCATTATGTGGACCCCAAGCACCACGTTATAATGGGGTTCAGCTGTACTCACAATAGAACATATATGGAAAATCTATATCTATTGTACAGTATCAAAAACTGAATACAAGTATGATATGTCAGCATACATATAGGACATATTGATTATATAATATAAAACATTTTTTATTGATGTTACAACAGTATGATAATACTAACTAGATATTTTTATTAATATTAGACAGACAGGTATAGGATCATATGTACATAGTAATATTTGTGGGAAAAGAGCTTATCAGGTTGAAGGGGATAAAACGATTACGGCAGGAGACATGAAGGGATGATATTTAATTGATTAGAAAAGCTCCCAAATTGATGTCAACATTTAACCCCTGTGTCTTAAGGGTGTGGATCCACCTAGTTTCTAATCTCAAAATGTTATTTACAATATCTCCTACCCATCAACCTAATTCTAATAGCTAATAGGCTAAAGGGTTTAACGAAATGACCCTTACTCATGAGTAGATTAGTACTGAAGTATTGTATTATGTGTTGTCACTTTGTATGTTGCGCTGGGCCTTTCAGTTTTTGTTTGATTCTCATAGCTCTATTCAAACACATATAATCCCTGTTTTGCTTTGACTATGAAATTCTTTGAAATGCTTAGATAAATATTGTTGCATAAAACCCTTTTGTTTAGCCAAGATACGGTAATCTGTTTATGGGATTGTGGGAAGATCAAAACATCTTGTCAAATAATAAGTTTGGCGTATACCTGGTGCTCTACAAACGAAATATTGATGATATTTTTTTATTTGGTGTGGGTGTCATGACAAATTACATTTATTTTTTAATCACTTAAATAATAATCAATTCAATTTATAATTTACACATTAACACAGTACCACCCAAATGTAATTTTGGGACCTACTAATCTATGTAGACAATGGAACATTATGCACTAAAACATATCAGAAACTAGTAAGTTGTCTTAACTATATTGAAGCTGACAACAACCACTATTCTGTCACGGGAATATAGGAGTGCTCACCACAAACCGGACTGGACCGCGAGGCTGAGGTGGGCATACAGGAAAACCACCGCCCTACAGCCGCGTGAGCGGGTCCGGTTAGCAGAGTCGTGTAGAAAGCCTGGTTCGGGACAGGAGAGTGTAGAGTGGTAGAGGTACTTGCCAGATCCGGGGTAGGAGAGATCAAGAGTAGTCGGTGTCCAAAGCCAAAGTCGAGGAGAGGAGAAGGTAGAAGTCCGGGGTTCGAGGGTGCCAGAGATCGGGAGTCCAGGTTCAAGCTACGGTCTGTAACGGAAGACAAGAGCAGACTGCGAAGTAGCTTGTAGCAAGCACAACTAGAGACTGACTATGCTCAGCAATCAGCTCTGGGCTGGTAGCACTATATACTGACAGGAGCCAATGAGAACCTCCAGCGGTGATGTCAGATGAAGGTAGAGCGCTGATAGGCTGAGGCAGGATGCAGGACAGGTGGGAACGGAACAATAACATTGGCGGCAGTGGAGATGGACATGGTAGCGCGCGCGACGCGACGGAAGGGGCGGGTTGAGTTCGCCGGGAAGAAAAACCGGAACTGTAGACGTGCGCGCGGGTCTACCACGGCGGCGCGCATGGGCAGCAGGAGCTGCAGGAGGAGAAGGGAACGAATGGGAACAACGTGACCGGGTGCCGTGTGCCCCGACAGCGGAGGTAAGAGCCGCAGCGGGCGCCGTGGGTAGTGGCCTTACAGTACCCCCCCTTCAGGGTCGGACTCCGGATGATCCTTACCAGGTTTAAGTGGAAATTTGAGATGAAATGCCCTGACCTGCCTGGGGGCGTGTACCTGGACTTGCGGAATCCATGCCCTTTCTTCGGGTCCAAAACCCCTCCAATGCACCAAAAACTGGAGCCCTCCTCTTGAGATACGAGAATCTAGGATGGATTGTACCTCAAACTCTTCTTGTCCATTGACAAGTCTGGGGTTAGGTGCGTTGTGTTGGATCTGAGGATTGGGTATAAATGGTTTTAACAGAGAACAATGAAAGGCAGAGGGAATCTTCATAGTAGCAGGTAGTTTGAGTCGGTAGGTAACTGGATTGATCCTCTCCAATATAGAGAATGGACTGATAAATCGGGGTGCCAGCTTTGGGGATGTGACTTTCAAGCATATGTTCTTAGTAGATAGCCATACTTTCTGACCTGGGGCATAATTGGGTGGTCTCCGACGATGTCGATCAGCCTGCCTTTTCTGCATAGCCGTGGCCCGCTTGAGATTATCTTGAATCCTAGACCAGGAAGCTTGAAGATCCCGAATCCTCTCTTCTGCGGCTGGAACTCCTGTACTCGGCCCAGATTGAGGGAGGGTGGAGGATGAAAGCCAAAATTAGAAAAAAATGGAGACTGTAGTGTGGACTCATTCCTGAGATTATTGTGAGCGAATTCCGCCCAAGGAAGTAGGTCGAGCCAATTGTCCTGAGAGCCCAATATGAAACAATGAAGGAACTGCTCCAGTGACCGATTGGTTCGTTCAGGTTGACCATTGGTCTGTGGGTGGTATCCCGAGGAGAAGTGAAGCGCCACGTTAAGTTTCTTACAGAAGGCCCTCCAGAATCTCGAAACAAATTGCGACCCCCGATCAGAAACTATGTTCTGAGGTGATCCATGGAGCCTGAAGACCTCCTTTACAAATACCTCGGCAAGTTTAGGGGCACTGGGTAGACCTTTGAGTGGGATAAAGTGCGCTTGTTTAGAAAAGCGGTCGACCACTACTAGTATAGTGTCCATACCCTTGGATTTGGGGAGGTCGACAATAAAGTCCATCGAGAGATGTTCCCATGGACGATCGGGAATAGGGAGGGTTTGCAGGAGTCCTGGAGGTTTATTCCATGGAGTCTTGTTCTGTGCGCAGGTAGAACATGCTGAGACGAAATGTTGAATGTCCTTGCGCATGCTTGGCCACCAAAAGGTTCATTGCAAGAGGTCAATAGTCCTTTTGATCCCTGGATGACCTGCCATTTTAGCGGTGTGCCCCCATTGCATTACCTTCTGGCGGAAGGTAGGGGGTGTGAAAAGTCGTCCAACTGGCACCCTGAGACCCTGAGGATTTTGATCTTGAACCTTGGTGATCTCCAATAGTGCGTCAAAGGTACTGGCAGAAAGGACACATTTCGGAGGAAGGATAGTCTCTTGAGGATCTTCGGTTTTGTCCTCAACAGAGAATTGACGAGACAGTGCGTCAGCTTTAGTGTTTTTAGAACCCGGGAGGTATGAAATAAGGAAGTTGAATCGGGTGAAGAAGAGGGACAAACGTGCCTGCCGAGCACTCAGACAGCGGGCAGTCTCAATATATAAGAGGTTTTTATGGTCCGTAAGGATGGTGACGGGGTATTCAGCGCCTACCAATAGATGCCACCACTCCTCCAAAGCCATCTTGATAGCGAGGAGCTCACGGTTACCCACGTCATAATTCCGTTCTGCTGCGGAGAATTTTTTAGAAAAGAATGCATAGGGATGCAGTCTGGCCTGTGGGTTCTTCCTTTGGGATAAGATCACCCCTGCCCCTATGTCCGAAGCATCCACCTCGAGAGTGAAGGGATTTGCTGGATCAGGATGCACCAAGATAGGTGCTGTGACAAAGGTTTCCTTGAGAACCTGAAAAGCCATGATGGCCTCGGGGGACCACAGTGCGGGATTGGCATTCTTCTGAGTGAGGGCTGTGATGGGTGCGACCAGCGTGGAGAAATTCTTTATGAACCTGCGGTAATAGTTGGCAAAACCTAAGAACCTCTGTACCGCTTTCAGAGACAGGGGGCGGGGCCTATTCAAGACAGCTTCCACTTTGGTAGGATCCATCGCAAGTCCTGTGTCAGAGATTATGTAACTCAAAAATGACGTGGATGACTGGTGGAACTGGCATTTTTCAAGTTTGGCGAACAGTCGGTTCTCCCGTAACCTCTGAAGTACTTGTTTGACGTGCCGAGAATGTTCCAGGGATTCTGCGAGAATATAAGAATGTCGACTAGATAGACCACCACGTGTTGATCCAGTAGATCTCTGAAGACGTCGTTAACAAAATCCTGGAAGACAGCTGGCGCGTTACAGAGACCAATGGGCATCACGAGGTACTCATAATGCCCATCACGCGTGTTGAAGGCCGTCTTCCACTCATCTCCCTTACGAATCCGAACCAGATTGTAGGCTCCACGGAGATCCAGCTTGGAGAAGATAGTGGCGCCTTGTAATCTGTCGAAAAGTTCGGCAATCAAGGGAAGAGGATACCGATTCTTGACAGACACCTTGTTGAGACCACGATAATCAATGCAAGGACGAAGTGCGCCGTCCTTTTTCTTTACAAAAAAGAAGCCTGCTTCTGCCAGCGAAGAAGACTTACGAATGAAGCCTCTCTGGAGGTTCTCCTGTATGTAAAGTTTCATCGCCTTGGTCTCGGAGGGGGAAAGCGGATAGGTACAACCTCTGGGGGGAATCGCGCCAAGAAGAAGGTCGATCAGGCAATCGTAGGCGCGATGGGGTGGTAACTCCTCCGCTTGAATTTTGTCGAAGACATCTCTGAACTCCCAGTAGGCGTCCGGAAGGAGGGGATTCTTGGTTTCCGGATGAGTGGCACCTACTAGGGCTTTAGGTGAAACCAGACAAATGTCTTGACACCGATCTCTCCAGGTGAGGGGATGTGACTGGAGCCAGTCGATCTGGGGATTATGGTGCTGGAGCCAGGGAAGACCTAATATCACGTCTACAGCCGGCGTGTGGATGGCATCCAACTGAATTTGTTCGGAATGGTGTCCTGTCATCTTAAGACAGAGGGGAATGGTCTGAAGAGAAATAAATGCGGGTTGCAAAGGCCTACCGTCAATGGCTTCTAGGCCTATGGGCCAATCTTTGCCTACCAGAGGAATCTATTTTTTCTCCGCAAAAGATTGATCGACAAAGTTCCCACCAGAACCGGAGTCAAGGAAGGCCCTCGTGGTGATGTCCCCAAAGTCCCCTGATAGGGTTATAGGAAGAAGTATCTTGGATGGTAGTTTGGGAGAGGAAGGAGAGGTTATCATGCCCAGTGTAGTTCTCCCAGTACTCACTGGGGGCTGGCGTTTCCCGACTTGGAAGGACAGGTACTCACCAGGTGTCCACTATTTCCGCAGTAAAAACAGAGTCCCGCCCGACGGCGACGTAGTCTTTCCGTTAACGAAAGGCGAGTTCCACCCAGCTGCATGGGTTCTTCGGAGGATACGGCGACGGACTCCCCTGGAGCTGTACGTGAGGAGAAAGTGGGTTGAGTACCTTTTTGGCGCTTTCCCTTCACTGCTCTTCGCTCCTGGAGCCGCTGGTCCATACGGATACAGAGCGCGATGAGTTCCTCCAATGATGTAGGGCGCTCCAGAGCGGTCAGCTCGTCCTTGAGAGAGTCATTCAAACCCTGCCAAAACACTGCGGCGAGTGCTTCATCATTCCACCTTGTTTGTGCCGAAATAGTACGAAATTCCAGTGCGTACGTGAGCCACCGAACGATTTCCCTGCGAAAAATTGAGGAGAGAAGAAGCGGCAGTTACTCTCCTACCTGGTGTATCGAACACCTTCCGGAATTCAGCACAGAACCGGTCCAGGCTGGAAGTCAGATCCGGGCGAAGCTCCCATATGGGTGTAGCCTAGGCCAGGGCGTCATCGGTCTGCAGCGAGTAAATGTACGCGACCTTGGAACGAGGAGTAGGAAAGTGAGAGGGTAGAAGTTCAAATTGGATGGAACACTGCCCCAGGAAGCCACGACATGCTGAAGGCTCTCCCGAATAGGGAGAAGGTAGACGAGGTTCAGGAGGATGAGTCAGAGGTACCGGCGGGGAGAAGATAGGAGCAGGAGGAGCGGCAGCAGCCTCAGGAGAGAACAGAAGGGATTTGAGTTGCTCTGAAATGGTACCCAGGGAGTTTTGGAGCAGTTCCATACGCTGGTTATTTTGGAAGAGACAAGTCTCTACTTCCTTAAACAGGCCATCGTGTTCGCTTAAGCGTTGACCCACCTCGGCGGAGTCCAGGTCTGTAGGGCTGAGCATAATGTCACGGGAATATAGGAGTGCTCACCACAAACCGGACTGGACCGCGAGGCCGAGGTGGGGATACAGGAAAACCACTGCCCTACAGCCGCGTGAGCAGGTCCGGTTAGCAGAGTCGTGTAGAAAGCCTGGTTCGGGACAGAAGAGTGTAGAGTGGTAGAGGTACTTGCCAGATCCAGGGTAGGAGAGATCAAGAGTAGTCGGTGTCCAAAGCCAAAGTCGAGGAGAGGAGAAGGTAGAAGTTCGTTGGGCGAGCCGGGGTTCGAGGGTGCCAGAGATCGGGAGTCCAGGTTCAAGCTACGGTCTGTAACGGAAGACAAGAGAAGACTGCGAAGTAGCTTGTAGCAAGCACAACTAGAGACTGACTATGCTCAGCAATCAGCTCTGGGCTGGTAGCACTATATACTGACAGGAGCCAATGAGAACCTCCAGCGGTGATGTCAGATGAAGGTAGAGCACTGATAGGCTGAGGCAGGATGCAGGACAGGTGGGAACGGAACAATAACATTGGCGGCAGTGGAGATGGACATGGTAGCGCGCTCGACGCGCGCGATGCGCGCAACGGAAGGCGCGGGTTGAGTTCGCCGGGAAGAAAAACCGGAACTGTAGACGCGCGCGCGGGTCTACCATGGCGGCGCGCATGGGCAGCAGGAGCTGCAGGAGGAGAAGGGAACGAAGGGGAACCACTTGACCGGGTACCGCGCGCCCCAACAGCGGAGGTAAGAGCCGCAGCGGGCTCCGTGGGTAGCGGCCTTACATATTCTCAGTGGCTTAATAACATCCAATATGGAGAGTTAAGAAGGATCAGATGGAATTGCTCCAATATTTAAATCTTTGAATAAGAGGAACAAGCCACCAGTAAAAAAGTCAAATCTAAAACCTATACACCCTCTATTTTAGCGGGAGCATATTTTAAGAGCAAACAATTAAACAGACAAGATTTACTTAAAAATAAAAACAGTGAACATATAACTTTGTCAGCTTCAAATTTTGATACCACTATTATTACTGTTCCTTTCATTCACCATTCAATCCTCTAGCTCCAAAAATAAAATGCATTATTAAAAAGCACTGACACCTGGTCCAGGAAGATCCTATATTAAAATCTCATCTTCCAGATATTCTCAGAATTCTGTTTACAAAAGCAGATACAGTACATTAAAAACTAAGATAGCTCCGAGCTGTTTAAAATCAAAACATTAAATCTCTGTTATTTCTAAACATCAAAGCATTTTTCAAGTGTCTTTGATGCAAGATGTGTAAACTAAACACACAAGAACAGAAACAGACTAAAGATTTTGTTCAACTCAAACAAAGAATATATTATTAATAACTTCATTAGTTGTGATTCTGTAAATGTAGTGCATCTCATACAATGTCCATGCAAAAAACAGTAGATTGGTCATACTACCAGAAAATTAAAACTGAGATTTGCGGAAATCATCACCAACATACTGTACAAAAGGGTTCTACACAACACACGTTATCTAAGCATTTCAAAGAATTTCATAGTCAAAGCCCAATAGGGATTATATGTGTAGGAATCGAGCTATTCAAATCAGATAGGAGGGGAGGAGATATGGTAAATAACATTTTGAAAGGTATAAACTAGGTGGATCCCTTAAGACACTGGTTCCACAGGGGTTAAATGTGGACATCAATTTGGCAGCTTTTCTCATCAATTAAAATATCACCCATCATGTCTCCTGCCATATTCGTTTTATCCCCTTCAACCTGTTAAATTCCGTTTCCACACATTTTACTATTTACCTATACCTGACTGCCTCATATTCATAAAAATATCTAGTTAGTATTATTATACTGCTGTAATATCAATACAAATGTTATATTATATAATCACTACAGTATGTCCTATACAAATGTATGCTGACATATCATACTAGTTTGTAGTTTGATATTGTATTACTGTATATAGAGTTTCCAAAAATGTTCTAATGTGAGTATTAAGGTAACTAAAAGTGCCTTATTTTATGTTAATACTGTCAGTATTATTTTATTACAATTGTTTTTTAAATAATCTAGTATATATATATATATACATTTTTTTAAATTTGATTAATATCTTTTTGTAAAAAGGGGATGATCTAGGCTGTAGTGGTGTTGTGCTGTTTGTTGTTTATGGTTTTATGAACATTATCGGATTGCGCTGGAGTAGGTCATGGGGCGAAAATGCCCTGCATTCTGCATACTCCGGATTCAAAGGGGCAGGGGAGTAGCTCCTGTGCCCAATAAAGCCCCTAGGGCACCTGAGAGTTATGGAGACTCAGGCTCCGGGACCTTTGCCATTGGAGGTCCAGTGGACATTACATACCTAGGGCAGAAGAGCCGAGGCCAGTTAGGGCCGAGATGGCGGAGAAGGTTAAAACGGATCTACTAGAGTTATACGTTTTACTGTATCCCTGGATCCCTCTGTCCATGTGAAAATAAAGAAAAATTATAATAAAGGAACCTGGTGATATAAATGGGGAGGGTATAGGTGACTAATTGAATATAAGTGATAATACATGTATGAGGTGTAGAAATGTGCTAACCTGTTCGAGCTGCCCAAAGGGTCAAAACGAATCTGCTAAAGTTTGAAGGGTTTGTATAGACGAACACAAATTTTAGCCAGGAGTTTTTGCATTTTGACATTCTGTTTGGATGAGTAAAGGGGTGATTGTGCATTACCAAGTGTTTCAATAAGTCTCCAGCTGTTCTAACACTTGGTACATAAAAAAACCAAAACAATAACAATAAAATGTGTTTTTAATAACTGCAGCAAATAAAAATATCACGTGTGAGCACAGTTACATGTCTCTGACAGTTTTTTTAATCCTGCTTTTCCCTTTTATCTCTTAAAATACAGTGCTTCTACTGCAGGAAGGGATTCTGGGAAATATGTGATTAATGTGTGGTAAATACTTGCAGAAATTCTAAGTTTCTTTATTTTTTTCTGACATTTATGTTTTATCAATTTACTGTGTGCCTGGTTGCTACATTTTAATAACACAAAGATGAAATTCCTTTTATTGGGAACTTGATATCCATGCTTTTAAAAATGAATAAGCCGTTTTGAAGATTTGCTCTTTGCAACATCATCCTATTTTGTATGTTTGCATATTCCAAATTCTGATGGCTGCAAGTCTCTTGCAAACAGATATTGAATTATTGTATTTATACATATATTTAAATATAATTTGTAAGGTTGCATTAAGGAGTTGGATTCTGCTGGGACTACTCAACTAGTCCTAGCAGAATCCAATCCTCTGCATCCTTCCTGACATTTTCAGTGACCATGCAATAGTGTACTGTATAAGACAAATCAGATTACCCCACTCAAGCCCTAAAGTTCACCTCACTAAAACATTTAGAAACTTTTAACCACAACATTTTCTGGCTGATTTTACCAGCTGCCCTTGGTACAGAATAGACTTAATCCCTGACCCTTATTCAACACTCGACTATTTCCAATCCCAGTTCTTAAAATTCTGTTTTTTCCATGCTCCACTACACAGAATAAGAGTATGGGGGGCCCACCTTCTGTGGGTAAAACCGACCTTATATCTCTCTACCATTTTAGGGCTTGGTTGTGGAAAAGCTACAAAGTAACTGGCACTACGAAGGATGTTAATCAGTACAGATCCCTGCGGAATATGTGCACAAGGCAAATAAGGCACGCAAAAGCACGATATTACTCTGACAATCTTCACCAGAATACATCAAATCAGCTAACTTCTGGAAGGTTATCAACAATATATTCCAGGCTTCTAGCCATCAACAACCATGTAATATCATTAAGGTGGATATTACTCTGGCAAATCCCACTGACATTGTAAATGCATTCAATGATTACTTTGTGGGGTGTGCTACTAACTTAATAGCGAAACGCAACCAAAACTACATTCATGAATCTCATTCTGAGAGTACCCCTCTAGCCCCACCCTCTTCCCAACACTGCCCACAGTTTTCAATTTGTCCCAGTATCTGAAGAGGAGATTACACAAGCGCTCTTCAAATTAAAACTAAGCAGCCAATGTGAACCTGACCTATTGCAATCTAAGTTCCTATGACTTGGTGCCCAGCCATTGCCAAACCAATTGCTTCCCTAATCAACTATATTGTGTCTTCAGGCCATATCCCTGAAAAACTGCCATACTTGTCCCAATCGCCAAAAGTGGAGACAAAAACACTTTCTCAAACTATAGGCCAATCTCTCTTCTCCCAATACTATCCGAAGTCATGGAAAAAATGTGTTCACTCTCAATTAAGCAACTACTATACCAAGACAAATTTCCCTAGCCAATTCTAATCTAGCTTTTGCCCAAAACACTCCACGGTAACTACCCTGCTAAAAGTTTGCAAAGAGATCCAGTGTGGAATGGAACTGGGACAACTCACTGGAGCAATATTCCTAGATTTTGCAAAAACTTTTGATACGGTTGATCATGTTATCTTTCTGAACAAATTCCAGTGCTGTGGAATAGGGAAGCATGCTTTAAACTGGTTTCATTCCTACCTATCAGATACAGTAGATCCCAACATGTGTCTATCTCTGTCACTAACTTCAAACCCTTGGATATCACCTGTGGTGTTCCGCAAGGCTCAGTTCTGGTGTCCCTACTCTTCTCAGTGTTCATTAATGATCTTCTTACAGCTTGTAAGGGAGCTTTAATACACATATATGTGGATGACACAATCTTATATGCACACAGCCCTAACTTCTCTGACCTTGTACACATACTTCAATCTGACTTTTTGAGACTTGAAAATTGGATTTCCCAAAACAAACTGTTTTTAACACTGACAAGACTGTAACAATGGTATTTGGGACCAAGGCTACTCTAAATTTCTAAAGCTTCCAATGAATGAGCTCCAGATCCGAAACAACTCTAATACTATCCTAGCCCTTGTTACTAGTTTCACATATTTGGGCATATGGTTTGACTCCCATTTAACATTTGGGTTGCACATTGATACCCTGATATCAAAAACCTATGCCAAACGAGGTGTACTATATAGGAACAAATCCTCCCAAAGCCTACTGGTCAGAAAGCGCATCGCATAGTAGATGCTGATGCCAATTATAGACTATGGGGACATAGTATATGGCATGGCACCCCAAACTCAAGGTGGCAAACTTGATACTCTCTACAATTTAAAATGCCGCTTTGTCCTCCAATGCAACTACAACACACATCACTGCAAAATGCTCAAAGAAATAGACTGCTCATCACTTGAGTCTAGGCAGAAAATGAATCTTCTGTTTTGCCTTCAAATACTTTCTGGGAAAGCTACCCGTCTATCTGAACAAGCTCCTCACCCATACCACATGTATCATGTGAGATCTGACTCCAAAAGACTGTTCATGGTCCAAGGTCAAACAAAGTATCCAGCCGCTACTCCTTCTCATACCGTGCACCCCACTACTGGAACAATCTACCATAGACTCTCACACCCGCCACCAATCTAAGTTCTTTCAAAAGTAAGCTGTCTCACATTTTAATCTGGTCTGTAACTGTTACATACAACAAAAAAACAAAAACCAAAAATGCCCAAAGCTACTTCACATATATCACATATATATATCACATATATACATGTCATATTGGAAGTAGCTTTGGGCATTTTTGTTTTTTGTTGTATGTATATATATTCAGCACCTATAACACAAGTGATACTGATTACTCTGATAACCCTGATAACACACTAGCTGAACCTTTTTTAGGGCAGGGCAAGCCTCCCCTTCCCAAACGTTTACCAACGCAGAGGGAAGACAAGAAGAGGGGGGCAGAAGCGGCAGATATCAACAGCGACAGACAAAAACAAGAGGAGGGAACATGGGCAACCAGTAGAAAACATAATATTTAACATGTCAAACTATACCCTCAACCCCGCTGAAATAAATCTTTTCAATAAAGGTCTATCATTTGTTCCTACCCATAGACAGGACCCTTTCCAATGGGAGGTTGACCTATATAAACTAAACCGTCAACTTAAGCTCAGAGACTATTTCAGCAGGATGCCAGGGACAGACGATAGCTCAATGGCCAACACTGACATATCTAGCTCATTCAGACCACAGAGCACATTTGACCCCCAAACGCATAACTACAATATCCTCACCTTTACGAGTCTAGTGGAAAATGAGACCAGGCCAAAAATAAAGAACTACCCCACCAGTTTCTCCAATTTGACTAAAGTGGAATACTTAGCTCTAAAGTCCCTACAGGGCAATAAGGATATTATCATTAGGTCAGCTGATAAGGGTGGGGGTATTGTGGTTATGCCTTACACCTACTATCGGGGGGAAATACTCAGACAACTGGGGACAGCTTCCCAATATAAATGTTTGGGGTCAGATCCCACGGCATCTTATAAAAAAGAGATTGATTCGGTCATAGATCTGGGCATTACTAACAATTGGATATCTGAAACGATTGGGAATTTTCTAAAATAACCATTCCCCATCATCCCTGTTTTCTATAACTTACCTAAGATACACAAATCGATAACTGCACCCCCAGGTATACCGATTAGATCGGCACGTGGCTCATTGACACATTCTATTTCAAAGTACGTTGACTATTTTCTACAGCCCATGGTCACCAAGATGCAATCTTTTGTGAAAGATACAACTGATTTTATTAATCAGCTCAGTACCTTATCAGGTATTAAAAGCAATACCATACTGGTGACCATGGACGTAGCTAGTCTATATACAAATATCACACATGAAGAAGGCATTGAGGCTAGCAGATGTCATTTTGAGCAATTCACCAATCATCAGGGCCCTCCTCCTGATTTCTTGTTACTATTAATGCACATTATTCTCAATAAAAACTATTTTAAATTTGAGAATAAATTCTACTTACAGTTGATGGGCACTGCGATGGGGTCCAACATGGCCCCATCGTATGCTAATTTATTCATGGATACATATGAGCAGAAGCATATCATGAATAATAACACATTCAAAAATAATATTACCAAATATTTGCGTTATATAGATGACCTGTTCTTTATCTGGGATGGCACAGAAAGAGATCTATTATTGTTTGTAGACCAACTTAACACAATACCCTCTACCATCCGCTTCACTGTTAATTTCAGCAAAGAAGAGGTGTCTTTCCTCGACACAATTTTCTATAAATCCAATGGATCGCTAGCCACTAAACTTTATAAAAAACCAACAGATAAAAATACCCTCTTATCAGCAACCAGCCATCATCCAGGCGCATTGAAGAGAGGCTTGCCATATTCGCAATTTCTGCGTGCAATACGGATCACAAGTGACCAATCACAGCTGGACGAGGCGCTAATAGAGATGAAAGAAAAGTTCCTGATGCGGGGATATGCATATAATGATGTCTCTCTTGCCTTGGAGCAGGCCAAAAGTGTGGACAGAAGCAGGTTGCTGACACCCAAAGACCAAAAGACTGACGATAACCGGTTCAACATTAAAAGCACCTTCAGTACGGCATCTGGCTTCATCAAGAGGTGCTTACGTAAGCATAGCCACATCTTGACCAATGACAAAGTGATTGGCAACAACTTTATCAAACCACCCAGATTTTGCTATCAAAGGGGCCGAAACCTGGGCGACTACCTTACAAAAGCAGATCCTACCGCCAAGTATGCTGCAAAACCAATGTGGCTATCCAGACCAGCAGGCGTGTATAAATGTCACGGTTGCATCAACTGCCAGTACTTGATATTGGGGAATTCCTATCCACACCCTCACACTGGCATCTGCCAGAAGATCAAGGATACAATGAATTGTGAATCCAAATAAGTTGTATATTTTATACAATGCCCATGTGGCCTTTATTACGTGGGAAAGACAATGAGGATGCTTAAAGAGAGATTAGCCCTACATCGTTCTGCCATACGGAAGGCACTGGCTGATACTGAAAACAAGGAGGATTTGTCACATCAACCAGTAGCAAGACATTACAAAAAGAAGAGGCATGGGCTCGCCACCTTGCGTAGTATGCCAATTGCCCAGGCACGGATGTCGGGGAGAGGAGGGAATCGCAACAGGATACTACTACAGCTTGAAGCCAGACTCATCTACAGTTTGGGCACATTGAGCCCACGGGGTCTAAATGAGGACTTCAGATTAAGCTGTTTCCTGTAATCTCCGCACCTGGCCCATTGAGCTGCCTGCTGATACTAGGATTCATCTTTAACAGCAAAACCAGCGCATACTGCCTTGGGGTGTCAGCCAGTTAGCCACATTTCCTCCATCATGTCAGGCACCTTAGGTCCCTTGCAGTCAAGATCCACCTGTGGCAATTTTTGCTGAGAGCGAGACACACAGCATTTATTCTGCCTTCAATTTATCACTGGTTTCTCCATGTGACAGTGTCTGCATTATGTGTTTATGTTAGTATTTAAGGTGTGGCTTCCTGAAAGGATACATAGTCATCAATGCATTATCATTTCTTACACCACGCATTATGCGTTCTATGGCTGAGTGCTTTCAGCATTTATATACTGTATTTTTTGTTTGTGCAAATTATTATGCTTTGATGCACTGTTTCACTTTCTATGTATGCTGGTGCATTACAGTGTTTCAGATACCTCAGTTCCCTTTTAGTCAAGAGCCACCTGTAGCAATGTTTGCTGAGAGTGTGACAAAGCATTTATTACCAGTTTCTCTATTTGACATTGTCTGCATTATGTATTTTTGTTGGTTTTTAAGGTGTCGATCCTGACAGGATGCATAGAGTCATCATTGCATTATCATTTCTTACACTATGCATTAGGCGTTATATGGCTGAGTGCTTTCAGCATTTATATATTGACCTAGATTCCAGTCAGCCACGTCATCCACACGTGTGTATATATGTTTTATTCCCTCACATTTTTGCACATTTACGGTGAGCACATCAGGTGTTTCACATGTTTCTCTTAACTTGCAGTTACAATGTGTATTTTGCACGTCCCTGAAATAGTTAATCTATCCAGGTATCAGCTCCAGATCAGTTTAGCCCATGCGCACTCTCTCCGGTTATCCAAGATATCGCTGGGTCTGGCAGACTTATGTAGTCTCTCAGCAGTAACATTATGCAATTCCTGAGCCTTTTGCGCATGCCTAAACACATATCAGGTAAACAAATATAGAGTTAATATATTCAAAATGGCCGCTCTTTACCGGCTGATACTGTGGATGCATGTCACATAGGCAGGTGAGACTTATTAACTGTGATTGGTTTTGTTGAATTGCACTGAGGTTTGGGGTATATATATGTATTGTGCACTGCATTCAATTGCACCACCTTGAGAAAGATCCCACTGGGGGACCGAAACGTCGTTTTTTGTGTCTTCTATCAAATATAGAACATTTTTGATTTACTTACCTGCGTGCTGTCCCTTGATGTCGTGTTGCAACCGGTATCGTATGGTCTATATATATATATATATATATATATATATATATATGAAAAAGACTGCGCCTAAATGCAAGGATATAACCGGAAATGTTAAGTTGAAAATATTGTTATGGTAATTCAATATAAATACCACTAACCTAGCTGATAAGGTAATAATGAACAAAGGTTATGTGCCCATACAATAATCAATTATGTGAATACAATGCTAACTAATTGCAAATACAATGGAACAAAAAATATATATTAAATAAAAAATAAAATATAAATTTAAAAATGCAGAAATTCAAAAAATAAAAATCACAAATGGAAAATATATATATATGAAAAAATATATATGTGTATATTATTGTCCAAATGTATATGTATACTATGTGAGTGAATCTAATAACAAAATGTGACCTGTGCTGATCTCAAATGAAACAAAGATGCTGGCAGCTTTCTTCTTGGGTGCAACAAACTCCCTTGACAAACCTAAGAAAAAAAGAGAAGAAAAAAGTGCCTGATCTCCGTGTGATAAAGTATAAAAATGTAATAAAGCATGTGTGAAGATGATTCAGAACTCACAAGAGTACAATAAAAAACAGCATTGTATGAGTAATACTCATGTGCAGGAGTAGCCTCGAGGTGCCGCCGCGTCTCTGCTCTTCTGCTGGGAATACTTCTGATGTTGTCACTCCTCATCAGTGGTGTAACAGGTTCCAAGTTCCTCCGACAACAACAATCCTGTGGTGCAGGTTCCCACTAATGAAAGAGTCCCAGTATATCGGAGCAATGTTTGGCTTGCTCAAACCTCTCAGCTACTAGTAAAAAAATCAATGAGCACTATAATAATGTGCAATAATACCATCGCTATGCGTTTCCTCAGACCTTATCTGACTTCTTCAGGGGTCGTAAGCAACTATATCTCCCAGGTAAACCGTATATATACAGGGAAGGTAAGAGACACAAATATGGTATAACTCTATTTATTAAAAGAACATTATTATACCATCCTCCTCACACATCCTCTTTCTATCCATGCTTCTCCTCCATGCTTCTGGGGATATCTCTCCCAATCCTGGTCCCTGTCTTATTTCTACTTGCTCTCGTCCTCGCCTCCCACATGCAACTTCTACTCCTTCTGGTGTCAACCCCTCCAACCTCATACCCATCCCCTGCCACCCTCCCTCCTCTCTCCCATTCTCCTGTGCTCTTTGGAACGCACGCTCTCTTTCTAACAAGTTCCTCTCTGTACATGACTTCTTTCTCTCTCACTCCCTGCTTCTCTTTGCTATAACGGAGACCTGGCTCACTCAGTCTGACTCTGCTCTGGAAGCTGCCCTCTCCTATGGTGGCCTTTCCTTCTCCCACACTCCGCGCCCTGATGGCAGGGGTGGAGGCGTGGGGCTCCTGCTTTCCTCTGTCTGCCATTACCGAACCCTTCCTATTCCCCCCTCTCTTGCTTTTCCCTCCTTTGAGGCTCACACTGTCCAGATCTTCTCTCCTCTCCCTGTTCATGTGGCGGTCATCTATCGCCCACCTACCTCTACTCATCCCCCTTCTGCCTTTCTCTCTCACTTTGAATCCTGGCTCTCTTTCTTTCTCTCCTCAGACTCCCTTGTTCTTCTCCTTGGGGACTTCAATTGCCACATTGATGACCCCTCTCTCTCTTGGGCTTCCCGCTTTCTTTCTCTTACCTCTTCTTTTGGCCTTCAACAGTGAACTGCAGCCAGCACCCACAAGGATGGCCACTACTTAGACCTGGTTTTCACTAAAAACTTCTCTCTCTCTGATTTCTCCATTTCCCCTTTTCCTCTCTCTGACCATCATCTCATCTCATTCTCTTTATCTCGCTTCTCCCCTTCTCCACCTCCATCTACCCCCCGGTTCTGCAGAACCCTGCACTCTATTCACTTACATGACTTTGAGTCCACTTTACGCTCCTCCCTCTCCTCTCTCAGCTCTGCTACAGACCCTGACAACCTGGTCAGAAAGTACAACTCTGTCTTGTCCTCGTCTCTTGATCTACATGCCCCGCTTTCTCTCTGCCGCCCTCGCCCTTCTAACCCTAGACCCTGGCTAAATTCCCACATGCGCATGCTGCGTTCCTACACTCGTTCCTCTTTACGCCTCTGGAAGAAGTCTCACACTCTCGCAGACTTCCTTCACTACAAATTTATGCTATCCTGTTTCAACTCTGCCCTCTCGCAAGCTAAACAAGCCTACTTTTCTGCACTAATCAACATGCACAAGTCTAACCCACGCCGACTGTTCTCTGTCTTTGATACTCTACTCAAACCACCCTCAGCTGCCTCTCCTTCCTCCATCTCTGCTCAGGACTTTGCTGACTATTTTAAGGAAAAGGTGGAATCCATACGGCAGAACATCCCCTCTGTTTCTTCCCCCCATCCTACACCTCTTCCTAACTCTCCTCCTGCCTTCCTTGACTCTTTTTCCACTGTCTCAGAGGAGGATGTGTCGCTGTTGATCGCCTCTTCTCCCTCTACCACTTGCCCTCTTGACCCCATTCCCTCCCATCTCCTAAAACCTCTAGCTCCTACTATAATCCCTACGCTTACACACATTTTAACTCCTCCCTCTGCTCTAGAACCTTTCCATCCTCCTTCAAACATGCAACAGTCATACCATTACTCAAAAACAGCAAGCTTGACCCTACCTGTCTTTCTAACTATCGACCTGTCTCCCTCCTGCCTTTTGCCTCTAAACTCCTTGAACGTCTTGTATTCTCTCGCTTGCTCAATTTTCTCAACACCTATTCTCTCCTAGACCCTCTACAATCTGGCTTCCGCACTGCTCACTCCACCGAAACAGCCCTCACTAAAATAACTGACGACCTCCATGTTGCCAAAGACAGAGGTCATTACACTCTGCTCATATTACTCGACCTCTCTGCAGCATTTGACACAGTGGACCACCCTCTTCTCCTCCACATTCTCCATATTCTAGGTATTCGGAACAAAGCTCTATCCTGGATCTCATCCTACCTCTCCCATCGTACTTTTAGTGTCTCTTCTGCTAACACCTCCTCCTCTATTGATCTCTCTGTGGGGGTACCCCAGGGCTCTGTCCTGGGACCTCTTCTCTTTTCTCTGTACACACTCTCTCTAGGTGACCTAATAACATCTTTTGGGTTTAATTATCACCTCTATGCCGACGACACACAAATATACTTTTCAACACCTGACCTTACACCTGCTGTACAAACCAAAGTTTCTGAATGTCTCTCTGCTATATCATCCTGGATGGCCCTCTGACGCCTTAAACTCAACATGGCTAAAACAGAGCTCCTCATACTTCCTCCCAAACCTGGCCCTACTACCTCCTTCCACATTACTGTTGGAACTACAATCATTCACCCAGTAGCCCAAGCACGCTGCCTAGGGGTCACACTCGACTCCTCTCTCACATTCAAAACATTTCTAAAACTTGTCACTTTTTCCTACGCAATATAACTAAGATACACCCTTTCCTCTGTTGTTCGACTGCTAAAACTCTGACTCAGGCCCTCATTCTCTCCTGTCTTGATTACTGTAACCTCCTGCTGTCTGGCCTTCCTGCCTCTCACCTGTCTCCCCTACAATCTATCCTAAATGCTGCTGCCAGAATTACTCTACTCTTTCCTAGATCTGTCTCAGCATCTCCCCTCATGAAATCCCTCTCCTGGCTTCCAATCAAATCCCGCATCTCACACTACATTCTTCTCCTCACTTTTAAAGCTTTACATTCTTCTGCCCCTCCTTACATCTCATCCCTAATTTCTCGCTATGCACCATCCAGACTCTTGCGTTCTTCTCAAGGATGTCTTCTTTCTACCCTCTTTGTATCTAAAGCCCTCTCCCGCCTTAAACCTTTTTCACTGACTGCCCCACACCTCTGGAATGCCCTTCCCCTCAGTACCCGACTAGCACCCTCTCTATCCACCTTTAAGACCCACCTTAAGACACACTTGCTTAAAGAAGCATATGAATAGCACTGTGGATATTCTGAACACGGGATACATAAAGATTGGCCCCCTTCAGACGCACTTACCAGAACTCCCTCTTACTGTCTCTGTACGTTCTACCTACCTACCAATTAGACTGTAAGCTCCTCGGGGCAGGGACACCTCTTCCGAAATGTTACTTTTATGTCTAAAGCACTTATTCCCATGATCTGTTATTTATATTATCTGTTATTTATTTGATTACCACATGTATTACTACTGTGAAGCTCTATGTACACTAATGGCGCTATATAAATAAAGACATACAATACAATACAATACAATAAGTAAAACACTCACATTTTATGAGCATTATAAAGGCAGTTGAGATTATTAGGAGTATCTCACACTCATTCTATACAACAGATGAACCGTGTCCTGCAGTTTGGTATTTCAATATACCTGATGTCTTCTGTAAAGTCTCTGTTGGTACAGCTGACTGTGGTGTGCGGTCTCCTGTTAGTACTTGCCGCCCATGTACCAGGTTCCTCGGTACACAGCTTTCACTTCCGTGTCTCACAGCCGTGAGACTTGCATCTGGATATCGCGAGGTTTGCGTCCTCCTTCTCCGGTGATGTCACATGTTTGCCGGTACAGGTTTAGAGTGTGCAGATCTCTCCACTCGTCTGGGCAGACTGGTTCTTTATTTCAGTGTTCACAGATTGGAGAAGACGTGTGGAGAGATCTGCACACCCTAATATAAAATTTGAGTGTTTTACTTCTCATGTTCTTTTAATAAATAGAGTTACACTATATTTGTGTCTCTTACCTTCCGGTTTATACGGTATTACCTGGGAGACTGAGGACGAATCATTGGTATCCCGAAGCAGTGACATACATAGTGGATTGGATTAAGAAGTCTGATGAGGAGCGGGAGATCTATATCCGGACCAGATCCCAAGGTGGATAAAAGGCCTTTTAAAATTACGATTCTGTGAGTGCATATCTTACCATTTTAAGGTGCAAATTGTCATTACATACTGCCCTATGTTTTCTTCTCTTTTCTTCCTTTGCGCCTAGGTCATTCTTGTGGAGCTGTGGACCTACTGTAAAAGGCAGCAGGTTGGAATAGGGATAGTTAGATTGTAAGGGTTATTACCTTCCGATATATGTGGTACAATTGCATTTATTGAGTTTAAAGTGTATAGGATTGCGCAGTGTGTTTTTTCCTCTTTATTGTGTATATATATTATGTGGTAATGGTTGGGGTTTCTCAGAGCTTGTTGGGAATCTGTGTATTTTGTTGTGTGTGCAGCTGGTCTTAGTTGCTTATGGGAGAGTAGTGGCCCCTCCCCCCCAAGGTTTAAGCTTGCCCCACCCCACTTTCCAAGTTGGCAGGTCAGTTTCATTTTGCCAGTTTACGACAGATCCAATGTGATCATTCTTCCTGTAATTATACAGGTTAATACGAATTTTAACCCAGGTGAGTGTTAGGACCTGTTACGGTCATGCCTTGTAAGTGGCAGTAGGCTTAAGACGCTTTGGCCAAAGGGTTAAACTAAATAACCCTTTATACAAGAGATATATAGGTATTGCACTGTGTATTTTTGTCCCATTGGAAGTAGCTTTGGGCATTTTTGTTTTTTGTTGTATACATTTAGCCATGCCCACTAGCACTCCTTTTGACACTTATATGTGTAGCCCTGTTTCCCCCACCCCTAAGTGAGATATGGGTTGGGGTGACTATAAATAGCTACCGGTGCTGCCCCTTTACCTGTTTGGCTCGCAGGAGCCTAAGCCTTCGCCGCTGGAAGTCTGGGGTGAATTACTCTTACTACTACTATATTGTGCAGCGCCTCCACCTGCGATGGCTCCCAGCAGAGTGGGAGTTGTTCCTCGCAGGACACATACAAATGAACACATACACTGGATGTGAAATAACAAAGGGCTTTACTGAACATAACATATCTCTTAACGCTCTAATGTACTGACATAACTTGATGATAATATCTTATCACTCTACCCAATAAAGACACAACTAGCCACACACCTCGCAGGGCTTTGTACCCCACACCTTATTCCCTGAGTCCCAAGTGTCCCAAGAGTTATGCAACCCACCCCTTAGGCGTGATCAGTGCCTGTGTGCTACCGGTAATGGTGGTGCACTTGGTGACTGTACCTGCCGAGTGTGTCCACACTCGGTATGATGAATCTTCACAAAGGATCCGCTGATCCTGCGATGAAACCTGCCTCCACGTGGGATGATGTCCCGCCAGATGCTCCCACCGTGAAGACTGTCTCTTTCCTGAAGAGGTCTGTTCATAGACCAAACGTGCCAGGCCACGTGCACACAGCTGTGTCCCTAACTATTTTATAACACACCTGACTACTGAGGGGATCCATTCCCTATCTAGGGCATGTCCCTGTAGTAGCTCCAACCTTTCAATGACTCAGGGCCTAACTGGGCCTAGTGTAGGGTCTACTTGCCTCCCCACACGCAGAGCTCCTTCTCCTTCTCTAATGGGACAGGTCCCTATCCTTGGGCCTGTCCCTGTGACCACCCACCCTCACTAGTGGGAAGTCAGGGCCTCAATTCCAGCCTGGGGATTCCTGGCCTAGGGCAGAAGCTCGCAGCTCTCTGCTCCCCTTCTTTCCCCCTCTGTCTCCTAAGTCTCACTGGCTCATGTGCTTCCCAGTCTGCTTCCTGACTGCATACAACAATGTAACCAATTCCCTGCTGCAGAGAATCTGCAGTCTCAGTGGCTGGCTGGCTGCAGGTGACAGGGATCATAGGGTATTCCCCAGAGGCTGCTGGGAGATGTAGTCCACTCAGGACCTCTTTCCTATGGGAACCGTGTGCGCGATCTCTCCTGCACCTATGCAAAGCTTTAATGGCCGCCGCTACGCTTAACTGCGCCTGCGCAACTTCCCAGAGCTCCTGCACACTTGTAATGGCCACCGCTACCCTTGCCAACCTCTGCGCATTGCGCGAACCTCGCGTCACAACCAAGATGGCGGCGCCCACCGGGAAAAGTCGCCGTCCCCTTCCCCCACTGCCAAAGGGGCAAGACAAGGGGCAAAGGGATATCAGGGAAACCGGGAGTGACCCCCTTACATATGCATTTATATATATTATGTGGTAATGGTTGGGGTATCTCAGAGCTTGTTGCGAATCTGTGTATTCTGTAACTGTTACATACCTGTATGCCAATAATATATATTATCTTTAATTGTGCATGCAATGTCTTGTATATAATGTATAACCTTGTTCACTTAATGTAACTACAGTGGCGACCAACTTTATTCTAACTCGGCTAGCTCCGCGAATTTCAGATTATCCCGGTTATCTGCGGTTTTGTGTCGTTTTCTCCCGGGGTGTATTGCGTTATTTTCGCGGCTGTGATTTAAGCATTTTATTCCGGCTGGCTGCAATACTGCAATGCCGTGTAAAAACTCATGGGGGCGTTTCCGAGCTGTTGTCTTTGAAGCCGAGAAATTCATGAATTGTAATGCAGTATATACTGTATATATACAGTATATACTGTATAACAACAACCCCTATAACCCCTAACATACACATACAGTACTGTATATGCACATCAATGATACTATAGGCCGTCCCCTGGCGAGACGTATTTGCAGCAGAGAGAGATCCGCTGCTCTCTTGCTCTCTCTGCGCAAACATCGGCACATTAAAAATGATTTAAAATACATTTTTATTCATAGTGTAGATGTGCAGGGGGTCTCCGGAGCTGAACCGCGTTGGTTTCAGGTCCGGGGACCCCCTGCTTCCCGAGATACAGCCCCCTTTATGAGGTGCCGGTATCCCAATGCATTTAAAGGTCCCGATCACGTGACCGCGGCATGTAAACCAAGCAGAGGGATACCGGCACCCCATAAAGGGGCCTGTATCTCGGGAAGCAGGGGGTCCCCAGACCTAAAACCAAAGCGGTTCAGCTCCGGAGACCCCCTGCACATCTACAGTATGAATAAAACACATATATAAATAAACACTCATTCCTTACCTTTGCGGCTATGTGCTATGGTAACGAAGCAGTATGACTGTACTTTTAATAATATTGTACAGTGAGCAGGGGGTTCCCTGAGCCACAAATCAAAGCTCATGCACAATATTATTAAAATACAGAAATGCTGCTTCATTACCATAGCTGATAGCCGCTAAGGCAATGAAGGATTTAACCCACTGTGCCGCTTTATTGTGGGTAGCGGGGGTGGGTGAAGGGGGTATTTGGCCCTTGGTAGTTTTAGGTCCGGGGACCCCCTGCTCCCCGAGATACAGGCCCCTTTATGAGGTGCCGGTATCCCTCTGCATTTAAAGGTCCCGATCACGTGACCGCGGCATGTAAACAAAGCAGAAAGATACCGGCACCCCGTAACGGTATTAACTGCTACGGTCGTGAAGGGGTTAAGTGCACCCGCAACCCCCCGCAAGTCCTAAACTCACACCAAGTATATATTATATACATGATGAACCAATATACAAATAAATGTAGAAGGGTTATCAAAATCATTCTGTACTACAAATAACACTTCTCCATACAGGCACTCTACATTATAATGAATTTCCTTTAATAATCCTAACTGATCTTAAAATCTAAATCATCAAATGCCAATGAAAAACCTCACATTCCATCAATACATTGCATTTACATTGTATTTATGATGCATAAAATCTATGCACCATATACATTCTGCAAATGAATGTGAACAATATCATTGCAAGCAAAATACAAATTCTGTACCTCCAAACAAGTAAACTATTTTAACCAATCAAGTAAACAAAAATCAATATATAAGTACCAACCAGAATACAAAATGTAAAACCAAGGCTAACCCTTACAATACCAAGGATTACATCTATCTAATTGTAAAAAACATTATACTGTACACACATTGAAGCATTGCAATAAACAACATACAGTACAGTACTGTACATCCCCTGTATCTCCCTGCCTTGAGTGTAATCTGTGTAAAGCCCCCTCCCCCTAATGTTTCTGTTAAATCTGAAAGCAGAAAGAAGGATATTCAGCGCTCGTGCTGCAGAAATAAAGATGGAAAATCCCTTTGCTGCACGTGCATGAAGCATCTCCCCAAATGCTCCCACTTCAGAAGGTGATCCCCCCTAAAAAGGGGGGAGGACACCCTGAAAGACAGAAAAAAAATGCACAGATGCGCACCAGGGATTAGATAAATGTTATTTATTAATAAAAATACACATATAAAACTGAGAGGATCCAACCCCTCCTCAGCTAAAAGAGTTAAACTGCCCAGATACAGTGACCATACATATGGACTCTGAAAAATCGAAACCCTAAACAGTAAAACACACACAGTACACTAAAAAATATATATTCAATGTAAAAAAAAGGGAAAAAACAAAGAAAATAGCGACAATCCAAGGTGATTCAAGTTAAAACCGCCAGAGAGGACTATCATACCGCTGACAGGGGGAAACGAACACTCACACTGGTGCAGAAGTGGGGGTCCACGGATGACCGCATAGGATCCGGATCGCGGTACCGCAGAAGTTGAAAAACGCCACTTGTGCCTCAGGCAGGCTCCGTCTCAGCCTCTCAGCAAACACGCGCAGGATGACCTGTCGTGACCTCTACGCGTTTTGCACCACGTGCTTCGCCAGGAGGTCACATACAGCGTCATCCGCGCGTATTTGTAGACGGCAGGGAATCCGTTAGGACGGCCCATTTCAGACGCCAAGCCAACCACCCTTTACATACCAGCGATTTGCCAAAGTGATGTAACCTCTTTCCTATAGTGTGTCATATGTTGCGGCATTCACGGGCTACACGCTACAATTAATAAATAATTAATGAAAGCCAGGAACATGATGCTTCACACGAACATAACCACATACTATAAAACCATCACACATAATACAAAACGTAAGAAAAGGAGAAAAGAAAACAGATACCATTTCATATTACTAGGAACCAATGTTCCATGCTAATGCCACATCATAAATTGATAATTAATTAGTGCGTGGCAAATGGTATAAATAGCTATATAAAATGATACCATAAAAAGAAAACATACAATTTTAATACAAATACCATAAAAAGAGAGAGACTCCTATAGTACCAGATAAAAATTGATCTAAACATTTATCATCTTAAAAATGGAGTTAATTCAATGAGTTCATTGAAACCAATAGGATGTCTAGTTTGCATTTCATAAATCCAATACTGTTCATGTTTTAATAAATGATTCTCTCTATTTCCCTGTCTAATATTCATTTGTATATGTTCAAGTTCCTTAAATGTAATACAGCCAGGGTCATTATTATGTATCTCTTTAAAGTGTTTTAATAGCGGAGTAAGCGGCATGCCTTTAGCCAAAAATTTTGGTATATTTTTTACATTTCTCAGATGTTCTAGCATACGCATCTTTAGTGGTCTTTTAGTTTTACCAATGTACTGTAAATTACAGTTACACTGCAAGACATAAACCACATGCGTTGTCTGACAATTAATGAAACTTTTGGCATTGTAAATCCGCTTAGTGGCACAAGACGTGACTGTTTTTCATTTACAGATATGTTTACACGCCTTGCACTTTCTGCATTTATATGTGCCCATAATGCCCAAGCGTTCTTTAATATCACCAGATACAGCAGTTTTTCTGATGATTTGGCTTGGGGCCAACATGTTTTTTAAATTTGGTGCACGTTTAAACACTATACCTGGTTGTGACTTTAACTGAGGGCCCAGATTAGGATCCATTTTGAGTATTCCCCAATGTTTCTTCAGGATTTTTCTGACACCATAATGCATATCACTGAATTGAGTTATAAAAGCAGGGAATTTGTTAATTTTACTCTTAACCCTATTTTTGTTATTATATTTCATCAGAGATTTTCTTGGTATTTTCTCCAATTTCTTTATTGAGTAATCTATCAAGTCCTCGTTATATTTCTTTTCGAGAAATCTTTTTTTGAGGAACTGAGATTGTTCTCCAAATTCCTCAACCTTAGAATCATTTCTCTTCAATCTCAGAAATTGGTTAAATGGAATGTTTTGGACCCATTTTTTGTCATGACAGCTAAAAGGGTCAAGATAAGAGTTAACATTTGTAACTTTAAAATATGTTTTAGTCTGGATAGTATTGGATTCAATGTATATCTCCAAATCGAGGAAATATATACTAACTGTACTATTTTCACCACTAAATTTTAGGTTACATTCATTTATATTCAACCGATCGACAAACTCAAGATAAGACTCCTCAGTGCCTTCCCACACAATGATAATATCATCGATGTATCTCCTCCACAGCCTAAGCTGTGGAGGAGGACATCGAAATATCGCGAGAGACTCCCACAGTCCCATATACAGATTGGCAAACGATGGGGCAAATGTGGTTTCCATCGCCGTCCCCAGGATTTGTAAAAAGTAAAGGGAATCAAACATAAAATAATTGTGGTCCAAAATGAAATTAATTAATGTGAGAATAAATTCAATCTGTGTGATGGGTAGTATTTGTGGTGTCATCAAAAAATGCCTAATATCCTCTATTCCTTTTTGGTGGGGAATACTAGTGTACTGTATAAGGCCTGCACATCTGAAGTGGCTAATCTGCAACCCTCATTCCAAACAAAATTTTCCAAAACTTGTAAAACCATAGTAGTGTCTTTAAGGTGAGATGGAAGTGATGTGACAAGTGGTTGTAAATAAAAATCAATATATGTGGATAGATTAGAAGTGAGGGAATTAATCCCTGAAATAATTGGGTGTCCAGGTGGAGAAGTGAGGGACTTGTGAATCTTGGGGATATACAGTAGTACAAAATGGGAACCGTGGGAGTCTCAATATACATATATTCATATTCTGACTTGGACAAGATCCCAATTTCAAGGGCCCCAATTAGGTGCATTTTAATAAGACCTAAATATTCCTTTGTAGGGTCCTTTTTTAGGGTAACATATGTAGTTTGATCCCCTAAAAGGCGGTGGGCCTCTTTGAAATAGTCCTCTTTGTCTAAGAGAACTATTCCACCCCCTTTATCAGCTGACCGTAGAACAATATCTGGGTTAGATTTCAAGTTTTTTATACTTTTATGTTCATCCCAAGTAAGGTTAGAGTGTTGTCCGGAAGATTTTTTCTTACACATTTCTTTAAAATCTCTTTCAACCAATTTTCCAAATAATTCAATATTGTGTCCTCTAGAGGTATATGGAAAAAAAACAGAATTTGGTTTAAATCCTGAGTGTAGGTAACTTCCAAAGTTGACAAAGTCTGGGTCACTTTCTCTTAAGAGAGCTTCGAGATCCTCAATTATTGCCATCTGTTCAATATTAGTATCTTTCAGATCATTTAATTGGGTATTATCTGATATAGTCTTTGAACTGCTGAAATGACGCTGTAAAGTCATTTTTCTTAAGTATTTCTAGAGGTCTATATACAAATCGAATTCATTAACATCTCTTGTAGGGGCAAAGGTGAGACCTTTCTTTAACACCTGAAAGAGATGTTGATCGATGGTGAGGGAGGATAAATTGAATATCCCACTGGTAGTTAGTGTTAGTGACTTAGGGATCCCCTCTTCGTGGGCGGACTTTCTCCCTCCTCTCTTACCTCGTCTGAATATCCCCATTTGTGGTTCACTTTTATCAGAGGGTTTGAGGGAGGGTTGTCTAGATCCCAGCTCAGTCTTTTGAGCTTATTTTTGGATGTTTTCTGAAAAAAACAGTCATTATTATCATCATTAGTCTCACTTTCACTACAATGGCCTCTAAGGTTCGAGAATTTATTGGAAACCGGTATATCAAATTCAATACGTTTATCTTCTTTGGGGACATATTGGTCTCTCCTATGATGTTTGTATTTGTGTTTGATATCTTTTGGCTTCCCATTTTTGCCCACTATTGACCAATTATCACTATGGCTTCTCTCTCTATGTTTATATTGATGGTGAGGCCTTTCCTTAGAGTGATCTTTCTTATTTTCATATTTTGGTCTGTTAGAATTTTTATTCAATTTGTGAGCTTTTTCATTATTCTGAGGTTTTTTTAAGGTTTTTGGGATTTTGGGAATGGCGCCAGATAAACTTAACTTTTTATCTTTGTTTGTTAATTCTTTTTTTAGATAGATCTGTGCTTACTGACTTTTGTGGAGTTTTGTGGAGTCTGATCATATATATATATATATATATCATAAAATCTAAATCATCAAATGCCAATGAAAAACCTCACATTCCAATCAATACATTGCATTTACATTGTATTTATGATGCATAAAATCTATGCACCATATACATTCTGCAAATGAATGTGAACAATATCATTGCAAGCAAAATACAAATACTGTACCTCCAAACAAGTAAACTATTTTAACCAATCAAGTAAACAAAAATCAATATATAAGTACCAACCAGAATACAAAATGTAAAACCAAGGCTAACCCTTACAATACCAAGGATTACATCTATCTAATTGTAAAAAACATTATACTGTACACACATTGAAGCATTGCAATAAACAACATACAGTACAGTACATCCCCTGTATCTCCCTGCCTTGAGTGTAATCTGTGTAAGGCCCCCTCCCCCTAATGTTTCTGTTAAATCTCCCTGCCTTGAGTGTAATCTGTGTAAAGCCCCCTCACCCTAATGTTTCTGTTAAATCTCCCTGCCTTGAGTGTTATCTGTGTAAAGCCCTCTCCCCCTAATGTGTCTGTTAAATCTCCCTGCCTGTGTTGCTGTGAGTGCAGTTTATGTAAATGTGGGGAGGGGGAGTGGGTTATAACCCCACCTCCTTGACTGTGATCTGTGTAAAGCCCCCTCCCCCTAATGTGTCTGATAAATCTCCCTGCCTGTGTTGCTGTGAGTGCAGTTTATGTAAAAGTGGGGAGGGGGGGGACCCGATGTGCATACTGTGAGGTCTAACCACCCTCACCCACTACCCACATACCGTTACCCGCCCCCCATCCTGGCCATGGCCCCTCCGCTTCTGCAAAACAGATACAAAAATTAAAACATCCAAAGTAATGTCCCCTAACCCCTTAATAACCATAGTGGTTATTAACCGCTTCAGTCATTAAGGGGTTAACCCACCCTCACCCACCACTCGGGATGCCTACATACCCTCCCACACTAACCCCCCACCCCGTGAGGCCTAACTACCCTCACCCACTACCCACAAGGGAGGCCTACCCACATACCATTGGGGAACCCCCCCCCCCACCCCCAGTACCCACAATAAAAACAATACAGTGACCCACAATAAACATCATTATATTTATTAAATACATTACCCACCCCCTGTGCCCCCCCATAAATACAAGATTTATCCTTTTACAAACAGGGTTCATAACGCAGCCCCACGCGAGTCCCCGGTGGGCTGGCGGGGCACCTGACAGACCTACAGGGTACCAGCATCCCTTTTCAAACAGGTTCTGGAGGCCTGCTGGTGGGTCCCGCCAGCACCATGGCCCCCAGGTGGTCTTCTTGGGTCACCGTGGGCCACAATTGGGTCCCCACGGTAGGCCCAAGGATGTCTGGGAGTCCCGGGTCAGACCCACAGGTTTCTGCGGGGCCTTGGGTGGTTCCCATGGGGGTCTGGGGAACTCACGGGTGCTTACTACGGGTCCGCAGTGCCCCCACAGAAGTGGGACCACACATCTTCATCCCCGCACCTACGGGTCGGCGGTGCCCCCACAGAAGTGGGACCACACAGCTTCATCCCCGCAGACTATGGGTCCGCGGTGCCCCCACAGATGTGAGGCCACTGCTTCATCCCCGCATGTGTCACCCGTGGAACCACCAGCCTGATACCCGTGAGATACCCGAGAAAACCACAGGTGGTCTCCAGAGGTCTCACGCGGAACCACGGAACAAACCCTGAATGTAAAAAAAATAAAATTTCAAAAATCAAAGAGAAGATTCTTTGAAAAAGCTAAGAAACCAGACACCATGCTGGCCAATATGATCACACCTAAAACGAATACTTATATTATACAGGCCCTGCGTCTAGGATCAGGGGAAATTTCGGCCAATCCTAAAAATATCATAGGGGAGTTCAAAGCCTTTTATGAAAAACTATACGATGGGAGAAAAGTCTCCCACTCTACTGGTACGGACAAGGCCCTAAAAGACTTCTTGAGGGGCGCGAAGCTACCAAGGCTGAACGAGTTAGAGAGAGAGGTAATGGGTAGTGAGTTCACACTGGAGGAAATTACAGAGGTTATCAAAAGCCTCAAACCCTCTACAGCCCCGGGTCCCGATGGATATTCGAACTTATACTACAAAATATTTAGGAAACAACTGGCCCCTCACCTCCTTTGTATGTTTAACCAGGTCCTCGGAGGCACCCCCTTTCCCCAGCACATGCTCCAAGCGTCCATCTCGGTAATACAAAAACAGGGCAAAGACCCCCTGGACTGTAAAAGCTACAGACCAATCTCCCTGATTAATTCGGACGTGAAAATCTACGCCAAACTTCTGGCCAATAGATTAAGTCTCATCCTACCCAGACTGGTGCACCCAGATCAAGTCGGCTTTATCCCGGGGCGGCAATCAGCAGATAATACCCGACGAATTATTGATGTGATAGAAATAGCCAATACACGAGCAATTCCGGTGATGGCACTCAGTCTGGATGCAGAAAAAGCGTTCGATAGGATAGACTGGCCATACCTTGAAGCCACACTTGGAGCATTTGGGATGGGTGAAAAACTGACAAAGGCGATACTGGCTATATATTCGGAACCATCGGCTAGGGTTACCCATCAGGGGTTTGCTTCAGATCCCTTCCAAATTAAGAGCGGAACGAGGCAGGGCTGCCCGCTCTCCCCCCTCCTCTTTGCTCTGTGTATGGAGCCATTGGCTGCTCAGATACGTGATAGCAAAGACATCACGGGTATTGACATCGGAAACCAGTCGCATAAGGTGGCACTGTATGCGGATGACGTGTTCCTGACAATATCTAAACCCCTTACCTCTCTACCGAACCTATTCGAGCTATTGGGAAGATTCAACAGAATCTCCGGATTCAAAATAAACCAGTCAAAATCAGACGCTCTAAATATAAATCTCCCTAAGCACTTGGAGAAATTGATGTCTATAAACTTTAACTTTAACTGGCAACAGAGCCACATTAAATATCTGGGCATCAATGTCACTAAGTCCTACAATACACTATACCAAGCAAATTACCCCAAACTGACGCAAACTATGAGAGGGGACATAAAGCGATGGGCCATGTGTAAAATTTCTTGGATTGGTAAGATTCACTGCGTCAAAATGAATCTGCTCCCTCACCTTCTATACCTGTACCAAACCCTTCCGGTGCCATTGGGATTGAAGGAGACCCTCTCGCTTCAATCAGTGATAGATAAATTTATCTGGGGAGGGAAGGAGGCACGTGTGGGTAAACAGATCATGCGTAGGCAAACAGGGGCAGGGGGTCTAGCGGTGCCTTGTTTGTTGTCATACTATAAGGCGGCACAATTATGCCAGATTGTGCAGTGGCACAGCAGCCCAGACTCAAAAAGATGGGTCGCCCTAGAAAAAGAACTATGCTCCCCTTTGGAGCTGGGGCATCTGATTTGGCTTCCCAAAAAGGTGCGGTTAGGCGCCAAACTGCCGCTATCCTCAATGACCAACTCTCTCTCTGTCTGGGAGGCTACCAGACTCAAATGTGGCTTGATGCACAAGTCATCAGGTATGACCCCACTATGGAACAACCCACTCTTCGCTCCGGGTCTGAACAATGTTGCCTTCTCAATCTGGAAACATAGAAATATCAACAGACTAGTAGATCTGGAGGGTAGACAAGGCATACAAATATTCGATATACTTAAGTCAGACCAAAAGATCCCCAATGCCGAGTTTTTTAGATACCTCCAGATCAGAGCATTCTACCAGAAGATGCAACCACATACGCCCATGACGAATTTCGAAAAGCTCTGTCGATCAGGGACATCCACGAAGGGACTTACATCGCAGATGTACAAGGAATTGACCGGTTCTGGTGCAAAAGTGACGAACAAAACAGGGTACATGACAAGGTGGGAACACGACCTGGGGGAGACGCTGGAAGTAGAGGAGTGGTCCAAGATAGTAGAGGCAACATCTAAAAGCTCCATGTGCACGACCTTGAGGGAGAACGCATATAAGGTTATGATGCGATGGTACCACACCCCCACTAAATTAGCTAAATTTCTGCCCAGTTACTCCCCGCTGTGCCCGAGACAGTTTGGACAACGGGCAGACCTGTTGCACATGCTGTGGTCCTGCCCTAGGATCGTCCCTGTGTGGGAATCAATTACAGATTGGTTGCACAAGCTCCTAGGTAAACCCATACAGGTGGACCCATGGCTGTTCCTATTGAACAGACCCAAAAAAGGACTCTCCCGAGGCGAGAACAAATTAGTAGCGCATTTTTGCGATGGCGGTCCGGGGAGAGATCGCAGCACGTTGGAAAGAAAATGAAATCCCTTTGATTACTAAGATTCGGAATCGTATTTGGTCAGTTTGCCAGATGGAAAAGTTGACGAGTCTGGTCAACGACACTGGCGCAAATTATTTAAAAGTCTGGACACCTTGGCTGGACCAGACAGACATACCGGGGGTGGAGAGGGCCAAGATTTGGCATTGATTGCGGTAGGTGCGTTCTCCCTTAAAAGACGGCTAGTAAGCGGAACCTGGGCTTCATGCCCCGCCCTCATCCGACACGCGGCCAGCGCAGAATAGCCTCTAGAGTGTGGGCCAGACCGGACACAGGGAATGCTCAATGTTTCCCCAGACGCAGAGAGCCAGCTGGTAGGCACACGGAAGCGGAACCACGGCAGGAGACCTCCCCCTCCCCCCCGCCACAATCCCCCACCCTCCCTCTCCCCCCTCTCCCCCCTCTTTCACTAGGAGACTGTAAGTCTGTCTGTTTTCCCGGTTTGTCTGTCATCAGATATTCATTTATATAATACAGTGTTAGCAACTGTAAGCTGCACCTGCAATACAGTTATATGCTATGTATGCAATTTATGTACGTGTCAAATAAAAATTTAAGTTGAAAAAAAAAAAGAAACATTAGGGGGAGGGGGCTTTACACAGATTATACTCAAGGCAGAGAGATTTAACAGAAACATTAGGGGGAGGGGGCCTTACACAGATTACACTCAAGGCAGGGAGATACAGGGGATGTACTGTTCTGTATGTTGTTTATTGCAATGCTTCAATGTGTGTACAGTATAATGTTTTTTACAATTAGATAGATGTAATCCTTGGTATTGTAAGGGTTAGCCTTGGTTTTACATTTTGTATTCTGGTTGGTACTTATATATTGATTTTTGTTTACTTGATTGGTTAAAATAGTTTACTTGTTTGGAGGTACAGTATTTGTATTTTGCTTGCAATGATATTGTTCACATTCATTTGCAGAATGTATATGGTGCATAGATTTTATGCATCATAAATACAATGTAAATGCAATGTATTGATTGGAATGTGAGGTTTTTCATTGGCATTTGATGATTTAGATTTTAAGATCAGTTAGGATTATTAAAGGAAATTCATTTTAATGTAGTGTGCCTGTATGGAGAAGTGTTATTTGTAGTACAGTATGATTTTGATAACCCTTCTACATTTATTTGTATATTGGTTCATCATGTATTTATTTATTTTTATTCATAGTGTATATGTGCAGTGGGTCTCCGGAGCTGAACCGCTTTGGTTTTAGGTCTGGGGACCCCCTGTTTCCTGAGATACAGGCCCCTTTATGGGGTGCCGGTATCCCTCTGCTATGTTTACATGCCGCGGTAACGTGATCGGGAACTTCAAATGCAGAGGGATACCGGCACCTCATAAAGGGGCCTGTATCTCGGGGAGCAGGGCTTCCTCGGACCTAAAACCACAGTGGTTCAGCTCCGGAGACCCCCTGCACATCTACACTATGAATAAAAATGTATTTTACATTTATTTATTTATATTCATGTATTTATTTAGATTTATTTATTTATTTTTTGAGCGGCTGCTGTGTGTGAATTTTTTTTATTGTGGGTAGCGGGGGTGGGTGAAAGGGGTATTAGCCCCAACGATGGTTGTTTAGGGCTTGCGGGGGGGTAGCGGGAGGGGTTAAGCCCTTCATGACTGTAGCGGTATTAACTGCTACGGCCGTGAAGGGGTTAAGTGCACCCGCAAACCCCCGCAAGTCCTAAACTCACACCAAGGGCCAAATACCCCCTTCACCCACCCCCACTACCCACAATAAAGTGGGCACGGTGTGTTAACCCCTTCATTGCCTTAGCGGCTATCAGCTATGGTAATGAAGCAGCATTTCTGTATTTTAATAATATTGTGCAGGAGCTTTGATTTGTTGCTCAGGGAACCCCCTGCTCACTGTACAATATTATTAAAAGTACAGTCATGCTGCTTCGTTACCGTAGCACATAGCCACAAAGGTAAGGAATGAGTGTTTATTTATATATGTGTTTTATACATACTGTAGATGTGCAGGGGGTCTCCGGAACTTAACCGCTGTGGTTTTAGGTCCGGGGACCCCCTGCTTCCTGAGATACAGGGGTGGTAGGGGTGGAGGCGTGGGGCTCCTGCTCTCCTCTGTCTGCCATTACCGAACCCTTCCTATTCCCCCCTCTCTTGCTTTTCCCTCCTTTGAGGCTCACACTGTCCAGATCTTCTCTCCCTGTTCATGTGGCGGTCATCTATCGCCCGCCTACCTCTACTCATCCCCCTTCTGCCTTTCTCTCTCACTTTGAATCCTGGCTCTCTTTCTTTCTCTCCTCAGACTCCCCTGTTCTTCTCCTTGGGGACTTCAATTGCCACATTGATGACCCCTCTCTCTCTTGGGCTTCCCGCTTTCTTTCTCTTACCTCTTCTTTTGGCCTTCAACAGTAGACTGCAGCCAGCACCCACAAGGATGGCCACTACTTAGACCTGGTTTTCACTAAAAACTTCTCTCTCTCTGATTTCTCCATTTCCCCTTTTCCTCTCTCTGACCATCATCTCATCTCATTCTCTTTATCTCGCTTCTCCCCTTCTCCACCTCCATCTACCCCCCGGTTCTGCAGAAACCTGCGCTCTATTCACTTACCTGACTTTGAGTCCACTTTACGCTCCTCCCTCTCCTCTCTCAGCTCTGCTACAGACCCTGACAACCTGGTCAGAAAGTACAACTCTGTCTTGTCCTCGTCTCTTGATCTACATGCCCTGCTTTCTCTCTGCCGCCCTCGCCCTTCTAACCCTAGACCCTGGCTAAATTCCCACATGCGCATGCTGCGTTCCTCCACTCGTTCCTCTGAACGCCTCTGGAGGAAGTCTCACACTCTCGCAGACTTCCTTCACTACAAATTTATGCTATCCTGTTTCAACTCTGCCCTCTCGCAAGCTAAACAAGCCTACTTTTCTGCACTAATCAACATGCACAAGTCTAACCCACGCCGACTGTTCTCTGTCTTTGAAACTATACTCAAACCACCCTCAGCTGCCTCTCCTTCCTCCATCTCCGCTCAGGACTTTGCTGACTATTTTAAGGAAAAGGTGGAATTCATACGGCAGAACATCCCCTCTGTTTCTTCCCCCCATCCTACACCTCTTCCTAACTCTCCTCCTGCCTTCCTTGACTCTTTTTCCACTGTCTCAGAGGAGGATGTGTCGCTGTTGATCGCCTCTTCTCCCTCTACCACTTGCCCTCTTGACCCCATTCCCTCCCATCTCCTAAAACCTCTAGCTCCTACTATAATCCCTACGCTTACACACATTTTTAACTCCTCCCTCTGCTCTGGAACCTTTCCATCCTCCTTCAAACATGCAACAGTCATACCATTACTCAAAAACAGCAAGCTTGACCCTACCTGTCTTTCTAACTATCGACCTGTCTCCCTCCTGCCTTTTGCCTCGAAACTCCTTGAACGTCTTGTATTCTCTCGCTTGCTCCATTTTCTCAACACCTATTCTCTCCTAGACCCTCTAAAATCTGGCTTCCGCACTGCTCACCCCACCGAAACAGCCGTCACTAAAATAACTGACGACCTCCATGCTGCCAAAGGCAGAGGTCATTACACTCTGCTCATATTACTCGACCTCTCTGCAGCATTTGACACAGTGGACCACCCTCTTCTCCTCCACATTCTCCATACTCTAGGTATTCGGAACAAAGCTCTATCCTGGATCTCATCCTACCTCTCCCATCGTACTTTTAGTGTCTCTTCTGCTAACACCTCCTCCTCCTCTATTGATCTCTCTGTGGGGTACCCCAGGGCTCTGTCCTGGGACCTCTTCTCTTTTCTCTGTACACACTCTCTCTAGGTGACCTAATAACATCTTTTGGGTTTAATTATCAATGTTATCAATTATACCAATGTTTTGTTGGTATATGTGTCTGCAGTGTGTTTTGTGGGTGTAGAGCGGGGCTACAGTGTGTGTGTGTGTGTGTCAGTGGATGTAGAGGGTGGAGTAGGGCTGCAGAGTGTGTTTTGGTGTGTGTTTGCAGTTTTGTGGGTTTACAGGGGGCTGAACTGAGTATTTGTGTGTGTAGAGGGGGGGGGGCGCTGCTGCGTGTATTGTGTGTGTTTGTGTGTGTGTGTGTGTGTGTGTGTGTTTGATTGTAGAGGTCGGAGGAGGGCTGCAGTGTGTTTTGTGGGTGTAGAGGAGTAGGGCTGCAGAGTGAGTTTGTGTATATAGAGGGGGCAGCAGTGTGTGTGTGTGTGTGTGTGTGTGTGTGTGTGTGTGTGTGTGTGTGTGTGTGTTGTGTGTGTATAGAGGTTGCTGTGTGTATGTACAATAGCCTTTTAATAAACTTGCAGTAAAAGAATAAGAATGCTGTTAAAAATCATATGATTACAAAAGTGTATATTTTTTATGAAAAATTAAAAAAATGCCTACATTTAGCCTATTTAGGTCATTGGTGAAGAACCCCGCTACAGCTGAATAAGGTGAGTGTATGGGGGGTAGGGTACTAATGGGTAACGTAATGGGTAAATATTGAAAGAGCAAGAACCCACTGGAAGCACTCAGTATCCCCTAATTGTGTAATGATATATATAAATTTAAAAATATTCTTTAATGCTAAACTGATTAAAATAATGGGTATTAAAATTCAACAATTGACACACATATATATAAACCCTGTGATGAGTATATAGGATACTCCGGGTCAATATAATAGAGGAAACGTTTGAGGTGTATTAGATCAGAACGTTCCCAGGGATCCGATATGCAGTATTCCCTATTAGTGGTAGTTGGGTATGCACTGGTATAGGAGGAGGGCTAGCTGATAGCCTGTCTAGAGTAACAGACAGGTCACAAGGTGATAACGTGGAGTGGTATGAATCTCATCACAATTGCTAAGTGCAAGCAAAAGGATCAGCACAGTATACCCAGTGTGTCCTCACTTTGCGTACAAAATTAGATCCGTTGGTAAGGAAACAATATTGTAGGCTCTATATAAGGACCCACATCTACCCACCTAACAACAGCTAATGATCTCCAAGGATAGAGGAGCTAGCTATTGAACACAGAACATAGAGTACAAAGGTACATAGATTCCTATAGACAGTGTGGTTGTCTGTATACCTGTGTGCATATTTATGAATGCGCTTCCACTGTCAGGAATTCTACTACCATTATTGACCTGTGTTTGGTATGGTAAAACCTATCTAGTAAGTCAAAGAAGGTTCCTAGGTAGATATATGGTAAAGATTGCACAGTGAGGCTAGTAAGGATACTGTAAATTTGCAGCAATATGCACACGGATAACTGATTGCTTACTAAGCATATGGATAGTGGCCCCAAAGATGGCTGGTCAGTCACATATGCTCCATAAGTATACACACATTAATCACCTCAATTTGAGCTTGTAAACTCCATACATACTGTATAGACAGCTGCTATCACTAATTGACACAAACACTGTAGCTAATCTACTCCTAGGAACGGTGTGGCTGTTGGTATGCCTTTGCACATATTAATGAATGTGCTACCACCGTTAGGAGTCTTGGACGCTGATAATACAATGTATCAAATACAAGTCAGGTAGCTCTCCCCTCACCAGGTATCTCCGAGTCACCACCTAGACTCCTGCCCACTTTAGAACAGAGTACATACGAGCCGTCTGGCAGCTGTTTGCTATGCAACTGAAAATGCTGCCACGTGAGTACTGACGGCGTGCGTGCACATGACGGGTGCCGACGCGCGCGTTTCGCGATTGGAAACGCTTTCTCAAGGCGTAGTTAGTGTGACGGGGAAGTCCCATAGATCATGATGATGTTTATATATGTACTGATGTGTTTCTATTGGCTGGCGGTTTCACCATAGAGGTGTGTCTATGCAGTGCTGTAGTGGAAGCACTAATACAGCACTCACTGATAAACATAGACTATCCTCCTAACCATATGTTGACATACTCACACTTTCATTGCAGCACTGCTATATTTAAAGTAAACAGCCTTGCTGCACTTACTCCCTGCTCTCAGTGTACAATACACCTGATAGTCAGTGATATGTGAGAATGGTCATGGGTTACAGTGGGAATATTAACCCCTGAAGAGAGTTCTAATAAAAACTCTCTGTCAACACAGATGAAACATGTAAAATACATTTAATCAGATACTAGCATAATCATCTTCTGTACCAATCTATGCAGAATTAAGATGTAGATGAATGCATACCTAACCTGGTATAAGGATTATGCATAAGAACTATTAAAAACAGGCAGGTAACGTAAAGCCCCGTAACATAATGTGGTTAAATGTGTCATGTTCTCAAAGTATCAATCTTTGGCACATTGTCCACATTATTAAGTTGACTGAGACCGAGTGAATAAACAATGTGGAATCACTATATAACATATTGTGATTGCTGGGTGACTCAGTTCTGTACACTACGTGAGGTGAATAACAGGTAATTATATATACAGAAATGGAATATGGACCCCTATGTTATAAGTGGATAGACACCCATGAAAATACACCTGCAGCTCAGGTTTGACTGGTGAAAGCTTATTGGCTAGGTTACCAAGATCTTAAATGAACGGGGTAAATACAAACCCCTCGTTCAAACCTTTGGGTGTTAGTGTCTGTAATGTATATATCCATCTTGCCTCTTTTTGTAACAGAACTGAGTCCCAGTCCCCATGTGGTCGGTCCATTGAGAATTGATCCATACCAATGAATTTAACATGTGTTTGTGTATCTTGATGAACAGAGTTAATGTGTCTTGCTAGAGGCTTATCTGTTTTATTGCGAATGGAACCAATATGTTCCAAGACCCTTATCTTAAATGGGTGGCGGGTCTTGCCAACATATACTTTACCACAGTCGCAGATGGCTTGGTATATAACGCCTGTGGTATGACAATTAATAAACTTCCTGATGTTAAATGTCTGTGTCCCATTCAATTGGAAAATGTGTTGGTGGTAAGTATGTGGTCACACGCCTTGCATTTGCCGCATTTGAATGACCCCTGTGGTTTGGGAGGTATCCATGTCCTCTTAACCTCTTCATTGAAGTGGCTATGGACCAATAAATCATTTAGATTTCTGGCCCTTCTGCTGACTAATGATGGATAGTCCTTCAAAAATTCACCAATGGTGTTGTCTGCTCTCAGGATATGCCAATGTTTGTTAATTATATCCCTTGCGAATTTCCATTGGTTGTTGAATGAGCCAATAAATCTGACTGTTTTGTCATCTTTATTTGTGGTCTTGTCCTGTAACAATAAGTGGGGTGTACTTTGCCCTCTTATATGCCAGCTTAACTATTCGTTTGCTATAGCCACGTTCGTAGAACCTCTCAGCCATCAGACCTGCCTGTTCCTCAAAATCGGTATAAGTTACTGCAGTTGCGTTTCAATCTCAGAAACTGTCCAACTGGAATGCCATTAATGAGAGATCTGGGATGATGACTACTGGCAATGAGAAGGCTATTTGTGGCTGTAGCCTTACGATGAATAGTAGTGGCAATGGTGTTGTTAATGCCTCTAGAGATGCACACATCTAAGAACGTTACTTTATCATAATCATATTCCAAAGTCAGAAACAGATTGAGTTCGTTCCTATTTAGAATATCCACGAACTCCAAAAGTTTAGCAGTGGTGCCATTCCATAACATCATCACATCATCGATATAGCGGACCCATATTTCGATGTGTGATGTGTATGGTTCCATTGCTTCAGAGAAGACCAGCGTTGTTTCCCACCACCCTAAATATAGGTTGGCGTATGATGGAGCACACTTTGTACCCATGGCCGTGCCTTGAATCTGATGGTAATAAGTGTTTGCAAACAAGAAATAGTTATGTGTTAACACAAACTCAATCAGCTCAGCCATGAATGCATTGTGTGCTTTATAGAACGTACCCTTTGTGTTGAGGAAATGCATTGCTGCTTTTATGCCAGCATCATGTTTGATGCTGGTATAAAGTCCTTCGACATCCATAGTGACAAAAATAGTTTTGTCAGTCACAGTGATACCATCAAGTCTTCTCAGCACATCCTTAGTGTCTCTAAGGTAGGATGGCAGAAATTGTACAAATGGTCGAAGGATGCTGTCTATGTACACTGGCGACACACTTTATTCGAGCTCGGCTAGTCCCACGAATTCGGGTATACCCGGGTGTATTGAGGTTTGTGACTGTTTTCTGCCCGAGTGCATTGAGGTATTTTCCGGCAGGGATTGAAGCATTTTATTCCCGTTGGCTGCAATACTGCACAGTACATATATATATACTGCATTACAATTCATGAATTTATGCCATCTGGTAGACACGCGAAGCATTGCAGCCTATTAAATCCTAATCATTATCATTTAACAGATCAGCCGCCCATCAGCCAGGCATGAACCCAGGCTGGGAAGGCAAATGCAACGGGGCTTGTCAGAGGTGAGGAGCGGCGCATTCCAGGTATCTGCCAGGTACATACCGGGTATTTGCTCGAATAAAGTGTGTCGGTGCAGTATGAGCTTGTTTTTTCGGTTAGGCTCCCAATCCCCGAAACAATAGGCCTACCTGGTGGGGGTCTCTTGGGTTTATGTTACTTGGGGAGGCTGTAAAACGTGGCTGTTTTTGGGAACTTGACCAGCATGTAGTCGTGTTCTTTTTGACTGATGAGCTTGGTATGTAAGCCATTTTGTAAGATATTCAGTAAATCTTTTTGATACTTAATTGTCGGGTCAGTATCTAAGACTTCATAACAAGCTACATCTGAGAGGAGTCTGATGTTCTCCTTCTTATAGTCAATTGTGTCCAAAACAACCAAATTCCCACCCTTGTCTGCTGGTTTGATAATAATACCTTTGTTTTCTGTAAGTTCTTTGAGTGCCTTTTTCTCAGATCTAGTAAGATTGTCTTGAGTGCGGTAATGAGTTAGCATTTCATTACACAATTAGGGGATACTGAGTGCTTCCAGTGGGTTCTTACATTTAGCCTATAATAGTAATAATCTCCTTGTAATAGGGAATTTATCCCTGTTCAGAATATGCCACTAATCCAGCAGTGTGTTGGTTAATTGGATCCAGCAGTTAACCAACTTCACCTGGCTGATTAGAGGTTTGTTAGAAAAAACCTGTTACCAGAAACAGGAGGGAGATATTCCTCAGTACACAAGGGTGCTGACAAGAGGAAAGAGGTCTTGAGCAGGAAGGCTCTGCTGAGATCAAGACACCCAAATACCTATATTCCTAGACACAGGGGACCCAGGAACCTACCAGAGACTTTGGGGGAATAGGGTGGTAATGGGATTATCCCTCCAACCCTGGAGAAAGGGACTGGGGAAGTAAGTTAGCCCTTAAACAGGGATAGGCGTTTGTTGTTTTCATATGTTTTGCTGTGTTAAAAGGGATAGGCGCAATAAAGCCTTATTTTAATTTCCCCTTAAAAACGGGACACCCTGCTTCCCGAGTTACAGACCCCGGTATGGGGCATCGGTGCCAGTGTCGCCACCATCTTTATAGCGGGCACGTCACGTATGGGATGCTATAAAGATGGCGGCGACACTGGCACCCGATGACCCATACCGGGGCCTGCAACTCGGGAAGCAGGGGGTCCCTGATCCACAAATCAATGCGGTTCAGCTCAGGGGACCCCCTGCTCCCGTACACTATTATTAAAAATACATTAATGCTGCTTCATTACCATAGCAGATAGCGGCAAAGGTAAGGAATTATTCTTTATTGATATGTGTAATTTACTCATAGTGTAGATGTGCAGAGGGTCTCCGGAGCTGAACCGCTTTGGTTTAAGGTCCGGGGACCCCCTGCTTCCCGAGATACAGGCCCCTTTATGGGGTGCCGGTATCCCTCTGCTTTGTTTACATTCCGCGGTCACGTGATTGGGACATTTACATGCAGAGGGATACCGGCACCTCATAAAGGGGCCTGTATCTCGGGATGCAGGGGGTCCCCGAACCTGAAACCAATGCGGTTCAGCTCCGGAGACCCCCTGCACATGTACACTATGAATAAAAATTGTTTTTATATATTTTTATTTTGCCGATGTTTGCGCAGAGAGAGTGGCGGATCTCTCTCTGCTGCAAACACATATCGGCAGAAACGGCGTATCGCCAGATTATCGAGAGACATTCTGTTTCGCCACCGGCTAATCGATGTTTGCTTTCGCAGTGATTCGCCAGGGATTTGGCCCTTCCTGAATACTGTGAGAGCAACACGCCAATATCATGCCGATATTGAACCCCTGCCGAGAGTGCTTTTTCGGTGCTTACTGCATCGAGCTCCATGTTTCAAATTTAGTAAACATGGTGAGCTGAGAATTGGAAAGGGTTTTTATTTCCTCTGGCTACTCAATTTTCTGATGTCACTGTGTTTAACAAGAGTTTCTGCAACCATAGCCCCCTTTTGCCCCTCCCCCCCCTATCTTTAATGACTCTATTGTGGACAGGGAGGGATGAGGATAACAAATACATTAAATTGAAAAAGCAGCCCAATTCAGAGGCTCCTAAGTAATATAGTTTGTAATTAACTTCCAGAAAAACAAAATAACACACATCTTTGCTTTTAGCATGGTTAGGTTAGTTTAAGGAGCAAATTACATTGTTAGATTATTTTTAAAAGGTTGCTACATGGGATTATACTTAGTTCTACAGTGTTCTACTTAGGTTGTCTAAATCTAGAGCCTCAACTCATGTGGTTCATTAATTCTTTCTTCCAGTTACTCTACTGTATGTTTCTACTAGGTTCTGTAACAGGGAACGCTTGATTTATGTAAAAACATGTTACAATGTTTGTTCTAAGATTGTAACTGATATCCTGTTGATTTAAACAGGAGACAAATGTGGGTAATGAATTGGTAAAGAAGCATCAGATACTATTCAAGTGGGTCCAGTGAGTTTTAGAATGATGTAAGAAATGCACATCAAATAATTCCTAAACATATACAGTACAAATGAAATTGAATACAATTTATTTTAACAATGAAAAAAAATGAAATCACAAACAAGTAATTTGCCACAAATATTAGTAATACCAACATAGAATAGAAATCATGCGTGCTTACAAAAAACTACAATACATACTGTATTGTATGTAGCCCTGTTTCCCCCCTCTCTGGAAACATGTTGCTGCTACTGATGTCTGTGGTGCGGTCATACATGTGAGGGCCCAGGAGTGTCCGCAATGTTGTGGGATAACAGGACAGGCTTTTGGTGATACTTAGGTTCTCTCCATGTGGTGACAGTGCCTCCAGTCATAGCAGGATGCAGTATAACTGTAGGCAGTCCCTTCCATGACAGTCTTACTCCTATACTTCAGGCTAATAGACTGAAACTCAGCCAAAAGTATATAAATGAGATCTTTATTTATAGCAACCACTGCAGGATGGTATAACAGCGTTGCATATAGCAGAATAAGGGTTTCAATCATTCTGATTGGCTAGCATCATTCCCTTTAAGTGATGTCATGTAAAAAAAAAAAAAAATAAAGTCGGAACATGGTTTTAACAGCCAATCAGGTGGCTGTTAAACATTTTGAGGCTAATTGTGATTCACAAGCCCTATTTAAGGCCGTGACGCCTCATTTGAGCCCAAGAAGACGACGAAACAACATCGGTTTGGATTTACCATGGTGCTTTTTGGATTGACAGATGAAGATAGAAGATAAAGAAGATCAAGAAAAAGTGACAGATGAAGATAGAAGAAGGTGATTAAAGAAAGAAAAAAGAAGATTTGAGTACCTGATCTGGATCATCATGGTGGATGGCATCGGATGCTGTTGGAGGCCTTCAAGGTACGTGAGCTTCCTGTTTCCCCGGGAGTCGGAGGGCCACCGCTTCTAATGGTAAGCAATATATTGAATGTTTGTAAATGTCTCCTTTTACAGGTTTATTCATTGGATGTGTTTTTTGATTTTTGGGGGGAGGCGCATTGACTGATAATATATTAATCTGTACCACTTTAGGCTACAGATTAATACATTATGACAATATTTGGGGGCATTTCTGGCTTGGTATTGCTGTTGGTTTTTGTAATTTCAGTTTCTTATGTGGATGTCATTTTTTGTTTTTTTTTCCTGCTTAATGCTAATAAAATGATTGCGATTGGTGTTCGTTTTTAGTTAATGTTGTATTATGTTTGCTAATGCGTTTTATGGTTCTTTCAGATATTGTTTGAATTTATTTCTTTGTATTTTAATGTTTAAATTCATTAATGTTGTAGTAATTAAGTGGTTGATTGGTTAGTGTTACTATTCATTTTGAGTTGGTTTAGGAATTCATTGTTTTGATTGGTTAATGGTTTAATTCATTGCTGATGTTGTTATTGTTTGTATTGATTGGATTAGCTGGCTACTGTTTTTATTTAATGAAGTGTGTTTTTTTGGAGTTTAGTTATGTTTTATTATTGTGTGTCTTGTGTATTAATATATTGTAATTAGGGTGCCCATTGAGTGCTATAGAGGCTTATCATGACCATATTATTATTATATGGGTATGATGTACCACTATACTACTCAATGGGTACAGGGTGGGTATAGTCAGTCAGGGGTGGGTGCTTAGGCCTCCCGGGTTTGTATTGGGTCAGGGTGGGTTAACCATTTAATGACTATAGCGGTTACTAACCGCTAAGGTGATTAAGGGGTTAGGGGCCATTAGAATGTCTTTATTATGTATATATGCTTTCCTGCTACGGAGGACAGAGGGACCTGCTGTTGTGGTAAGTATAACTGTATTTATTTACTTTATTTATGTATGCTAATGCAGTGTTTAATAATGGGCAAATAATCTTTTATCCATATCTGTATAATAGTTATTTTACCCATTACTGAACTGTATGGGTTTTGGTGGAGGGGTGGGGGGGGCGGGAGTTTCGTGTAGTGATGTTTATTAAAATGTTTTTTTAATATACATTTCTTTCATAGTGTAGATGTGCAGTGGTCTCCGGAGCTGAACCGCGTTGGTTTTATGTCCGGGGACCCCTGCATCCCAAGATACAGGCTCCTTTATCGGGTGCCGGTATCCCTCTGTATTGAAATGTCCCACGTCACGTGATCGGGAAATTTCCTTGCATAGGAGATACCGGCACCCCATAAAGGTGCCTGTATCTCGGGAAGCAGGGGGTCCCCGGACATAAAACCAATGCGGTTCAACTCCGGAGACCCCCTGCACATCTACACTATGAAAGAAATGTATTTTTAAATAAATAATTTTCGGGCGACATTTCTGCTTTGAGGCGGCTCTTTCCGAGCCGCTCTCTCTGCAGCAGAAATGAATTGCCGGTTTAGGTCATGTCAGAGGCTCGATGCTCTCGCTAGCAGCAACTCGCTAATTTTGGGAATTTTGCTATCACAGGTAATCGAGGCTTTCTGAATACCGTGATAGCAACCCCCCCAAAATTGGCATTTTAAATGCCCTGGCGATCATTTTTATCAACCTTTTCTGAATGAGGCCCAATGTGATGAGGCCTTGTACTAAGCACAGATCTTTGCTCCTCCACCCATGAGGGGCTGAAAGGAACTCCAACACACACACTCCTCTCCCCAGGATGGGCAGAGGATAACTGACTCCTATAATTTAGAACATCCTCCCCTATGCAAAAGGGGAGGTCACAGGGTCTGCACCATGATAGGCTGCAACACAGACCCAGTGTCACCACCTCTCCTGCCACTCAGGGAGGCTGCGTAAAAGGGGGAAAACCCCACAGGATAACCTGTCACTGTCTTTACCTAGGAGAACTTATGTGACAGGGTTTCAGAAAGATAGCTGGACCAGACATGGCTATACAGTTTGTATAATAAGTGCAAATGAATATTGTATTTTATAATTTTGTATTCTTACTCAAGATATGTCTGATCTTCACTGGATAAAGTAGCAAGAACCAGTGAAATAAATTTATAGGAATAAAATAATTAAGAAACAAATACACTTTATGTTTTCTTTTAACAAAGGCAAAAAAACTGACAAGGAAATAGAACCAAGAAAGTGGATGATTTTTGTTTAATATATCACATTTTCTTTTATCTCAGTCAGAACACTGTTGAGCTGTTCAGAGAAAGCTGGTTAAGTTATTCACAGTGGGGTTGTTTTGTTTTGTGAATAACAAAACATTGGATTCAGAAGAGTTTGATGCATAAATCATTTCCCTTGAAAATAATTCCTGGGGCTGGCACTGTAAAGATTATGTAAGTGAATAGTGAATGTGGTCCCTTATGTTTATGCAATGCATATTGCTCTAAATTTGAAAGAATAAAAAACAAAAATGGGTCAGGCTATATTAGGAGAGAATAAAGTCAGTATAATCCGTGAGCAATCTTTCTCCTAGGTTTCTTTGAAATAAGATAAACAGTCTTCTAAAAAATGTACCTGGCTGACATTTCAGGAATATATGTGTAATTTGACCTACAATAGTGACATACCACATGTAAGGCTCTAGGTCATTGGAACAAATTGATACAGTTCTAGGAGTACAGTATATACTGTATCTCAGAATGCTTTAAAATATAGAAAAAATACTGTAGCTTAATGTGTCACGATTACCTGAAGCTATTGAATGGCTCATAACAGTGTTTCTCATAAAAGGTTCTGTGGCACCCTGGGATGCCATGAGAAGATCAAAGGGGTGCAGTGGGATTTCCTGGTTCTCCAGAGCAGAGAGAAAACAGGGCAGAAGTTACAGAGCTCAGAGTTGTCTCCATTCTAATTGGCTGCTGATGAATGAAGCAACAATAAGTGAGAGGTGTCAAAAGCATGTGCCTGGGGGATGGAACCAAGCACTCAAGAAGGAAACAGCAGGGACAGGTGATTTTAACGATTGGTGTCTGTCAGTCCTGTGTGTGTCTCTTCAGTATTGTTGTGTGTTTCTGTGTTTGTCTGGCAGTCCTATGTTTTTATTACAACTTGTTTGTCTTGTGTTTTCTGTGACTGTCTGTTCTGTGTTTTCAGTGAAAATCTGTCTGTCCTTTCTTTTATGTGACTGCCTGACCTGTGTTTTCTGTTTTCTGTGACTGTCTGTCTTTCCTAGTTTTTCTGCGACTACCTATCAGTGCCAGTAACTGAATACTATGATTAGAGGTGCCTCAAGAGAAAAAAGATTGAAATCAACTGCTGTATACCATAAGGTATAAAATAAATTATGAAGATATTCATATTCATTAAATGTTTGTATGTCTAAATGTCAGGGTCTGCATTATCAATCCTGTACATTAAACAATATGCAATACATTCAGATAAATACACACCCCCCCCCAACTGCATACTGTACTGTAATGGGAAACTGCATACTGTACTGTAATGGGAAAAAAATATTTAATCCAGATATGGATAATAGTGCATTTGCCCATTTAAAATAAAACATAAATCAGCAGCATAAAGTAATACTGACACTTACCCCTGACAGATGAAGGCCATCCTCATCTTCAACACCATCCCTGTCACCATCCCTGTCCTCCGTGGGCATCAACAATACAGTACAAAATACAATCTAATGGCCCTTAACCCCTTAATCCTTAGCGGTTAGTTACCGCTATGGTAATTAAGGGGTTAACCTACCCTACTCTGCTACCCATCCACCCTACCCGGTGACACTACCACAATCCTCCACCCTTGCTACCCATTGATTGGCACAGTGTTAAAGCATGCCCATATAATATGGTTCTTGTGTGGATTTTCAAATTGGAGCGGAGCGCTGGATGACTCAGGATTATGAAAAAGAAAAAGAAATACAATAGTGGGGTCCTATCAGCTGATTACAATATTACATATCATTGGTGATGGAGATGTGTGTCAGTTATTTTAAACAGTGCATACAATATAAGAAGTTCATATTCTCTGATACAATTAATACAATTTCTATTACAACAGATAAAACAATAAGATTTTAATTCATAATATTTAAAACAAAAGATGATGTAAAAAGAAGTATATAAAAGGATATATGAAAAATATATTAAAAACGACGCAATGAGTGACGGAGTTCTAAATAGGATGAGGAAGATAAACAAAATTAGAAGCAAATACTTTCTAAAATATTATTGAAATACAAATATCATATGTTCTTAAAGGAATTAAAAAACTTTGATATTAAAATTACCATAATAGAAACACCATATTGTAGTAAAAAACACATATTATATAAGAACAATATTATAAAAGACAATATTTTAAGAACAATAATATAATTAAGAACGTGTGTTCAAACCATTATATTAAGAAGGCACCAATGTCTATGTCAACATTCAGACCCTTTGGACTGAGGGTCTGTAGCTTATGAATCCAAAAAGTTTCCCTTTTTGCTAAAGTGTTTAATCTATTGCCCCCCCTCCAGTGTACTGGGACATGTTCAATACCTTTAAAAGTTACAAAATTGGGATTTGATTGATGACACATATAAAAATGTTTGGAGACATTGTGTGTTAAAATACCCTTCTTAATATTTAAAAGGTGCTCTAAAATCCGTACTTTTAGGGGCCTTGAGGTACGTCCTATATATTGGAGACCGCAAGGACACTCTAAAAGGTAGATGACAAAATCCGTTTTACAATTGATGTACCCCTCAATTTTAAAAATTTCACTAGTGGTGTGAGATTTAAAATTGAATTTGTCCTTGTGTTTATGCGTGCATGCTTTGCATGCATAACAACCATAGAAACCTTTTGGTTTATCTAGCCATGTATTAGTCTCTTCATTTTTCTTCTTTAAAAAGGTGGTCGGTGCTAATTTGCTCTTAAGATTTGGAGCTTTCTTAAAAATGACAACAGGTTTATCAGGTATATGATCTTTCAGAATCACATCATTTTGAAGGATATGCCAGTGTTTACCTATTATATTTTTGATCTGTGATGCTTCCAGTATCAACATACCACTCTGAGGGATTTCCATTAAAGGGCTCCCATCAGAGAGAGAAGGGTCTCTGATACGCTTATATTTGATAGTGCAATCTGTGAGTACCACTACTACAGAGAACATTTTAATTATATTATCATTTCTATACCATCTGCACTATTGTATTTATTTTTCTTTTTCATAATCCTGAGTCATCCAGCGCTCCGCTCCAATTTGAAAATCCACACAAGAACCATCTGGACCTGAACAGTCCATCCTAAGGGTGTAGAGCTGCTTTTTTATTTATTGTATTGCACTTTAATATTTATATTATTTTTCACACATTGGTGAAGGTCACTAAACACAATTTGTGCACTGATTATCAATTGAACATCACTGTCACGTATATCGTATAATTACTTAATTATTTAATATTCACCTATTTTTGAGAAGCGCCCGGTTTTTATTTTTTTGTCTTTCCTTATAATATGGGCATGCTTTGCCACTATAGCAATAAATGGGGAAGCAAAAAAAAAAACAGGCCCAAAATAAAACACATTACATAGAAAAATAAGCACATTACAAATGCCAATATACCAATTGATTGGCACAGTGGTACATCATGCCCATATAATATGGGCATGATTTACCACTGACAGTCAATGGTCAACCTAAAAAATAAACAACAACCAACAATATCAAATTCAATCAAAACAATCACCAAATAAACAACAATAAAAAAAGAAATCAATAGGCAAATACCAAATAAGCACCAGAATAAAAAATCATAATAGCAAAAATAAACCACAATTAAAAAGCAAACACCAAACAAATAACAGAAATAAAAAATTGAAAACACAACAAAAAATCCATAATTACGAATCAAAACACAAAGAAATAGCAGAAATAATTAAAAGCAAACAACCAAAATACATTTAAAAGAAATAAAAGCAAGCATTTGCCAAACATTTTATTGATTGTCACTGTATGAACTGTATGTATAGCCCTAAAGGGGCATACTTAAATACTTTGGCAATGAAAAAAATACAATGAAAAACCCCTGAAAATTAAAATAACATACATTCAATTGCTTTTCTTACCTTTAGATGTCTTCACTCTCTGATTCCCGGGGTCTCAGGAAGCCTTCATCATGGCAAGGGTAAGTGCAAGTTTTATTTACTTTATGCTGCTGGTTTATGTTTTATTTTAAATGGGCAAATGCACTATTATCCATATCTGGATAATGGTAATTTTGCCCATTACATTACAGTATGCATGGGGTGGAGGGGGAGGGTGTATTTATTTGAATGTATTGTGAAATAATTATTGACAGGGGGGCTATAGAGAAGACAAATTGTCTGGGGTTACTGATCTTTCATCTTGTCTCCTCTATTGCATGTGTGTATGTCTGATAAGTGTTTATTGGTCATTCTGCGTACATGATGGAATGTGTGATTGGGCAAGGTTTGCTCTGGGATTATCCCAGGTAAATCATGTACTCCCTAGGAATTTGGGAGAAACAAGTATTATGGGATGGTTGTAATGTGGAGCTTGTGGATTAGGTGAAGGGATAATATATGCACATAAGATAAGGGTTATATGTAATGTATAAATACTGAGACTGGGATGACCCCACCTCAGATCACACTGAAACAGCTTGTTGATGTGTCATCTCCTTGTGCACTCGTAAATAAAGATTCCTTGATACTCACCGAACCTGCCTGCAATTCTTGGTACCCAGAAAAGGCTGCAATCACAGTTGGTGTAAGAAGTGGGATTCCTACATCTCGGGACCGGGACCAAAGGAGGAACGGGAAATCTCAAGACATTCTCCAGGTCCACCAAATGCAAGGTAAGCCACCTATTCTATAATGGTTTAAGTATAATTGTTGAATGTCTTGGTGAAACCCTGAACTCCTGACAATCTTAACAGAGTGATGGAATCCCATGATTATTTAGAAATATTAATAAAAACAATATAAAGATTGTCTGTGTGACTAAGGAATATTGTCTTCAAAAATAGTGTAAAACTGCAGTAACTATAATGGGAAATTCATCCTCTGTGGAACCGGAAAGGGGCCCACCCAGAGGGTGGCCCTTATTTTGCATGATACAATTGTACTGTCCCCCAGCGGGAAAATTTCTGGAACAGTGGTCAGGGATCACTAGTAAATACAATTCCTATAAATATCAGGGATATAATATAAAGGAATTGCAAGGAAAATGAGGGACTGAACCTAAAAATCAATTCAGCTCATGTCTGTAGCCCACAGCTGCCAAAGAAGCCCCCACCCCTCCCTTCTTCACACAAACTTACACAGGAGTTTGTTCACTTCACAGTATACAAGTTAATCATTGACCTAGAAAGAAATTTGCTAGGATTCAATATCAGAAGAGTATAAGTTCTGGTTATCTTATTTATATGTCTTGCACTTAAAAGAAAAAGGGGACATCCTCTTTATATATATATATATATATATATATATATATATATATATATATATATATATGTATGTATGTTTGTATGTATGTATGTATGTATATATGTGTGTGTGTGTTAGAAAGGTCATAGTAACTAGTTTGAAGGCATAATTATTACATGTTGTGGAGTTAAGTTTGTGTGTTACTCTCTGATAGTTAATGATTTAGAATTAAAGAATAATAAGGGTTAAATAAACCTAGGCAGCATTGTTTGTTAGTGTAAAGCTTTAATAGAAAATGTGAAATTTGGCAGTTGCAAAAAGATTTCTTTACTGCTGCGGCCAAGTTTATTCGAGCATTTGCCCGTTCTTTGCCGCAGCAGTAGCCTGGCGTGCGCCCGAAAGTGACGGGCGCGCGCCGAAGCAGCGGAAGAGCGCCCTCCGATCGGGGCGCTCTCCCTACCGCTGCCGGGTCCGCCGGGTCCCCCGGAACCCCCTGCCGCTGTCCCGCGATCGCGGGACACCAGGGCTCCCTCGGGGAGCCCCTGGACGCGCGTGCAGGGGGCGCACGCTCCCGAAGATGCGTGACCGCGCGTCTATGACGCGCGGCACGCCGAGGGGCGGCCACTAGCAAGCCGGGAAATCTCCCGGCTTGCGGATCTGGCCGCAGTGTGATAAAGTGTGTCGGTAGTGTACATCCTGACCCAAGTATAGATTTGTATTTACATAGTAATTCCATACAGTAGCTCTTAGGCATGTTTTTACTGTAGCACAGGTTTTGCTATTCCTGGGTGTGGGAGATACTGTGTTACAATTTGTAAATGTTCTATTAATACAAATAAAATGTGAAGATATAAGGAATTAGAAATAAATAGTAATTAAAACAATAAGATTTTTGTTTTATAGGAAAGGTTGCAGAGATGGTTTTGTTTTTTAGTTATCAAGGTCTCTCTGTTCAAACTTATAATAGGAAACTAACAGTTTGTTTTCTTACACTGGCGACACACTTTATTAAAGTGCGGCCAGTTCCGCAAGCCGGGAGATTTCCCGGCTTGCTAGTGGCATCCCCTCGGCGTGCCGCGCGTCACCGATGCGCGGTCACGCGTCATCGGGTGCCTGCGCCCCCTGCACGCGCGTCCAGGGCTCCCCGAGGGAGCCCTGGTGTCCCGCGATGTGGGGGACGGCGGCAGGGGGTTCCGGGGGACCCGGCGGACCCGGAGAGGAGAGGGGGAAGCCCCGATCGGCGGGCCTCTCCTCCGCTGCTTCGGCGCGCGCCCGGCACCCTCCGGCGCACGCCAGGTTACTGCTGCGGCCGAGAACGGGCAAATGCTCGAATAAACTCGGCCGCAGCAGTAAATGCTTCACAGATTGAACTTTGAACTGTGGGTTTTTAACAGATATAGAATTTAAGTAATCTATGAATGAAGCATCAATACATATCTGCTCATGAGATTAATACATTCTATTTGTGTACATTTGTTTTTAATTTAGTTTTTATGTCTAGATCGTGTTTCTTCGTTCTTATTTAGGATTGTTCATTTTGTTTAAATTTTCTGTTTAAATAAAGTTTGAACAGATATAGAATTTAAGTAATCTATGAATGAAGCATCAACACATCTCTGCTCATGAGACTAATACATTCTATTTGCGTACATTTGTTTTTAATATAGTTTTTATGTCTAGATTGTGTTTTTTCATTCATATTTAGGATTGTTCATTTTGTTTATTTTTCTGTTTAAATAAAGTTTATTTGAACCAGGAAGTCGCGGCGGATTGGTCACGCCAGCGCCGAATTAAGGTATTTAAATGCTCCGGTTTATGTATTTCTATTCACCTTGATAAAGGGCCATAAGCCCGAAACACGTAGGTGTTCTGTTTTTGTATTTTTGATCTATTAAACTTTTATTGTGGGAACGCACCTCTGTGTTAACTTTTGCTTTAGTGGAACCAGTGCTTCGTTTTTTTCTCTTTTTTTTTTTTTCTCTCTCTTTGTTCCTGTTTTCTTAAATGAACTGGTCCTGTCTGATTTTTGAACAACAGTCATTGAAAAGAGTGAAGGTTAAAAGCAGCTCACACAAACAATAAAGACCCTGTCGGCAATTCTACAACAGGGCAAGCTGCAAAACACGCATATATGTTATAAGTGCTGCAGTAACAAGTGTACTGTGTGTGTGTATATATGTGTATGTGTATATATATGTGTATGTGTATATATATATATATATATATATATATATATATATATATATATATATATATATATATATTTATTTATTTATTTACTTTGTGGTGAGAGGCTGGCTATGAATCAAGTGTTATATATCGAAGGAGTCTGCTGTCTTTATAGGCAGAGACAAGGTTTTTGGGATGAAGGTTTTTATTTTGCCTTCAATGCCCCACTTTCTGTGTTATTTGTTATTTCCTTCATATAAATAGTAGAGTGGAATTAAGCTATTCTATGGGAAATGTACAGAATGGAGAACTAAAAATGTTCTTGTTGCGGTTTTATTTCTGAAATTTAATGCACACTATTTTCTACTGTAAAGTTAACTAAATATGTGACATTTTATAACTGCTAACCATTTTTCTCTCCAAAGGTGTCTCACCTTGAATACCGTGTCTACAATCTTAAAGAATGTATCTCTGAGCAATCCAGTCAGAGATACGACAGGTAATTCGGTGTCAGATTATGCTAACACCCAACATGAGGGTTTAAATGCAAATCTTCTACCTGAGGTTTATCCATTTCAAGTTGCTAAATTGGTGTTTTTTATGTCCTTACCAGACTTTGTGTACTTGCTACAGGTGAAACAGCGACTCTGAACACTGATTCTATTTATGTATTTGGTACTATAAAATGTTATATCCACAGGTACCTCAGGATACTAAAATGTTTATATTTACCACCCAGTCTCTGATCACTGATTTTAGTGATCTAGCCCAAATTTAAAATTCTGCCCATGTTGTAAATTAGAATCATAGAGACCGGCAGGTTGCCTATTGCACATTGATGGACTCTGGCACTCTCCAGACGGCCGCCTGGTGGCACCAAAGATCCTATTACCCCACCTTGTTTCAGCGATTTATGATATGTCTCGAACTGGCAGAAAGGGGAATTATTGTTGAAATTCTAAACTGTTACAGTAATATTATAAAATATGCCCAATTTGTCAGGTAATGAGGTGGGCAACACAGTTAAAATTAAACATGCTGCAATGGAAGGCTCTGCCCTTTTCCTTGAGGCCCTCTATTGTTTGCATGGCACAGTGTTTCTCATGTGAACAAGGAGGGAATAGTGGGCATTATCAAAAGGGACTGGTGAGCACCAGGGGTGACAGTAGCAGCAGAAAGACACTGTACACAATGCTCCACATGCCAGGCCTTTTAATATCAGCAGACCAGTCAAAATTACAGGGGTTAATCACCCACCCTGCTTTTGGGGGCCATTTATAAATCTACAGATAGATTTTATTGAAATAACTAGGAGTTTACATTACCAATATGTGTAGGTAATCATTTGTACATTCTCCAATTGGGTGGAAGCCTATCCCGTTCAAGATGCTGATGCTAAGACTGTCGCTAAAAAGCTACTACAGGAATGTATTCCTAGATATGGTCTACCATACCATATTTTTTCAGATAGTGGTACACATTTTACAGCAGCAGTAGTCCAACAGGTTGCTAAAGGGTTAGGTATTACCTATCAACTCCATTGTGCACATCCTCCACAGAGCGCTGACACAGTTGAAAGGGCTAATGGGACCATTAAGGGTAAGATAGGGAAGATTTGTGAGTAAACTGGATTCAAGTGGCCTGAGGCACTACCTTTGGCACTTATGTCCATCAGAAGCACGCCGGTGCGTAAACATGGCCTGTCCCCTCATGAGTTATTGATGGGGCGGCCAATGATTACGGCTTCTTCAGCTCAATTATTGCTTAAGGATCATGTGATAGCAGATGAGATGATATGTATATATTGTATGCAACTAATAAAACTTTTATAGTCTCTTCATTAACAGCTGAAAGCTACAGTATACAGCTAACCAAAATAATTTTCTAAGACTCATGTCTGTAAGGTGGAGATTGGATCCTTGTATAGAATTTCTAAAAGAAAAACAGCGCTGCAGCCAAAGTGGAGGGGCCCCTATCAAATTTTACGTACCAAAACACTGCCGTAAAGGTCGCAGAAGTCAAATCCTGGGTCCACGCATCTCATTGTAAATTGGTAGACCAAGTTAAAACCCCATTAAAAGACATTTACAAGGAGCCCCCTAAGGAAGGATAAGGACATATCAACCCTTTGGGAAGTATTATGGATCCGGCCTGGACATTTGTTATATGTGTTGGTTTAACTTTTTTAAGTGTAACTCCCATTTTAGTGACTGAGAAAAATTATGAGGATGCATTGGAAGAAGCTGATAGACAAACAGATCTAGAGATAAGGTACCAAATCCATTTACCTTCCAGAAGAAAAGAGCCTAGTTGGTAAATTTGTTGGTAACCTTACATAATCTAACTGCCCACAGAGACAGCACCAATTGCCCTTTCAGGTGTAATTCCTGATCCTGATTCTCCAATTCTAGTAAAATGGAGATCCAATATTATCCAATTTAATTACACCTCAGAGGATAATGTGTCTGTAGCGCTTCCAGTCATCCCCATTTATCTTCGTAATCTGTCTCATTTTAACTATAAACCTGTCCATGTAATAATGCCCAAAACACCATACTCTGGGTTTGATCATTTACATGGAAATGTGCATATTGATCAAAATGGTGTGAGAATGATACCGATACGAGTCGATATGATGCTAATAGTAACCGAAATGCAAACTATATGAATTCCACCTTTTGTCAGAACATGTTAGACTTAATGAATATCGTGGAACAGCATGGTAAAAGCAGACTTTTTAGTTCCTTCAAGACAATCTTTACTGGGTTTGTGGTAATCAGGCATGGAAATGGATACCAGTGGAGGAATAGGTCAATGTACTGTAGTTTGGGGTTGGTAACCCCAGCCACAAAAGTTATTAATGAGTCTGATATACCTCAAATGCTAGATCATGGAGAACATTTATATCATGAAAAGAGAGATTTTCACACAAGCAGATAAAGCATGGGCATGGTTCCCAGTTTGGACAGGATGGGGAACTTAAGTTATGAACAGGATAAATAATTTCTCGTCACTTATGCAGGATATTGTTACTGAGACTTCTATGAGTATTGAGATTGTAACTGAGGAACAAAAACAAATAAGAGCAGCAGTAGTGTCCCATCAAATCGGCTTAGATATGTTGTTTGCAGATAGAGGAGGCCTCTGTAAAACTATTGGGGCTGCATGTTGCACCTGGATTGAGGATAGGATTATTGGATGTAAGAAAGCACATTGATGGACTCTGGCACTCTCCAGACGGCCGCCTGGTGGCACCAAAGATCCTTATACATAGATATTTATACATATATATTTAGGCACTGTACCGTGTATGATTTTCACTGGATGTGCTAAAACTGAGCTTTGTCTGTGTTTTATGTGCTGTCTCTGGTTTTAAATATATAATGCCATGCTCAGTAGCACTCCTCTGTGACACTCATATGCTTATATATATGTTGTGGTTATTTTGGGGGTTCAATAGGAGCTTGTTAGGTGTCCAGTATATTTTACAATTGTGTTTCAGCTAGTCCTGGCTGATTGGAGGTTGGCAACCTCCTACTTAATTTAAGCTCACCCCCTCCCACATTTAAATGGTTAAGGGCTCACTCCATAGCATCTTCCACACAGGGGAACTTGCTTGCTTGCAGGATGGTTGTGACAACTCTAATTCAGAGTGCTTTTCCTGGTAATGTACAGGTTAATAAAGGCTTCAATCAGACTTAGAACTTTGCAACTAATATTGACAGATTTACTATAAATCATTCTTCCTGTTATTACACAGGTTATTAAGAATTTATATTAGCGTTAGGGACCCCTGAATTGTGGTCTGCCGTGACGTTGGCTCAGGGGCTTACAACAATTTTGGCCAAAAATGTCAAACTAAAAGACCATTTTACTTAATAGATATTTATACATATATATTTAGGCACTGTACCGTGTATGATTTTCACTGGATGTGCTAAAACTGAGCTTTGTCTGTTTTTTATGTGCTGTCTCTGGTTTTAAATATATAATGCCATGCTCAGTAGCACTCCTCTGTGACACTCATATGCTTATGTTGTGGTTATTTTGGGGGTTCAATAGGAGCTTGTTAGGTGTCCAGTATATTTTACAAACATAAGAAACAACCCCAACATAGCAGGAGTTCAGGTGAAGGGACAGATACACAAAATAGCACTTAATGCAGATGATGTGATCCTTACAATAACCAAACCTCTAACTTCGCTCCCTAACCTGTACTCCAATCTGTCTTGTTTTAAAGATATCTCAGGTTTCAAAATGAATAGTAACAAGTCTGAGGCACTAAATATAAATTTGTCTAAAGACCAAGTTAAATTGATTGCTCTAAACTTTGACTTTAAGTGCCAACCGAAGGCGATCAAATACCTAGGAATATTTATCACAAAAGAATATAACACCCTCTATAGGGAGAATTATCCAAGGGTCCTGAAAGCTCTCAGAGCTGACATTCGATCATGGTCCGACCACACTATATCATGGATAGGCAGAATACATAGCATAAAAATGAACATACTGCCCCACCTCCTATATCTTTTCCAGACTCTGCCCATTCCCTTGGAATTTAATGCTCTACAGTCTATTATAAACAAATTAATTTGGAAAAATAAAACACCAAGAATTGGTAAGAAAATGTTAAATATACTGAACAAGACAGGAGGCCTGGGTCTCCCATGCCTTATTATAAGGCAGCAAAAAAATGAAGGTTCAGGGCACTACGGATTTCCAAAGAATTTATTATCTCAAAATTACACAACGTTTCACTGACAGGGACTCCCCTGGATCAGGGGCACCGGTAACAGCAAGTATCATTTAGCAGTTTATGGTGTGCAGCATTATTCTTGTACTTTATTATAAGGCAGCCCAGACAAGTCAGCTAATCCTATGGCACTCTAACTCAGACCACAGATGCTGGGTAACTTTGGAAACGGACTTAGTTGCCCCCGTTGAATTAAATAATCTTCTGTGGTCACGCATGAGGAAGAGACCCGAAATTCTCCAATCCAGCCAAATTATAGCCCACTCACTCAAATTATGGGACTCTGTTGCAATTCGACACCTACTTACAACACGTAATTCTCTTTTGACTCCATTATATGACAACCCAGAATTTGGCCCAGCAATGGGTTTGGCGACTGGAAAACAGCGGGTGTCACAAGATTAAAAGATGTAGATTTAGAGGGATTTCCCAGACCATTTGAATATTTCCATAAAGAAAAAGCTATCCAAATAATCAGTTCCTCCAATACCTTCAATTAAAGGCCTTCTATAACAAAATCTGACCCCCCAAATTGCTAACTAGATTTGAGTCACTTTGTCTAGCAGACAGAAACACGTCTGGACTGATATCTAACTTGTACGGGCACTTTGTTAGCCCTCCTCCTCATATGAATCAAAAACTAAAATAAATGATACAATGGGAAAGGGATCTGGGGGAGGAACTAGACATGGAAGACTGGAATGATATTTTTCAGACGGTTGTTACATCCTCAATGTGTATCACGATCAGAGAAAACACCTATAAGGTTATGCTGAGGTGGTACTTGACACCCATGAGACTAGCTAAATTCATTCCAGAGTACCCAACATTATGTCCGAAGTGTTGTGGAGTACAGGCCACATTTCTCCATATGTGGTGGGGGTGTCCACTCATATCAGCTTATTGGCTGGAAATCAAGATATAGTCACAGAGGTTTTGGCACCAAAAACATACAGTAGATTGTGAGCTCCACGGGACAGGGAGGGACCTGTGCCTGCAAAATGTCCCTGCAAAGCGCTACGTATACTATAACTAACAGTGCTATACAAAAACATGCTATTATTATTATTATAATATCAAGCTGATGCTCTGTGCAAATCAAATTCGAGAAGGGATTTTCCAAAACATTGCCGTAAACAAAGCCTCAAAGCTCCCGTCTCAAAGAGAATAACACGCAGGCGCAGTGAGGCTTTGTACTGTAGCTCGGCTATGGACGGATTAAGAACACAATGGCAAGATTCAGAAAATTAACGACTCTCTGGAGAGGGGGGGGGGGTTGGGTGACTCACGCACAGTAAGCAGCTAAGCAGCTAAATAGCTCCCATCTGAAAAAGGATCACACGCAGGCGCAGTGAGGCTTTGAAGCTCGGCTATGGACGGATTAAGAACACAATGGCAAGATTCAGAAAATTAACGACTCTGTGGAGAGGGGGGGGGGGTTGGGTGACTCATGCGCAGTAAGCAGCTAGCTCCCATCTCGAAGAGGCTTAGAGTACACGCAGGCGCAGTGAGGCGATTGACGCTCGCCTAGGGACGGATTAAAAACACGATGACTAACTTCAGAAAATGAATGACTCTGTGGAGGTGTCTGTCGAATGACTCTATGGAGGGGGGGGTTGGGTGACTCATGCGCAGTAAGCAGCTAAGATTCCATCTGAACAAGGATTACACGCAGGCGCAGTGAGGCTTTCAAGCTCGGCTATGGACGGATTAAAAACACAATGGCAAGATTCCAAAAATTAAAGACAGGCGCATGAAGTTCAAAGCTAAAGACATACTTTAATTTCAAAAGGCAGTACATCATAATAATACACCCCCAAATACAGTACGTAAAAAGCACACAAATCAACCATGTGCAGTCAAACGCACAGGGTCGCAGACAAAAGCTACTGTACAGCACAGATTGAATATCGTAATATAGTAAGATGGTTTTTGCAGGCTTGTGGAGAAAATAAAAAAATTACAATAAAAAAATTTTTTCACACACTCTAGCAAGCAGTGGTGGCCGAAGTTACAGGCGCATGCGCAGTAAATTCCTGCTGTCAAGCAGGAATGTGATTGAAACCAGACACACGTTCAAAGGAATGGTGTGGGAGAGATGTACTGCATTGCACAGAAGATAAATTGAAATACCCGGCAGTGCAGTTAATAATCCCGAGCGAGGGGAGAGCGCTGTAAATGCCGAAATGTGACAGTTACAGTACAGTACATGCCTATGCGTTTCAACAATTTTCAAATGAGACATACTGTACTGTACTGCAGAACAGCACTGCAAATGCATGTATACTTTAAATATGCAAATTTACAATTACTGCGCGCGCACACACAGACTGTGTTCTGACCTAGGTTGAACCGCGAAGGTATTAGACTTCCAAGACAACAGCTCGCAAACGCCCCCCTGAGTTTTTACACGGCATTGCAGTATTGCAGACAGCGAGAATAAAATGCTAATATCAAGAGCGCGAAAATAACGCACTTCACTCCGGGCGAAAACGACACAAAACCGCACATAACCTTGATAATCTGAAAATCGCGGATCTAGCCGATTTAGACTAAAGGCGGGCGCCACTGTAAATCTTGTGAACTGTGGTCCTGCCCAGAACTAATTTATATTGCAACTTGATAGTTACAGATAGATCTGTTTGTAAATTTACTGTACGGTATATTGTTTATTCTGCATTATCAGGCACTCATTAACATATATAATTTTTCACTGTTTCCAAGAGGTGATAATTAAGGCCAGAGAACATTAACACAGGTACTGTAAGTACTTTAGGACTAAGGTCTGTATACAAATTGCATGCTTGGAATGCACCTACATCAGACATGCCAATTTTGACTTTTGTTTCTGTAGTACTGTACAGTATATTTCGTGCCACTTAATTCCAAAGAGCAGATGGTTTGAAAGGTAAGGGATCTCTAATAGGTCTCTGGGCATTTGATTCCAATTAGAATGAGTGACCAAGGTTAAGAAAGTGTTGTTGAACTACTTCGACAACATTTGGACTAGACACTTACTTTTTTAATGAGGGAAAACATACATACATGTTTGGAAAAAGATCACATTTTAAAAAGATAGTGTCTAGTAAAAGTTAATAATTTGATACATTAAAAAAAAGCTGTGTGAATTTTTAAAATAAATAACTTTCTATTATCTCTGAACATGCTTTGTGTGTACTGTATATAAATATGTAAAGTTATTTATATCATCTACTGGAGCCTGGTTCAAAACCCGGTGTCAACTCCTTGTGACCTTGGGCAAATCACTGTATCTCCCTGTGCCTCAGGTTCCAAAAAATAGATTGTAAGCTTTACAGGGCAGTGGCTCATGCCTACGAAAATTGTATGTACAGCACTCCATACACTTGCAGCGCTATACATGAAAAAAAAAACATTATAATTATTTTTGTTACTGTATGTATTGCATGGACAAAGGGATGATTTACCTGGAACATGCAATAAATATCTGTACTACAGATGCAGCGGCCGTTTTTGAAACACCACGCGGTGTATACCTCGGAATACCCATGTGATGGTGCGCGATTTCTTCCAATCGTACCGCCTTCAGTTGCGAGTGCAGGAAATGGCATTTTAGTGTTCTGGCTTTTAAACACCTGAAATTGACACAGTTGCACAGTAGCAGAGTACTGTACACATTACAATTCATTCATTTCATTGCATTTAATTGCATACAATCCATGAAATTCAAACAAAGCAAACACAATAAACACGTGTGCCTGGGGCGATTGGCGACGTTAATGCCGTGTGGAGTACAGCAGCGCAAACGAAAATGGCGTCGTGATTTGTTCGAATAATGGCCGCTGCATCTGTATATACTGCAGGAATTAAGGAAATTTCAGTACCAATCTCTGCAAATCTTGCAGAAATAACAGGTTAGCAATAATGCATTAGATCACTATAACAGAAATAATAATGCCTGCTAAAACTAACTATATATATATATATATATATATATATATATATATATATATAAAATATGTGTGGCTATATATGGGTTCCTTAAATCCTTATCTCACTGCTTATAAATGGTGGGAAGGGAGCTTGGCCTGGAGCTAGACCAAGAAGGTTGTGCATCACAGAAGCTCCCTAACAAATATTCAACAATCTTAATCAATCTTGGCCCATGATCAACCAAATTATATTAAAAAAAAGTCTATATACAGTACAAACAAATAAGTGATTAAGGACTTTTTGGAAACAAAAATCAAAAAAATTGGACAATATTGGACCAAATAACGAAAGATTTTTTTATGAGGCCATCTGGGCCTAGAACTCAAGGACAGGATTAAAGGCCAACCCCACCCACCAACCAAACCACTCGGGCAGACAGATACTGATGTAAGGGAGAACGAAGAGAAATGGAAAACAGGGGGAAATTTTAGAATTAGGCCACCCCTGCACAGTCCCCCTGGGATACCCTTGGGCAGCTGGGTTACCTGCTTACAGAGGAGGCAGGGAGGATTCGCGGTGGCCATTTTGTCCCAGCATGCCGCCAGATTGTGGCAGGGGTTTGCCTGTAAGTTTGAGCCTGTAGTTGCAGCTGCTGGGGATCCCGCCGTGAGCAGATTTTGTGTGGGTGTGCGGTGGAGGCGGGAGCTGGTACGGCTTGTGCTCCGGCGCTGTGACGGGAGTTTTGCCAGTAGTGTTACACCGGGGAAGAAGGAAGAGGAAGCGGCCATCTTGTATTGTCGGGATGCTATGTTACAGTAACGGAGGTGAGTGCGGGCTGGCGCCTGGCCGCTGCTCCTCCCTCGACTAGCTGGAGCTACGGGGGAACTCCGGGGACCTGGCGGAGGCCTTTCCGGATGGTGGGGGTGACGAGGTGTGGGCAATATTACTGTGCAACCTGAGATCGAATTGAGCTGGGCAGCTCCAAGATGGCTGCTGGTACGGCACGGAGTGCCTAGGGGGATCATCGAAGTTGAGAGAGACCTACCCCCCTAATCCCCCCTGGTGCCCTACAGATCTCCAGAGGAAGTGATCTGTGGCCGTGTGGAGGGACAGAGATATGGCAGCACTGACACCACTGCAGGCTCCACTTCCCCCTGCACCATGGGACAGAGCTAACAAGATGGCCGATGGAGCGGGCCTGGGAAGGAGGACCAACAATAACAATAATAATAACAACAATAAATACTGTAAAAATACTGTACAAAATATAAATATTATCCTGTGAAAAATACACAAGGGAAAAATAAATAAACAAATCAATCCTGTCTGGTGCGCTGTCAGAAAACACGGCCCCCGCTTCCCCTAATCCAGTCCTAATAAGAAGGCTGCCACTGACCTGTAAGTGGGTAGGAAGGAGCAGTTATTCAGGGAGACTGAGAGTCCCAGGGGAGCGCACACTCCGCTGTTGGAAACAGCTGCTGGGGGGACCATCTAGTGTGTGCCTCCACAGCACATGAAAGAGAACTGGTGGTGCTGGGCAGCATAGGCAGCAGAGTCTATGGGTTTTGAAGAAAAAGTAGGCTGGCAGTCCCCATCTCATAACCCCTATCCAAAGTGGAAAAGAACAATTGTCTGCACCCAATCAATAACAACAATAAAGACTGTACTAAACACAAATAATATACTGCAATAAGCACACAAGGAAAAATAAAGAACAATTCCGTTTTTGAAGATATAATAACACTAAGAACAAGCTAAATCGCAGCCACAGAGTCCCATGGGGGAATTGGGGGAGGGAATGTAAAGAGACTTTATTACCCTCATTTCATTACAAATTCAATTGAAGTGAGCCATCTGGTGACGTCACTGGGGATGGTCAGGTAACAAGAGATCGCCTCAGACCCTCATGAAGCAAACAAATATAAAAGACATTTTCCGTGCAGTTCTACGGAACCTCTCAGAGGTTCATACTCAACAGTTAGCCAGGTATGACTGGAAAGCAAAAAATAGGTACAAACGCAGGACGTCTCACACTATTTCAGCGCGGCTCAGTAAACTGCGGGCCGATTAAGAAAACCAAAATGGCGTTGCCAATCGGTCGACCCCCGATAGAAAAAGGGAACTACCGCCTACAATCCTGCCTACAACCCTAAGAGGAGAGGAATTGACGAAGCAATTTATGGAAGTACTCTTCTTTCTTTCCAGGAAGATTTGAAAAGAGTAGTGAGTGGCTTTAAACTAGAGATAGATGGCCTAACACAGAAAACAACAGACCTGAGGGCTACAGCTTCAATCTGCTTCAGAAGATGAGATAGCTCACCTGGGACACAAAATCAACTACTTAAAAGATGGCCTGGAAAACCAGGAAAATCGTGATGCGTCAGAATATAAGAGTTAGAAATATTCCTGAAACCATCCTGCAGGAAAGCCTTCATGTATACCTCACTAAACTCATCACCCCAATTGCCCCATAGATCCAGGAAAAGGAGCTAGTGATCGATCAGGCCCAAAGAGCCCTTGGTCCAAGATCTGAGGATCCAAAGAGAAAGAGGGACACAATTGTATGGCTGCACTACTGCACAAGCAAAGACAGAATCATGGCTGCTTGCAGGGAAAAGGGCAATATCCTTTTCGAAAATGAGTCCCTTCAACTCTTTAACGATCTGTCAAGAATTACTGTAACAAGAAGGCGAGATTTGCGACCACTTACCATCCTTTAAAAAAACAACAGGATCTGCTACCGGTGAGGGTTACTCTTCAAAGTGATTGCAGTCATCAATGGGAAAAACCTCACTCTGAGGTATCAAGAAGAAGATGACTTGTTCTTGTTCATTGGACATATTGCCTGAAAACCACCAACATGATCTTGTGAGGGTGCGAGCAGCAGACCGTAATGCATTGCCCCAGCGAGCCTCAGAAAGATTGGCAAACCCCTCCTCCCACGCCCTCCCTGTTTTGCTGGCTGGGTATTGAATCCCATTATTCAGGGACTACCCTCTAGCATGCTCCCTGTGGTCCCCCGGGGGACAGGACTTGAATTCTAAAAGATTCAACTTGGGCCCGATGAGATGCACATGGACCATCTGGAATAGAACCAAAGGGAAATATAATCTCACCTCATCACCATCCCAATTAATGCCTCTTTTCCATAATCCGGATTTCCCACCGGGATGTGAAACATGACAGTTTGACCATTATAATAAAAAAAATATAGAGAGAGTAGCAGACCTTCTGGGTAAAAGCGACGTTTCTTAGTTTTCAGGACTTATGCAGCATGAACTGTATGAGGCCCCTGACCTGAATATATATTTAAATACCTTCAGTTACGACATTTTGTGAACAAAATATAAGACAATACAGCCTTTCCTGAGAGCAACAGCTTTGAGTCATACTGTCAGAGGGGAGTATATCAGAAATGGATATGGTCCACATATGGTTGATGTGCCCCGCAATACGGAATCTTTGGATTATGATTCAAGAAATTATAAGAGACACAATAGAAGAAATGATCCCAGTAGATCCCCTCATATGTATACAGAAAAGGGGGGGAAAGATCCCTAAACGGTGCACTCTACTGATTCAAAATAACAAATAATTTATTAATATATCATAAACATAGAAAATAATTAAAACCTAAGAAGGTGTGCTATGGGAAATCCTATATGTGGATTCCTCAATAGTCGAATGGCACAGGTATATTAACCCTAGTGTGGCCAATCATGCACGTGAAAACAGTATATACAGTTACTAAGCTAGGTCCCTGTGGGGTTGTAGCTTGGGTACAAGGTAATCCTGTGGAGTGAAAGAATGTATGTTAATGTCAAGCGACTGTACAGTAGCTAAAGCTTCAATGTGAGGCAATGTCATAAGAGTGTACCTATATATAATAATAAGTGACACTCTACCACTCTGACTTTTTACCACCAATTAAGAGTAAAAAGAAATTGCTCTACCCTAAGTGACTTTGAGAAACAATCAGAAATCATGAGAAAAAAATTCTCAAACAGGGGTTACAGTAAAAGCTGCATAAACAAAGCATATAAACGTGCCAAACAATCAGATAGGAATATTTTACTGTATGGTAAAAAGGGAATAGAAAATCAACCGAGTCCGATTAGAATAATCGGCACATACAGTAAACAGTGCAGGGAAATCAAAAGAGTAATCAATAAGCACTGGCATATCCTTTTGGAGGATGAAATATACAGGCAAGTGCTTCCTGATACCCCCTCAATTACATACAGGAGATCTAAAAATCTGTCTGACCCTTTGGTACATAGCCACTATAAAACGCCTACAGCAACAACGTGGCTAACCAACACTTCAAAGGGCACATTTAAATGTGGGGCTTGTAAAGCCTGCAGCTTTATTAACCCCCGGAAAACTTTCCAAAATGCTACTGGTTCTAAAACATACACAATTAAAGAATTCTTTAATTGTAAAACATGTGGTGTTGTTTATTTAGCAACCTGCAAGTGCGGTCTGATGTATGTTGGGAAAACGTCACGTCAACTACGTCGCCGCATTTTGGAGCATGCAAGCACTATTAGAAACAGCGTTGACACACCACTAGCACGACACATAAATCTGTCACACCAGGGGGATATAACATCAGTTCAATTCCAAGGTATTGAACATGTCTCTCTGGGGCTGCGGGGAGGAGATATAGATAATACCTTACTAAAAAAAGAAGCAAGGTGGATCTTCACTCTAGGAACACAATCTCCGCATGGGTTAAATGAAGATTTCAACTACTCTGCATTTCTGTATTTGTAGCTAGTGCTGTCTGCTCATCGGGATTGTATATGACATTAACCTATGTTACGAAATAGTCTTATCACAGACCACACTTAGGTGTATCATAATACTTTTTCTACATGCTCCCCTAAGTTATAATACCTCTTATATCACCTACTGTATACGTTATTATAAGCATATGAGTTAAGAGGATGTCTGTACATAATAGTTAACTTAGCAGCAATAATAACAATACAAGCCATTGGTATCTGTTTCATATTTTTATTTTTAAACTTACCTTGTTTTTAGCATAGTAGGTACTCCCTGATGAGAGGCAACTTGACAGTATTCAAGCATAGCAGACCGGGTTACATTGCATGGAAGGAAAGGGTTATTCTTACCTGATGACACCAATTTAGTACCATGGCAACCTTAGGATTTCAATAGCAAGCCTCTGCAGGGTACCTCCTACCCCTGAAGAAGTTCCATTGTCTCAGGAACGAAACGCGCGTTGGGATGATGTCACTGTGACGTCAGGTGTGCGACAGATGCATAGGTGTCTGATCGTAGTCTGCCGCCATAGAGATATACAGTTAAACTAAGATGTGGGCCACAGATATGGATCCTACTAGCTAGAAATAGCAGCTTTGAGGTCTGTGCGTCCTGAAAGTATTACTGTCTACAACGGGAGACAGCTGAGTCACATGTCGGTATTCTGGAGTGTCTCCTTACCGTGCAGACACCACAGGTCACTGTAAGTAAATCCAGCAGTATATATCCCCAGGTAGATCAGTACACAGATCACTGGGGTTTATCTGACGCGGGGTTTCTACAAAGCTTATATGTGCAGGCTAGAGTGTCACTTATTATTATATATAGGTACACTCTTATGACATTGCCACACATTGAAGCTTTAGCTACAGTCGCTTGACATTAACATACATTGTTTCACTCCACAGGATTACCTTGTACCCAAGCTACAACCCCACAGGGACATAGCTTAGTAACTGTATATACTGTTTTCACGTGCATGATTGGCCACACTAGGGTTAATATACCTGTGCCATTCGACTATTGAGTAATCCACATATAGGATTTCCCATAGCACACCTTCTTAGGTTTTAATTATTTTCTATGTTTATGATATATTAATAAATTATTTGTTATTTTGAATCAGTAGAGTAGAGTGCACTGTTTAGGGATCTTTCCCCCCTTTTTCTGTATACACATGTTTATTATTCCTGGCAGCACCTCTCTAGCAAGTTATTATTCTTAGCTGAGCAGGACTCTCCCCCCCCCCCCGATCCCCTCATATACCTATTGACAAAACCAATAGAAGGTGTAAGCCATCCTATGAGACGACTGATTTCATTCATATTGACAGCAGCCAGGTGCTCAATCGCAGCATCAGGGAAGAAAATAGCTCCACCATCCAGACGCACAGTAGAGAAACGGATTAACGAAATTATGACCATTGAAAAATTAACAGCTTTTATGAAGCAATCGACAGATACCTTTAATAGAACATGGAGACCATGGATCGAACACTAAAATAATTTGAAAAAGAAACATCTGATGGATGATGGATGATGGCTGAGGAGGGATGAAGGGCCCTACCCTCTTTCCCCCTCTGATTCCCCCCTCCCCCTCCTCCCCATGAGTGTCTTGTAGCAATAAATATTTTTGTTTGTCTGTCCGGCCCCCTATCTAAGTCTAATAGACAGCAATGATATAGCTCGGTTTCTTGGATCGACCAGGAGGATCGCTAAGACCTCACTTATGAATTGGCTGATTATTGGAAGTAAGAAATGTTAGACGCAGATATGTAGAGGTGATCATATGCAACTGTAACTGAATGCTGCTGTAAGATATCGTTTTTTTTTGTATCAATCTTTTTTATTGGCATTGACATTTACAGGAATGAGTACATACTTTTCAATAACATAAAACTGTTTAAGTTCGACTGTATTGAGTGCATGCTAGCCAACATTGTTTTTTAATAGTTGGGGTTAAGGGAGTGGAGGAGGGGGAGGGGTGGGGGGGGCTGGGAGTGGAGGGGGGTAGACAGACATAGGGGGGAGGAGGGAGGGAGGGTTGGAGAGAGGGAAAGGGAGGGGGGGTGGGAGGGGAAAGTCCCCCTTGGCTCGTCTACGTCTCCCACCTTTGGAATCTGGGTTATTCCCTTCAATAGGGTTTGCGCTTTATATCTTTATATGAAGCCCTGGAGGCCTATCCATGGGTCCCATGTGTTCCAGAACTGTGTCATTTTTTTGTGCAGCATAGCTGTTAGTTTTTCCATAGACATTATTTCGTCCACCCCCTTATGACTGTGTTTCTTGCAGGGGCTTTGACCTGCTTCCAGGCAGCTGCTATTGAGCACCTGGCTGCAGTCAAGATGGCAGAGACCAGTCTACTAATGGGTGGGGGTAGGTCGTCAAAGGGTTTACTCAGCACCAGGGACAGTGGATCTAGGGGGAGAGGAATTCCCTTTGTCTCATAGAGCAGCGTGTGGATCCTAACCCAGAACCTCTGAATCTCCGGACATGACCACCAAATATGGGCCATGTCTCCCTTTTGACCACATCCTCTCCAGCACAGGTCTGGGGTGCCAGGGAAGATCTGTCTCAGTCTAGCTGGGGTCAGGTACCATTGGAATAGAATTTTGTAGATATTCTCTTTTGTTACTGTGCAGATTGAGGTTTTTGCTGCCATCTCCCAGATATCCTCCCACTCCTCATTGTCAATTTGTATATTTAAGTCCGCAGACCATTTTTGCATATAGTGGTGGGTCGGGGATTCTGATGCTGACTCTATCCCCCTATATATCTCAGAGATTAGGCCTCTTTGATACCTGCCTTTACTGCATAGTGTTTTGAATCTGGTGGGTGGGGGAAATTTGGAGTTCTGAGAGAGCAAGAGCAAAAAATGTCTAATTTGTAGATATTTGAATAGGTGGAGGTGTTGAGCTTGGTATTTGTCCTGTACCTATTTAAATGTTAGAATCTCTCCATTTTTCAGCAAGTCTGCAACCAGCCTTATTCCAAGCCCCTGAAATTGGGCAAATTGCTTTTTGGAGCACCCGGGCGGGAAGTTCGGGTTCCCAAAGATCGGGGTGATTTGTGAGGGGGTGTTTAGCAGGCCATACTTCCCTTTGCTTTTCAGCCACAAGTCCCATGTGCATCTCATTGCTCCTGGATCAAACCTCCTTGATCCTCCTTCTTCTCCTCCTTGGGACCACATAAGTAGCTGAAGTGGTAACGGGGCTGCGTAATGTGTTTCTATCTCGAGCCAGCGGGCCGCTGCTGGGTCGCAATTCCAAACTACAGCTTGCTTTAGCTGGGCTGCGAGGTAGTACCTGACCACATCGGGGACCCCCAGACCTCCTCTTAGTTTGGCTGATAACATTACTGATCTGGGGACCCTCGGTCTCTTGTCATTCCAGATAAATTGGAACATTTGGGCCTGTACATTTTTCATGGCTGTTAGTGGGACGACTACGGGGAGTGTTTGGAAATAGTACAACAGCCGAGGTAGGATGTTCATTTTGAGGGAGACTATTCTCCCGAACCATGATATTTGATGTTTTTTTCATGACTCTAAGTCTTTTTTAATTTGATCAAATAGTGGGGGGTAGTTGTATTGATAGAGGGATCAATGGGAGCTCGAGATTCTTATACCTAGGTATTTGATGTATGTGGTGCTCCACTTGTATTTATAATTGGACTGCAAAAGCTTCCACGTTGTGTTTGGGAGGAATATGTTAAGTGCTTCTGACTTGTCTATATTTATTTTATAGTCAGAGACTGTTCCAAATTGGTCGAGTACCTTTTGTAGGTTCGGGAGGGAGATGTGGGGGTCAGCGAGGGTCAGGATCACATCGTCCGCGAATAGGGAAATTTTGTATTCCTTTGTGGAGATCGAAATCCCCTTAATGCCCTTTTCTTGTCTAATTTTGGCTGCCAATGGTTCAATTGTTAGGGCAAGTAAGATATCGTTTTAACATATGCTGTAAAGCTAAAAAAATGGTGGGAAGGTGAAAACTAAGAGTCTCATTTTGTGTGTTGTTATTCACAGCGTGAGTGCACACTGCTGTATTAGGGTGTTATTTACACCGCTTGTCTTTTGTGTGTTTTATGTGTTTTATGTGTGTGTTCTTACAAACTTTTTATTCTAAACAAATATTTTAATTACCTATTTTACTGGAGGCTTTATTTTAAAGTCACACGTCATATTCTTTATTGGGTCATTAATCCCTGGTGCGCTGTGTGTGTATTGTGTTCTTGGTAGGTGGAAACGAGTTTTGAAGATGATGCATAGTGGCATTTGTGCTGGTAGGTTGGTAAACCAAGGAAAGATGCAACCAAAGCACTGCATTGCTACAGTATATGTGTCTTATTTGAACACACATTATCTACACATTATGCTAAACAAAATGGTAGCCCTGTCTACATTAATGTAATTTCAGAGAAGGCCCTGACAAAGTGAGAATGTGATGTAAGAGGGGGGAGGTCTGACATAACAGCACTGGGATCTAAGCAGCCATTTTAAGTCAGCATCCATCTTAGGTGCCTCATATTGTCACCCATTTTGGGTTGTCTGAATGAAAGGGAATGAAAAAGACGTTTGAAAGAGATTTTGTTTTGCTTCCAATTTTTAAGTGATATTAAGCTGTTCAGCTAACCACAGAAACCTTGAAGATGGGAGAAAAGTGCGAATGTTCTAAAAATAAAAGATAGACAACAAGAACGTCTCGCATTCCAAGGGAGGTGCCCATGAAGTCCCGTATGTAGGGAAAAGGTCACCGCCTCTATAAGGAATATTAGCTGAGTCATTTCATTTTTAATATGAATTTCATAGTAATGCTATTAACTCAATGTGTTCATATTCATATTTTGTTTATCTTATATGCTTACGTAGTGATGCACACGCCACTCCGTTTAGGGGGCGTGGGCTTAGTATTTTGGGTATAAATAGGGCCTGTATGCCAGTATTTCGTTGGGAGAGTTTTATTTTGAAACTCTCTCCTGTGTGTGCGCACGTACACTGAAATAAACTTATTTGTTATCCTGCAATATATCCTCAGATTGTGACTCTTTTATTCACACTTTTCACAGATGGCACTCCGAATAGGAACCCAAATATACCGGAAGCTGAGCACCTGAAAAAAACACTCCTCGGTCACTCAAATCTGAGCGCTCATAAGAATCAAGGTAAAAGGCACCTTTTGAGGAAAGCCTGAGTTTAAAAACATTGTTTTGAGTGGTGTATAGAGAGCCAGGTTTGGAGGGTGTCTCAATCTGTGTTGACGAGTTACCTTGCAGTTTCAAATAAGTTTATTTGTCTGTTCCTTTATCCATTTTAAAGTGTTATAGTTGTTAAGTTTTATTGGGACTAAGGTGAGAGTCCCGTTAAAAGTTTTGGTGTTTTGGTGATGAAGGTGAGTATTTGTATGCTTAAGGGATTGTTTTCAGACCGTCCTGGGTTGTGATAAATATTTTTTGCTGTCTGAGCAGGAAGGGTCCCTGATTGTACATTTGCTCTGTCTTGTCATTAACATACCAAGTGAGTTTATTTATGGATATCTGTTTAGAAGGTTTTATCTGTATCCATGTTATAAAAGTATAAGGTTTATCAGGACTGGGTTGGACACTCTGAAGTAATTCAAGTGTTTTCTTGGGTATAGTTATGGTGAAAAAATATGATTGGTGAACAGTCTCGTGACGTGTCCTTATTTGCATATTTCAGAATAATAACATGCCAAAAGAGTTGTACGCAATCAGCTTGCGCTGATTATTGTATCAGGAGTATTGTACAGGTCAATTAAATGTGATTACTGTAACAGGAGAATAATGGGAAACCAAAGTTCTCAAAATTTGCCGTTAGAGGTTGTGTGTCTGCAGACAAAAATAATAAAGAATGGATACAGAGAACAAGAAGAGACAATATAAATATGTTTTTGTTGGCCAATGAAAATATACATGCAAGTCCAATGAAAATACACATGCAAGTTCAAGTGAAAAAACACATGCAAGTCCCAGTGAAAAACACGCCACCGCAATGAAAAAAGTTTGTTTGCAATAAATTACTATGGAAAGAAGCTTGAACCTATGGGCAGCCGCACCGGTTTTCTTATTCGTAAGAAAGCGAACGCAAGGGCTCATAGTGGAACCTTCTAACTTTCAGTAAACCCTGTGTGTCTGTGGCAGTATAAATCTTTGGATTTTAAGAGGTTTTTGTGGCTAAAGTCAAGCATGGCAGGACCGGCTGACTGGCAGCGGCAGAGATTAGGTGTGCACTTATCAGCTTTTTCTTCCATTTCCCCACAAGCAATAAGTGGTTATAAATCATTTCCTGATATAAACTCAAGTTTCGGTGCCGGCAATTAAAATTGTTGGGCCCTTAATGGAGAGTTGCCAGATGGATTTGATACCCTAATGAATTTGTCCTGAATGATTACCTGTGTGAAAGATAAACCATCCAAGAACTTGCAAGTACTTACAAAAACATGAATATTATTTGCTCACAAATTAAGTCAAATGTCTGCAAGAAAAAGAATCAGAATCACAGCAGCACAGATCGTGCCCCCACCTTTTTCTCCAGTTAGAGGAATGTGCAAAGATAAAAAAGTTAACTCAAAAGCTCCGGAGCATCAGAGTAGTTTTAAATTCAGGTTATTCTTGAGAATAAAGAAAGAGAAGTGAACTTTTATTAATCGAGTTGCAGGATGAAATAGTTTGGTAAGAGGGGAGAAATTGTTTTCTTTTATTTGTTCGTTATTTTTGTGATGTTGTTTGGCTGTGTATGAGAGGAGTTTTTGTATTGTGTGTTCTGTATTGTGTGTAACCAGTAAAAACACATTTCAATTTTATTTCTATAGGATTAGGATATGTTTGGGAATATTTTGTGTTTAAATACGCGGGTAAAAGCTCACAAGCATTGTTTGAATTATATATTGTATTGTATGTTTTTATGTATATAACACCATTAATATGCATAGCGCTTAACAGGAGTGGTGCACGTCGTAATCATATAGGTAGCAAATGGTAAAGGTAAGAGGCCATGAAATAAGTGATCCAGACATAAAAGTAACATTAAGGAAGAGAAGTCCCTCACTGAGGAGATAACAATCTAATTGGTAGGTAGGGAGAGCATACAGAGACAGTAGGATTTGATTAGAAGCTAGGAGAGGGATTTCAGGAGGGGAAACGCAGAATCAGAGTTTAAAGAGTAGAGTGATTCTGGCAGCAGGGTTTGGGATAGATTGTAGGGAAGACAGGTGAGAGGCAGGAAGGCGGGATAGCATGAGATTACAGTAATCAAGATGGGAGAGAATGAGGGCCTGAATCAGAGTTTTAACAGTTGAGCAACAGAGGAACAGGTGTATCGTGATATTGTGGTGGAAAAAGCGACAGGTTATAGAGATGTTTTGAATGAGAGAGGAGAATATGAGAGAGGAGCAGAGAGTGACCCCTAAGCAGCGTGCTTGGGCTACTGGATGAAAGATTGTACTTCAAGAGTAATGTGGAAGGAGATAATAGGGTCAGGTTTGGGAGGATGTATGAGGAGCTCTGTTTTTGCCATGTTAAGTTTAAGGCGAAGGAGGGCCTTCCAGGATGAGATAACAGAAAGACATTAAGAAACTGTGGTTTGTACAGCAGGTGTAAGGTTAGGGGTTGAAAAGTAAATGTGGGTGTCGTCAGCATAGTGGTGATATTTAAACCCAAGAGATGTTATTAGGTCACCTAGAAAGAGTGAGTACAGAGAAAAGAGAAAAGAGTGGTCCACAGAGGCAAATGCTTCCGAGAGGGTGAGTAATATGAGCAGAGTGTAATGTCTTTGGCAGTATATAGGTCATCAGTTGTTTTAGTGAGAATTGTCTCCGTGGAGGGAGCCGTGTAAAAGTCAGATTCTAGAGGGTTAAGGAGAGAATGGGTGTTGAGAAAATGGAGCAATCAAGAGAATACAAGACAAGTTCAGTAGTTAGAAAGACAGGTACAGTAGAGTCAAGCTTGATATTTTTGAGTCAGGGTATAACTGTTACATGTTTAAAGGAGAATGGAAAGGTATCAGAGTAGAGGGAGAAGAGGAGATCAACAGTGATGGTGACATTCTCTTCTGATACAGTGGAAAAAGAGTCAAGGAAAGCAGAAAGAGAGTAGGAAGCAGTGTAGGATAGGAGGAAACAGAGGGAATGTTCTGATGTATGGATTTCACCTTTTCCTTAAAATAGGCAGCAAAGTCCTGAAGAAAAAAGGCAATGTCGGCGCCAAAGGTGACAATAAAATTAAAAATAAAAATAGTTCAAACCATATGGTGAAATGTCCAAATCAAAGTCCTTGGTGATTGGAGGGTGGATGAACGAAATAGGGATTCTCTCCAGGACGTGACGTGATATGTGAATACAAAAGGAAAAAAAATTATAGTGCAGTATGTCAGTCAATGTGGACATAAAAACATATAACACTAACAACACAGAACATACAAGACAGACTAACAAAAGCAACAAGCCAGACTAAAAATAATAAAAAAGCTATTTATTGACTACTAATACAGGATTCTGGAGGATGGCTATCACACACCAATCCGGGAGGGGGGGTAAAATCGTTGCCCTACTCACGGAATGCAAGATATTAAGAGGCAGCAGGACTGGAGACACACTCTGTACTTCCAAGATGGCGACCGGAGCCCTCTCTCTGGCGTCCCCACGTGTGGTGGATGCTGTGTAGAGCTGCAGGATACAGGAACAGTGGTGCTCCTGAGCGGACGTGATGTCACGCTCTGACCTTCTTCCGATCTCCTAGTCCGCGCTTGTAACTTTTCCCCCTCACCTCCGACCGGGTAATGTACTCCCCACCTCCAGGCACACAAAATCGCTTCTAAAACAGTATCCTCCCAACGCGTTTCGTGCGCATGCGCGCACTTCTTCAAGGGATGTCGCTACCCCTGCATCTGGATAGTTTATATACACGCAGTCCACGAATCCAATTGGTTAATAACACAATTGGTGGTGGATTAACCGCATGACTGCCAGAATGGGGGTAGCATACAAGAAAGCCTGGCTTGACATACATACATAATAATAAATAAACACAACAAAACAACATTAAGACATTAAAACATTAAAAAATGTTAAGATATATAAATAATGGATGGAGCTCACAGGAAAGGAATAAGTTATAAAAAAGCCTTCAATTCAAAATCTATATTTAACCCCCTTGGTGAGAGTGTCTTCAATTCATAAATCCAGTATGCTTCCCGCATACTGGCATGATTGAGTCTATTCCCACCTCTGGGGCCAGCCTGGACCTCCTCAATGGCCTGACACCTTAGGCCTATAGGATTTTTGTTATGGCATAAAAGAAAGTGGTGAGAGACACTGTGTGTGACTAGTCCTTTTCTAATATTATAGATATGCTCGTAGACACGTCTCTGATAGGTTCTCCCTGTCCTGCCAACATATTGCAAGCCACAAGGGCATTGCAATAGATATATAACAAATGTTGAATGGCAGTTGATAAATGTTTTTATCGGGTAAATTTTAGAGGTAACCATAGATGTAAATTGCCTAGCATTTTTACTAAAGGAACAAGCCACACATTTCACACAAGTGAAAAAACCCTTTGGGTTCCCTATCTGTTTTGATTTATACTGTTTAATGGGACAACTGGGGGCCAATTTTGATTTTAAATTATTGGCCCTTGTGAATATTATATTCGTTTTTTTAGGCAGAATATCCACCAGATCTTCATCTTTAAGTAAAATGGGCCAATATTTATTCAAAATCTGTTTGATTTTTGGGGCCATTTCATTGTATTGGGTAATAAATGAAATTTGAATGTTATATGTCTCTGTCGTATCTTTTTTCTTCTTGTTGTAATTAAGTAAAGTGTCTCTTTGAAGATTGTCAACCTGATCAAATGCCTTATCAATGAGGTCCTCTGAGTATTTTCTCATAATGAATTTATTTTTCAGATCCCTTGCCTGTGTCCTGAATGTTTCATCATCAGTGCAGTTACGTTTAAGACGTACTAACTGGCCCTTCGGGATATTCCGTAGCCACTGTGGATTGTGGTGGCTATCTGCGCGTACATAATTGTTCGCCTGAACTGGCTTAAAGAAGGTCTTAGTGCATATGGTGTTGTTCCTGATGTAAATGTGAAGATCCAGAAAATCAATACATTCCGTGCTAAAATTACAAGTGAATTTAAGATTATAGTGATTGTGATTAAGATAAGTGCAAAAATTATCAAGTGAAGTTTGGCTACCTGACCAAACAAAGACCACATCATCAATGTAGCGCCGCCAGAGCACGAGGCTTGCCCCTAGTGGACAGTTGTTCCAAATGAACTCCTCCTCCCAACTGTCCATGAATAAATTGGCATAACTAGGGGCAAACCGCGTTCCCATGGCGGTACCACATTTCTGAATGTAGTAGTCGGAATTAAAGGTGAAATAATTGTGTGTTAAAATAAACTTAATACCATCCACCAAAAAATCCCTTTTGCCAGGTGAATAATTGTTTACCTGTTCCAACTTGCGAGACACGGCTTGGCAGCCTACTGCACCGACACACTTTATTCGAGCAAATACCCAGTATGTACCTGGCAGATACCTGGAATGCGCCGCTCCTCACCTCTGACAAGCCCCGTTGCGTTTGCCTTCCCAGCCTGGGTTCATGCCTGGCTGACGGGCGGCTGATCTGTTAAATGATAATGATTAGGATTTAATAGGCTGCAATGCTTCGCGTGTCTACCAGATGGCATAAATACATGAATTGTAATGCAGTATATATATATATATACTGCACCGACACACTTTATTCGAGCAAATACCCGGTATGTATCTGGCAGATACCTGGAATGCGCCGCTCCTCACCTCTGACAAGCCTCGTTGCATTTGCCTTCCCAGCCTGGGTTCATGCCTGGCTGATGGGCGGCTGATCTGTTAAATGATAATGATTAGGATTTAATAGGCTGCAATGCTTCGCGTGTCTACCAGATGGCATAAATTCATGAATTGTAATGCAGTATATATATATGTACTGTGCAGTATTGCAGCCAGCGGGAATAAAATGCTTCAATCCCTGCCGGAAAATAACTCAATGCACTCGGGCAGAAAACAGTCACAAACCTCAATACACCCGGGTATACCCGAATTCGTGGGACTAGCCGAGCTCGAATAAAGTGTGTCGCCAGTGTATATACTGTGCAGTATTGCAGCCAGCGGGAATAAAATGCTTCAATCCCTGCCTGGAAAATACCTCAATGCACTCGGGCAGAAAACAGTCACAAACCTCAATACACCCGGGTATACCCGAATTCGTGGGACTAGCCGAGCTCGAATAAAGTGTGTCGCCAGTGTAGTTGATGGTCAATCACTGTATACAGTGATGTGACGTCAGCTGTTACTAATATATACCCAGGCTGCCATTCAAGATCTTTTAAAATTTGTAATACATGTGTCGTGTCTCGCAAGTAGGACCGGACACCTGTCACAATTGGTTGGAGGTGATGGTCGATATATTGTGACAAGTTGGAAGTGAGAGAAGAAATACCCGAAATAAGTCCCTGCACTGAGGAGCTTACAATCTAATTGGTAGGTAGGGAGAGCATACAGAGACAGTAGGATTTGATTAGAAGCTAGGAGAGGGATTTCAGGAAGGGAAACGCAGAATCAGAGTTTAAAGAGTAGAGTGATTCTGGCAGCAGGGTGATGGGGCACCCCAGTATACAATACGAGTCTGTCTATGTGTCCCTGGACTAACATCATAACCTTAATTCTCAAAAGCGATGTTTAAAGAATAAAAAAGGAGGGAGTGAATAAGTGAGAATATGATGTAAGGAGGGGGGGAGGTCTGACATAACAGCACTGGGATCTAAGCAGCCATTTTAAGTCAGCATCCATCTTAGGTGCCTCATATTGTCACCCATTTTGGGTTGTCTGAATGAAAGGGAATGAGAATGGACGTTTGAAAGAGATTTTGTTTTGCTTCCAATTTTTAAGTGATATTAAGCTGTTCAGCTAACCACAGAAACCTTGAAGATGGGAGAAAAGTGCGAATGTTCTGAAAATAAAAGATAGATAACAAGAACGTCTCGCATTCCAAGGGAGGTGCCCATGAAGTCCCGTATGTAGAGCAAAGGTCACCGGCCTGTATAAGGAATATTAGCTGAGTCATTTCATTTTTAATATGAATCTCATAGTAATGCTATTAACTCAATGTGTTCATATTCATATTTTGTTTATCTTATATGCTTACGTAGTGACGCACACGCCACTCCGTTTAGGGGGCATGGGCATAGTATTTTGGGTATAAATAGGGCCTGTATGCCAGTATTTCATTGGGAGAGTTTTATTTTGAAACTCTCTCTTGTGTGTGCACGTACAGTGGCGGCTGAGCTGAGTCTTCAGCGGCCGCCACCGCAATGTGCGGGCAGACTCCGGGCAGACGCGGCTGGTGGCACCTGGCTGGTGACGCGTGACGCGCGTCACTGTGGCGCCGGTCACATGTCCGCCGGCATCCCCGGGTAAGTGGACATGGGACAGGGAAATGGAGGGGAGATGCGGGAAGAGAGGGAGCAGAGGCAGCCAGTCGGTCGCGAGCAGAGGGGAAGACTCGCAAAGCTGCCGAGCAGAGGCAGAGCAGCCAAGCAGCCAGGGAGTCGTGAGGGGAGGGGAAGATGCGGCTGAGCGCGGCCGAATTCGGCACCAGCCAAAAAAAGCCCTGGAACATTACGGGCATTTGTGAGATTGAAGTTGGCCGCAGCAGTACACTGAAATAAACTTATTTGTTATCCTGCAATATATCCTCAGATTGTGACTCTTTTATTCACACTTTTCACAGCCCCAATGCAAATGAATTAGTTTTTATCTCTTGGCGACTTTTGAGGTTGCCAGATTGGAAGCTAACACCATAGTTCATAAGAGATCAAGGTCTCCCTCTATGAATTCTGATATTCAAAACACCTTTTACTCTGATTGGCAAGAATCTTCATCAGATGAAGGTGAGAAGCCATAAAAATACCAGAAAATGTCAATGTGGTAAATGTAGATAAACTCATCAAATTTATGAGAGAGATTATGGACATAAAAGATGTCAAGCTAGATTGTGCATTCTTTTGCTCTCAAAAGACAGTAAGGATTTGTTCCTGTACACCAAGTGGTGATGGATATGAATGTACTGTAATGAGAGGTTTTCAATCACAAAGTGTTTTGGAAATATGTATCCCTTCTCTGATTATACCATATACTGGGATAGTTCACCCTTGGTGAATTCAACCATGACCAGAATTATAAGGTGAGCAACTATTCCCCTAGGAGATGGGTACTTCAAGAATCCCATGGAGAGAAGAAAAGAGACTGAACTCAAAAAACAGTGTTCCACTATTGGAACAGCTTTTAAGCTTTGGTATCCATGGCATGCATTGCCCAAATTATAAAATTACAGATAGCACATATACCGAAAGAGCTGCAAGCTTCAAGTATCCGAACACTTTCCTTTGAAAATCTGGGGCAATCTCCCAGTAATGATGCAACGTTTCTGTGACATATCTGCAGACAGACAGACTAATGGCCTATCGGATTAACACAGCGGGGGTCCCTGGCAGTCCCATTCAAACTGAATACCCATGGCTGTATATTTCTGTAAAAGAAGCTGTGGATTTTATGTGCAATGGATCATTCGATGTCATCAAGCTTTTGATCAGGTCTTCAGCAGTTTTGTCAAGAACATCTCTCTAGTTTTGGTCCTGTGCTTCTGATGGACTTTTAAAAAAAAACAGACTACTTTATCTCCCCTGTCATTGGTTTGCCGGTTGCGGGTACTGCTATCAGTCAGCTTCTCCGTCGGCTGTGCATGTTGGCAACAGGTTGTGGATGGCATTCGTGTGCCACATCACTATCCCCCATACCATGTAAGTGTGGGTAGTTTGTGTTTTTAGTATTTTATTAAAGTGTATTGCGTACTACACTATCTGTGTCCTATTTCCCTTCACGCATGGGTGTGCTGTATCGGGTCCATCTGCGAGTGCAATTGCCGTTCTGAGGGAAGAAAAATCGCGTCAGACCACGTGGGGTCCGTGAGAAAACGTGTTAAAGTTGGGACAAGTACAGATTCTCTCCCCTGTACCAACAAGAGATTATCTTGTGAGTAGGGTTTTTTTCAGTTCTAGATAGGGACTTGTGCTGTTACCTACTGTGCAATTGGTGTGTTCTTTTTCATATCATTCCAGAACTATCGTGGAGATACCTCTTGGGACACCCCCATCGATCTGGAACTTTCTCTCAACATTCCATCTACCATCCAGAGAAGTCTCCAATTTATGACTTTCAATTTGGACTACGGTATTTTGGACATTACTAGCGCCGGGGATACTCATTTTGTATTTGTATTTTGTCTACAGGTTGGAACCATCTGTGTATGTTGTTCCCCTTGGCAGCTCACATTAATCACTTTAATCACGTTTGATTATATACACATAATCACTTTTGTTTAGATCACCAAATTGTATGTAGATTAGCGCTTGTAGTGGGTTAAATTGTTTGTTGCTGCGTATAACTAGCAGCGCTATACAAGAACATGCTATTATTATTATTATAGCATCAATATATTAAAAAGACATATATCTGCATACCCAGGGCTGCCAACAGAAATCATGGGGCCCCGGACAAATTAAAGGGGCGGCCTCCGCCACCCCAACCCATAGCGCACCTGCCACACAATTATTTTTTTCACGCACAACTTTTAATTAACCCCCCAATACATATAAAAGCCACCCCCACCCCCCAATACATATAAAAATATACAAAATCGAAAAAACAAGAACCAAGTCCCAAATGTCAGTGCTCAAGATCCATAGAACAATACAAACAGTGAGTATGAACCGCTCAAGATATCAGCCTGCTTGAAAGTAGACATCAAAGCATCAATGAGTCACTATGACCTAGTGTACAAATATGCTCATATGAAGGGGTATTATAATATCAAAATCCTGTGGTGTATGTGTGGGACAAACTGTATATGAACAGTGATCCCTGTATACCACCTTTAGGAACACCCACCCTAGAGCCACACACAAATAAACAGTCTAGTCTTCAAACGCATGAATGGAGAAGAAAGTACTCACAGTCTGTAGGCAGTCCAGTCTCTATGCGTGAAGAAATCCAGAAGGTAAAAAACGGAGCACAACTATAGCAGAAAAGTGGGGCTACACACAAATCTTTATTAAAAATTCCTTTATTACTGAGGTGACAGCATGGAAGACAGGCCAATCATGAACGCATTTCGCGCATAGCGCTTTGTCAAAGAGTGTCCTCTTTTTGAGTTTTTTCACAACTTCTTGTTCCGAACATTAAACAACTACTTTTTAAAGTTGATAATTATGGTGTCATTGTGGGACTAATTATCCAAAAATCTTTACTACTCCTATGCACACATCTGCCCCTGCCCATTTTTTATTGTTGTTATGGTTTCTTTGTCGTATTTAAGACCCATTACAGTCATACCCCGGTTTAAGGACACTCACTTTAAGTACACTCGCAAGTAAGGACATATCGCCCAATAGGCAAACGGCAGCTTGCGCATGCGCCTGTCAGCACATCCTGAACAGCAATACCGGCTCCCTACCTGTACCGAAGCTGTGCGCAAGCGGGGAGACTATAGAGCCTGTTACAAATGTGTTATTTACATCAGTTATGCACGTATATGGCGATTGCAGTACAGTACATGCATCGATAAGTGGGGGGAAAAGGTAGTGCTTCCCTTTAAGTACATTTTCGCTTTACATACATGCTCCGGTCCCATTGCGTACGCTAATGCGGGGTATGCCTGTATAAGTTTTATAGGTGTTTATGTTTTCTAGGTTTTTCTCTGAGTGCAGCCACAAGGGAATTCTTTTTCTTTCTCAGTGTATTCTAACTCAGCAGCTACAATGTATCTTTATATTAGTACTGTAACATTATCTATTTTTACAGTTTGCAGTTCAAACTGCTGGGAATATTGGCAAACAAATAATTACAAACACGAAAGTATTGCAAAGATCTTGCAGTGCTTGGGAGGTGGGCTAAAACCTGGAGGGGGCTACAGGTGTGAGTAGTAAAGATCAAAAGTATGCTGTGACAACTCCCTTTTCTGGCACCTGGGTTTATTCAATGCTAGTGTTGCTGCCTTTGATGGCAAGGCAGTGGGTTCTAAGTCTGCGTCCCCTGTGCCACGGACCGTGTTCATGCTTGAGTGGTGACGTCACCAACTTTACAAGCATGAGCGCTCAGGTGTTCGGCAACTTTTCCTGTAAGCGCGAGTGGGGGGGGGGGGGAGGGGGCATGGCCAGGACACTGACTGGTGCTGATTGGCTGAGGAGGTCATATGACCCCTCAGCGCACCTCAATGTCAATTAAATTTGTCGCGGCAAGCACCCAGCACCCGTGAGCGTACGTGCATGCTCACGAGCGTGCGCTGCGTGAGTGTGGATAGACAAATATAAATTGATTGTGCTGAGTGCGCCAAGTACGGTCAGCAGCAGTGTGGACACAGCCTAATACTATTGGGTCTGATACTTCCTTCATCACAAGAACCTGATTGTGATGAAGTTTAGTTTTATTGTTTTAAAGGATAAATTTTAGGATTTGTGACATTAGCATATCCCATATCTACTATGTATGTTCTAGTATGTTCCTTTTTTTAATCACAGGCATCGATCCCTAATGTATTTGGAGGGTGGTGTGAGGGGTCATATATACAACTGGAAATACTATCAGTAGCAGTAATGCAGCAATACAGCAATTTTACAAAAAAAATGTTTTTGGTCATTGCACACGGATTTGCATAGCCTGAACGAAAAGGCTTGTTTAAAAGCCTTTTTCGCATGGTTTGGACATGCGAAAAGGGATTACAGAATAACAGAACATGTTAAAGTGTACAGTATTTTAGATGTGTTAAATCACACTTTGATGCTACTAGAATAGGCCCCTAAAATGACAACAAGGATTTGATGGATTAAAACATCATTCACAGGGTTAGTATATCTGTTTAGCAGTCGTTGCACATTAATATTTAGTTGAAAATTATTTGCGAAGATTGTGTTATATTTTATATTTGCTATCTTGGCAGACCACAAAGTATTAAAGTCATTGCAATATTTTTAATAGTATGTTGAATCATTTGACATCTCACAAGTCATAATGTAAACTTGAACAACAGATGATAAACATTGACATACTGTACAGTAGAATTATCCTATTGAAAACAAAAGCTAAACATATGTCAAAGTGAAGGATGAACAGAAGTATGCAATGGGCAGATGGAAATCTCCCCTAAAAGGTTGAAAGCCACATTGTGTAATGACAAATGCAAATGCATGAAATATTAATACATTGTAGAAAGATATCAAATGTGCAGAAGGCAAAGTGGACTTTTGTCATTATTGCTTACAAGGTGTGCTACTGTGGCTTGACAAATAGGCTTTTACTGGCAAGAGTGCGTTTATTAATGCCAGACTTTTTTGAGAGTATATACATTAAGGAATGTAAAATATGGTAACAACATTTTCCAGCAAATACAATTCTTAATCTGTTGTGTTGTGTCTGGTTCTTAACCAATTGTCTGATTTTTATTTACTGTAGCTTAATTTGAAAGCTACTGTAAATTACGTTAAAAAGGAATGTCTGGTTAGACAGATTCTCAAGTACTTAAGTTCTTAATGACAACTCAAGAATGTCAGGTGATAGCCTTAAAACAAATCAGTGTGAATTATGTTGTACCAGTAGCCCATATTTTCAAATGGTTTACCTAATTTTTTTTTTAAACATACTTTTTAGAATATTTCATAACAAACCTTATTTACTGCTGCGGCACAGTTTATTCGAGCATTTGCCCGTTCTGTGCCGCAGCAGTAGCCTGGCGCGCGCCCGAGTGTGACGGGCGCACGCCGAAGCAGCGGAAGAGCGCCCTCCGATCGGGGCGCTCTCCCTACCGCTGCCGGGTCCGCCGGGTCCCCCGGAACCCCCTGCCGCTGTCCCGCGATCGCGGGACACCAGGGCTCCCTCGGGGAGCCCCTGGACACGCGTGCAGGGGGCGCACGCTCCCGATGACGCGTGACCGCGCGTCTATGACGCGCGGCACGCCGAGGGGCGGCCACTAGCAAGCCGGGAGATTTCCCGGCTTGCGGTACCGACCACACTTCAATAAAGTGTGTCGGTAGTGTATGGGCAGATATTTCAAAAAGCATACAAAATGGCAATTTTTAAAAGTTACATACATAGTGTAATATAAACTTAACACACATGCACACATATAATTTATCTTATTTTAGATAGGCCATAATCATAAAATATATTAGAATATTTTAAATATTTAATATTTTAAAATGATAACTATACATGAATAGTGAAAATGCATATCAACGTAAAATTGTACAAGTATGAACAAACTTTGCAATTATCAAGTATTCCATTTTAAGTGCAAACACACTTATTAAAAAAAACCACAAGAACAAACAGACATGAAAAAAAGACCACACATGATGCTCAGAATACATTTCCCAATAAAATGGAATTTAAAGAAAAGAGGAGATATCTGTAATATCATTGAAACCTACAGTGCTTGGTTTGTAACCTGAAGATCCAAAAGTGTTCTCTCTGCATTAACCTCACTTCTTTATTATTGGCTCGAATGTTATCTGTCACAGCTTCAATTGCTGAAAAGTGCAAAGTTTGCGGATTACAGTTGTGAACACTAGGGAAATGTTCAAGCAAAAGAGGGGTTTTCCCTTCTCTACCAAATTCTTTTGGATGTTTTTAATGTTTCTAAGATGCTTGAAGATTCTAATATTAAGATTCCTAATGGTTTTAGCAATATACTGCATGACACAATCACATTGAAGTAAATTGGTAACAAATATGATATTGCAATTGATTAATTTGTTGATCTCAAATGTATCACCAGTGACATTAGATCGAAACTTCTTTGAGGTGTTCATAAATCCTCAAGCCTTACAATGTGAAAACTTGAAGTAACCCTTAGGTCTGACAGAACCAATGGATGCAGATGCAGTTGCAGATGCCAGTGTACTCCGAGAATCTTTAACCATAGTAGGTGCGAGAACATTTTTTAGGTTCTTCGTCCTACTGAAATAGATTTTAGGTAGTGATGGCAAAATCCTGCCCAAGATAGGATCCAATTGGAGAATGTTCAAATGACAGGTAAGAATGATTCTAAAAACACAGAAAAGAGTGACCAGATGGTCAACCAAGCCACCTAATAATTGCACTCATGATGTGAAAGTAGTGAACAAGGTATACTACAAGTAGTAGTTTAATAATCTACTACCAAAAAATGGGAACAGACCACCAAAGGTACCGCAACACCATTGAACACAAGACGCAAAATAATAAACTTTGATAAACTGTCAAACACGACGAACATACGTGACAAAATATATACAGTGTAGTTAAAACACTCCACGGACGAGACAGAGCAGCTAGTGAATAAATATAGGGGCTACAGGTATAGTTGAAAGGTATAGTAACCACACTTAAACAGGTCCTGTTGATACATGGTTGATACAGGGTCTGATACAACTACTGTATATATACCCCAAGTAGATATTCACTGGAGAAACAGAACAATGTCCATGCTCACATATAAAGTAAATGTAGCAACAAATTGAACACACACAATCCCAGCAAAGAGTGATACTGTCCTTTAAGTCATAGTTAAGTACTTAACTAAAGGTATGAAACATTTTCACAGCTAATAACAGCAGACACTTTGCAAAGAAATGTTATAAAAATAAAGGAATAGCTAAATCAATTTGCCAACCTAATCTGCCAACACCATGTCACTTTTGATCACCATGCCCAGTGATCTAAAATAGTCAGCTTTGATGGCATAAATGGTATGACGACTATTCCCAACAACTTGAGGGAAACAATTTTAGAATAACTTGGGAAAACGTTTAAATACACTGCTGCACAATTCAAGACCAAGAAAGACACAATACATGCACTTTTACGGTATAAAAGGACTGTGGGCTGGAGTAATCAATGAATGAAACTGATGAGGGAATTATTAATTTATTGAATAATACAGTTTTTAATATACTGTGGTAATATATTTTTTGTCATTGTTTAATCTATGTGTTTAATCGGTTTTTGCCAGTTTGGATCAACATTAACACCATGTTCGTGTAGGAAATACATCCAGCGATACTGTAAGGTAATGTTATTCATGCATCTATTTATTTTCTAAACAACAATCTCACAATTGTTTTACATTTGAAACTGTAAAAGAGAGCAAGAAGGTGTCACTTGAAGAAGATTGTATTATTTCAAACAGTCTTTGCAATATTTTAATAATTGTTTACTCCTTGTTTTCATTCTTTTTAGCAGATATTGGATGGATGATGAACATCAACTCCATGTTCGTGTTCAGTTTGAATGGGACTACCAGGGACCCCCGCTGTTAATTCGATGGGCCATTAGTCTGTCTGAAGTATTTTACTCTATGTGTTTTGTCAATTGGATGCAGCGTTGGGCACCCCCTGTCTCTTGTTATATACAATTGCCACGCTCAATAGCGCTCTGGTTGACATAAATATATATTCACTTTTGGTGGGTGTGGGAGTTTGAGCTTGCTGGGAATCTGTGTTAACCTATGTCTCTTTTGGAGGCTGTGGCACCTCCTCCCAGAGCTCACTCCTCCCCCTTCACCCGTTAAATTTGAAGGTCATTTCACTTGCTGCAGGAACAAGACCCATTATGGTTCCCCTCTCACAGAGGTAAGGGGAAGGGTTCACTGTGTAGTGTAGGACCTGCATTATCTTGGTTATACCTTGACGTTGGTATGCAGGCTTATGACGCCTTTGGCCAAAGGGTTAACTAAATAACCAAGTATTTTATTATTATTGAAGTATTTTACTCTATGTGTTTTGTCAATTGGATGCAGCGTTGGGCACCCCCTGTCTCTTGTTATATACAATTGCCACGCTCAATAGCGCTCTGGTTGACATAAATATATATTCACTTTGTGGTGGGTGTGGGAGTTTGAGCTTGCTGGGAATCTGTGTTAACCTATGTCTCTTTTGGAGGCTGTGGCACCTCCTCCCAGAGCTCACTCCTCCCCCTTCACCCTTTAAGTTGGAAGGTCATTTCACTTGCTGCAGGAACAAGACCCATTATGGTCCTTTCCCTCTCACAGAGGTAAGGGGAAGGGTTCACAGTGTAGTGTAGGACCTGCATTATCTTGGTTATACCTTGACGTTGGTATGCAGGCTTATGACGCCTTTGGCCAAAGGGTTAACTAAATAACCAAGTATTTTATTATTATTGAAGTATTTTACTCTATGTGTTTTGTCAATTGGATGCAGCGTTTTGCACCCCCTGTCTCTTGTTATATACAATTGCCACGCTCAATAGCGCTCTGGTTGACATAAATATATATTCACTTTGTGGTGGGTGTGGGAGTTTGAGCTTGCTGGGAATCTGTGTTAACCTATGTCTCTTTTGGAGGCTGTGGCACCTCCTCCCAGAGCTCACTCCTCCCCCTTCACCCTTTAAGTTGGAAGGTCATTTCACTTGCTGCAGGAACAAGACTTATTATGGTTCCCCTCTCACAGAGGTAAGGGGAAGGGTTCACAGTGTAGTGTAGGACCTGCATTTTCTTGGTTATACCTTGACGTTGGTATGCAGGCTTATGACGCCTTTGGCGAAAGAGTTAACTAAATAACCAAGTATTTTATTATTATTGAAGTATTTTACTCTATGTGTTTTGTCAATTGGATGCAGCGTTGGGCAACCCCTGTCTCTTGTTATATACAATTGCCATGCTCAATAGCGCTCTGGTTGACATAAATATATATTCACTTTGTGGTGGGTGTGGGAGTTTGAGCTTGCTGGGAATCTGTGTTAACCTATTATTTCAAACAGTCTTTGCAATATTTTAATAATTGTTTACTCCTTGTTTTCATTCTTTTTAGCAGATATTGGATGGATGATGAACATCAACTCCATGTTCGTGTTCAGTTTGAATGGGACTGCCAGGGACCCCCGCTGTTAATTCGATGGGCCTTTAGTCTGTCTGCAGAAATGTTGCAGCATGTACCCAGCATTTACCCAGCATGTACCCAGCATGTACCTGGGTCTTGTTGGTGATTGCCCCAGATTTGTTTTAGAATGCTCGTCGGCACTACAGTACATTCATATAGTTTTTGTGTGAATGTAAACAATCACATAAATACCTCACATAAATACCTTGATAGCAAAGCAATGAATGCAGTAGTACCCTCATGTCAGGAAAAGTGTGTAATAAAATGGTAATGTGCAGTTAAAGACAGTGGAGCTCACTTAGGAGAAAATAATAACATGGTCAATTATTGTTTATGGACATGAGTAGCCTTAATTGTCAGTATAGTGTTCATGGGAATCCAAAGTTTATATACTGAAACTTATTAAAGACAGATTTTAAACATATTTACTAAAGTGTGTGCTATAGTTTTAAAGTCACCAACTCACATTACAATGTCAGTTCGTTCGTCAGGATTTGCACACCTAAAGAAATCAATGACACAATATTGAGGAACCATACATGTTTAGATAATGCAATGAAAATAGAAGTAGTTGGATTATATCACATGGGATGCTATGTTTACATACTCATATCTAAGTAGCAATGTTCTCATTTAAAATCTTGCCTGTTCACATGGCCATCAGCATCAATGGGGGTAGGAGAGGTCATGGACATGGCTGAATTGGCTGTGCCAACAGATACCTTCAGAAATGGGAACACCAGCTTGGGCACATGCCCATATAGGCAAAGAGTCAGAACAGCACCACAGTCACTCTGAGCAATGGTGTCAAAGCCACTACATGCGCCTTAGATTCCAGGACCCTTGGTGACATCACAGATTGCTGAAGGTATTGGGGCATACCAAAAGTGTGTTATCCAGCAGGCCATTGAGGTAATGTGCCCTGCTTAAATAGAGTTCCAACTACTATCTCAGTCGGCAGCATTTCTTCTGCCCAATCGACCACCCTCTTCCACATCATCTTCCTAACAAAGTCAGACAATAGCAAACTTACAAAGATTACAATTGAAGTGGCAAATTGGGAAATTTAGAGAGAGAACACATGAGGTAATAAGTACAGTAGATGACAGTGATTGGCAGGATTGACTGTGGGACAATAGCCATGAGTCCAGGCTATTGGGATTCTTCATTTAAGAGATGGGTGTTTAGGTTTGTATTCAAGGTGGGGAGAGAAGATGTTTGGCATATACTGAGTGTGAGAGAGTTCCACAGTTTAGGTGCAGTGATTAAAGGGTTTAGAAAGAGACAGGAAGCTTTAGACGTCAAAGGGGTGGAAATTAGAGAGATGATTAGAGCGCAGAAGTCGAGCAGGGGCATAGCAAAAGATCAAAGCGGATATGTAGGAAGGAGCAGCTGAATGGAGAGCCGTAAAAGTAAGGAGGAGAAATCTGTTCGTGATCCGAAATTTGATGGGAAACCCAGAGAGGGAAGTAAGGAGGAGATTAATGGATACTGTTTTGGGAGAAAGTTAAATTATTCTAGCAGACAAATTTTAGATTACAGAGGAAAAAGTTTTGAGGCAGGGAGGCCTGTTTAACGTTTGTTAGAATAATCTAGATGGAAAAGGATAAGAGCATGTAACAGAGTCTTAGCAGTAAATTGAGAGGAAAGGGCAGATCTTTTTAATATTATGGAGAAAGAAGCAACTAACTTTGTCCCTGCCGTGAATGGAAAAGGAAAGAGAAGAATCAAATGGCACTCCTAGGCAACTTACTTTGGTAACAGGATAAATGGTAGTACCATTTACTGTGATAGAAAAATGGGTCATTAGGCCAAATTTACAGGTAAATATGAGGCACTCAGTTTTTGACATATTAAGTTTAAGGTGGTAGAGCACCATCCCAATGATATAGCAAGGAGTCAATCAGAGACTGGGACTGAATTATAGGAGTGATGGTAGGGGTGGATAGATATATCTGCATATCATCTGCATAGAGATGATACCGAAGGCCAAAAGAGTTGATGAGGTCACCAAGTGATAGTATGTAGAGAGAGAAAAGTAGAGGTTGCAGAACCGAGTCTTGGGCTACACCAACAGAAAGATTGACAGAAGATGAAGACATGTTAGCAACAGAGACAGAAAATGTGCGAAGTGAGAAGTTAGATGGGAACCAGGATAGGGTTTCATTGCAGATACCAAGAGAGTTTAGAATATGCAGGAGAAGAGAGTTATTGACATTATCAAAAGCAGCTGAGAGATAGAGTATGATTAGTATGGAAAAGTGACCTTGGAATTTAGTTTCATGTAGATCATTTGCTAATTTAGAAAGCATATAGCTGTGCGAAAGCCAGATTGTAAAAGATCCAGGAGGTCATGGTAATTAACAAAGTTGATGACATTAACACTGACCAAGATGACATTGTTATTTTTGCCACCAGTTCAGATGACCTCCAGCAATACATTGGAGAATTTGCCAAAGCATGTACTGTAAGAATGTGGACCTCCGTATGAATGTCAGCAAAACCAAAGTGATGTTTAAAAATATTACACCAGAAAATAGGGAAATAAATGGAATAGAACTAGATACAGTCTTCTAGAATAGAATTAGAAGTCAAAGCCTATGTCTACCTTAGCCGGCACATATTGGATGGGAAACGTTATAATAACATCTATTGAATAATTAAGATGCGATGGAGTACATTTGGAGACCAAGACCACATTTCTAGGGAACTTTCCACTTTGACTCAAAAACAAGTACTGTATACAAGCAGTGTATTCCACCAGTTTGGACATTGTTGGACAAAGATGGTACTTGACTAGATACCAAGATAGATAAAAAGACTCAGACAATGACCAAAAGTAAAATGGGAGGATGAAATCAGAACTTCTGTTGGAGCAATGGAGGAGAATACAGGCTTGCAACCGTAGTACATAGGAGATCATTAAGGAGGCCTTTATCCAGAAGCCAATAGCGCAGTGTATTACACCATATACAGTAGTAAAACAGACATAGAATAAATATGAAACCCCTAAACGGAGCATTCAAGGTTCATAAAATGTACAGTAAGTTTTACTGCCCTGAAGGTATAACGTTGCGAGGGTCCATGGTTTTGAATTGTGCCTCACAGCGTTAATCCTTTGCTTGATGAGCCAAGAGCTGGAGAGAGAATATTGCTACTCACCTTTCAGATGAGCACTCTTGGGGTTTTTTTAAAAAAAATGATAGCTTAATATTAATTGCCAATGTGGATATCTAGGCTCTCCTTTGAGAGCGTGTAGTTGTCCACAGTGACAATCAATAATTTTATGTTTAAAAGGTATTTTTAATGTTATATTTTTTTTCCCTTGTTAAATTTGTATTTTATTTTGGTTAATGTCCAAAACCACTATTATGAAAAATATAGAGGATGGTAGCACTCAATACGAAAAAGACTCACTGTTTCTTTGATATTCCTTGCAAGGATGATGCTCACAAATTACTGTAGTCTTTACAAAGCAGATTCTTACAAGAAATATGCAGATGATACAATGTTTCTGTCCACTCAGGCCCTTTGTCAGGTAAGTGGGTTACACATTTGGCTAATAGGGATGTTGGGCATTAGTAAACATAGGGTGTATGTTTATTTAGGGGTAGGGTGGGTTTGTAGCATTAGGGGCATCCCCTACGGAGGTATGAATATCAGGAAGCAGGGGTTCCATAAACCTTAAATGAATGGGGTTCAGCTCCGAGACTCCCTGCTTCAATACTATGTAAAAATATAAAAAGTGCAAGAACGGCTGTAAGAGCTGGACTTGGACACAGAGAGAGTCTTCTTCTCTCAGTACTCTCACTGCACAGCTCTTACAGGCTGGCAGATAGCCCGTTATGATTAATGCTGTGGGGGGGGAGGGTGTTCACATTCAGAAGCAGGGAACCTTCAGCATTAATCCAGTAGAATGAAAGGACCCACTAACTTGGGAAGTGGGGAGGGGCGGGCTGGATATAGATCCAATGTGGTCTTTCTCCCTCCTAATAGAGGTAAATGAGAATTTTAATCCTATTAGAGGTATATTAGTATTTTATCTGGTAGTGTTAGGACTTGCGAACGGGTGTCTGCTTTGTCGTGGCTCGCAAGCTTAAAACGCTTTGGCCAAAGGGTTAAACTAAATTACCCTTTTTCAAGAGAATATATAAGTATTTTACTGTGTATTTCTGTCATGTTGGATGTAGCATTAGGCTTCTCTGTCATCTGCTGTATACAGACGAGACCACGAGTATTCTAAAGCTTGCCTTAAACTAGCCCGGTTACATTATGGGTATGTGCTGGGTGCAACCTGGCTAGTTTAAGGCAAGTTTAAAGCATTTCTGCATTGACTAATGACCAATAGGATTAACACAGCAGGGGTCCCTGGCAGTCCCATTCAGTTTGAATGGGACTGCCAGGGACCCCCGCTGTTAATCTGATGGGCTATTAATCAATGCAGAAATGCTGGGTCTAGTTTAAGGCAAGTTTAAGGCATGTATCCAGCATGTACCTGAGTGTACCTGGGTCTTTTTGGCGATTGCCACTGGTTTGTGTTAAAATAACCGTGGGCACTACAGTACATATGTCACGCTCAATAGCACTCCTTTTTGACACTTATATACATATATATATATATATATATATATATATATATATATATATATATATATATATATATTGTGGGGGCTCAGGGGTTCCCAAAAAGTGCTTGCTGGGGTTTTGTGTTTTGTTAACCTATTCTCAGCTATTTCAGCTGTTGGAGGTTAGTGGCTCCTCCTTCCCAGGTTTTAAGCCCACCCCTCCCCACTTCCCAAGTTAGTGGGTCTTTTCATTCTACTGGATATAGATCCAATGTGGTCTTTCTCCCTCCTAATAGAGGTAAATGAGAATTTTAATCCTAATAGAGATATATTAGTATTTTATCCATATATGTATTTTGCGGGGGCTCAGGGGTTCCCAAAAAGAGCTTGCTGGGGTTTTGTGTTTTGTTAATCAGCACATAAACCTACTTTCACAGAGTTGATATGCAGGGGTTACGTGCAATTGTCTAGCAATGCCTTTTTGGTGCCAGTAACAGTTGTTTCTCTTTCTGGATTCATTGACCACCAAAGACTCACAGTGTATCATGGGAATAGGAGAGTGTATCTCTAAGCATTTTGCCTGCATCACATGGTTTTGAGAAAGGTCCATAAGAAGGACTGAAACGTAGACCACTGTTAATTAAATAATACTTTGCACTATACCACGAGAGTGTTTTCATTTTTACCCTCAAACAATATGTGTAGCATGGACTTTCCTATCGCTCAATCTTCACCCGTGGCATAAATACCTTATAAGTTCTCCTTTTCAGATATATACGAGAGATGCATCCAAAATAATTTATAATAATAAAGTATGTGTCATTTATGAATTCTTCATACGTATAACATACATTTTTTGAAGGTTTGTATTACTTTTTAGCACTGAAATGATGACATAAAAAAATGTTAAACATCATCTTTCTACATGCAGTTGCTCTCTAAACCTTATAGCCCTCAGGCAAAATTTGGCTCAATAAGCCAAGTTTAATATTTAATGCAAGAACTCTCTATTTAGCTGAGAATAATTAAAACATACAATACAAAGATTAAAGATTGTTGTAACATGTTCACACTGTTATCAGTCTAACTACATCTGTAATGTTTCATAGGTTTTAATACTTTAATTTGTACAGTATTGCTTTTCAGCGATAAAAAGAGGGGAGGGGTGCAAATAAAAAGTAGAGAAGGCTGTGGAGAGAGGGGTCAACAATTTTGACTTTTGGATTGACATTTTCGATAACAATGATCCATCAGTTATACGACGCAGTCAGGGAGAATGTACAGGAAATTATCAAAATATAATTTCACATTCAATAATGTGAATGTTACTACCACTATGTGACCACAGATTCACCCTCCTCATTTTTAATGATGTAAAGGGAGGGAAGCCAGCCAATAAGGTAGCATATGCTTCCCTCCCTTTAAAATGACAGTACAGTAAGTAAGCTAAGAATCTAATTGTTGGCTGTACAATTTGACAGTCAAATGTGACGTCAATGGCCTTATACAAGTCCTGTCACATCTCATTTGACCCGAAGAAGATGGTGGATCAAAATCTCCTGGACCTGTTTAAGAGAAGAAGAAAGAAAAGAAGATAACAGAAAAGAAAGAAGAAGATTTATTCACAGGGCCATCTCTACAAGCAATTGAGGATCACAGACTTCAATGCATCATGCTAATGAGGATCATTGCATCATGGGGCAAGAATTGGTACCGCAGTTGGATGAGGAATCTTCATGCCAGCAAAGGTAAGAAACACATGTATTGTATTTTATTGTGTATTTTTTTTAGAATGCCCATTGATTGGTAATGTGTTTATCTACTGTATGTCCCTTTTAGGGTATAGATAACCACATTGACAACCAATGCATTTTTTGGCAAATGTTGCTCAATTGCTAAAACTTTGACTCAGGCCCTCATTCTCTCCCGTCTCGATTACTGTAACCTTCTGCTGTCCTCCCTTCCTGCCTCCCCCTGTCTCTCCTACAATCTATCCTAAATGATACTGCCAGAATCACTATACTCTTTCCTAAATCTGTCTCAGCATCTCTCCTGCTGAAATCTCTCCTGGCCTCCTATCAAATCCTGTATCACACATTCAATTCTCCTCCTCACTTTTAAAGCTTTACACTCTTCTGCTCCTCCTTACATCTCAGCTCTAATTTCTCGCTATACTCCATCCCGGCTCTTGCGTTCTGCTCAAGGATGTCTTCTCTCTACCCCTTCTGTATTTAAAGCCCTCTCCCACCTTAAACCCTTCTCTCTGACTGCCCCATACCTCTGGAATGCCCTTCTCCTCAATATCCGACTAGCACCCTCTCTATCCACCTTTAAGACACACCTTAAAACACACCTGCTTAAGGAATCATATGAGTAGCTCCATGGCTGATAAATAACACATCACACCTTTGCTCCTTGCAGACGCACTTAGCAGAATGCCCTCCTACTGTCTCTGTACATTCTTCCTACCAACAAAATTAGATTGTAAGCACTTCGGAGCAGGGAATCTGATGTGTTTGATGAATGATGAGTTGTTCTAGAGGGAGTTCCAATAAGTGAGTCTGGAACCAGCACTCCAGGAACACCCTTCGATCCCTGACAGACTGCAACTTTCCTGATCCTAAGGTTGTTTCTTCTTGCTTGGTTGTCAGCTTGGTTGTCAGCGTCTTCTTGTCTTGAAAAGATATCTGCAATTTGGGGATTTAAGTTCTTGTACATTTGAATCTGTTGTCTGCAGGACAGTGACCGTAACGTCCATCTTTTTTTCCAGTTGATCAGTGTGGTTGCCAAAAGATACAATGTCCTGCTTTGGTCTGGTGAGTGCCATTTGAATTTCAGCATGGGCCATGCTTTGTAGTTTGATAAAAAAAATCTTCAATGTCCTGTTTGGTTGAGTACTGTATCTAATCCTTTTGTTCAGAGTCAGACTCAGTTTCAGCACATGGCGAATCGCCACAATTTTGGTATATAGATGCAGGATTTTTTTACCTGAATTACTGATGTACTCCTCTCTGTGGGCATTTTTTGCTTTTTTGGGGGCCACTGTGGTATGTCCTGCTGATCTTTATCATTTTTACGGATCTTTAAATTGATCCTTGATAATTATTTAGACGCAGTTCTGCCTGCACAGATCCGGAGCAAGCGTCCATCTTGTTTGACGCCGCACATATGCCTTCTGAATAATGTTTTTTTTTTAAATTGTTTTATATACGTGAAACTCCCTTATAATACTCTTTTGGGCCCATCTTCTATTTGTTCTTATCTGACTGCTTTGAAAAGTGACCTAGATCAGTATTTTTATATATTAGATTTGATTTACTTGCATCCACATAAATATTTATAGGCTCTACATTTTGATTGTATATTATATTAATATGTTATATACTTTAAAGGGTGGGAAGGTGCATTCATATCCGAAATAAAAATATGCTGTACAAAACTCTTCTGACAAACAGTGACAATGTAATGCAAACGAAAATGCAAAAATGAGCTATGTTTTTATGCTTAAGTCATCTGGAGTCCTATTTTTAATTAAGACAACAGCACACTTGTGATTTATATAATGTGTATATTGTTTTAGCCTGCTGGCATTGGTGGGTCTATTACTTGTGCTGTTCTGCTACTAAGCATTTATAAATTATTCATTCCCTTTCAAATTCTAAAAAAAATCTTATAGCCGATGCCCAGGGGTTCATTGTGTAATGGTTTCTCATAATTAATTTTCAGGTAAATTAGTTCTGTAAGCAGCTGCCCGTGGCCCATCTCTTAAAGATGAATACTCAGTACAGTATCTAGGGTTCCATGAGTTTAACACAGATGTAAAAAAAACATGATAACAATCTAAGAAAGGAGATGTGGATAATTCACTGCAAAGTGGATGGTAAATAAACAGACAGGTCAATAAATCAATCAAAGGTTTACTGATAAATGAGAAGAGCATGTAGGACCATATATCCATCAGCAGTGAGATGTGGGTGTACAACAGGGGAGAAGAGTTTAAAATTAAAATGAACAAAGATAGAGAGAAATATTACAAAAATATGAGTGTGCAAGAAACTCTGCATCAAGTCCTCCTGTTTAGTGTCAAATAGAATTATAATTTTGAGTTTAAAAAAAATATTCCATTCTTGAGTGATTTTAAACATTCCTTTAAAGATTTAGATTTTTACATCTTTTATGGAGTGATCATCCTCCTTCATGGTGTTATTGTGTATCTGTGTACTGAGTCAAGGCGGAAAATTAATCTTTCCTGTCTTGCCTTCAAATACTTTCTGGGAAAGCTACCTGCCTATTTGAACAAGCTCCTCACCCCTACCACATGCAACACATCATCTGAGATCTGACTGTTGATGATCCAAAGGTCCAACAAAGTATCCGTCCGCTCCTCCTTTTACTGTGCACCCCACAACTGGAACAATCTACCGGAGACTCTCACAGCCAGCATCAGTCTAAGTTCTTTCAAAACTGAAGCTGTGACTTCCGGTATAGCGCATGGGCAGTAAGGACGCACTGCACTGAACTCCGCCGGGGAAACAGATGTAACCGCAATGCAACCGGAGGAATAAAAATCTCTTAAAAACACACAGACAAACTCCCCCCACCAAGCGGCACCGGTTCATTGAAAAATTCCTCTCCAGGTCCCGTCAGATGGTGCTGAAAACACAACAGCAGCAGCAGCAGCAGCAGGACAATGGAGAGAGAAGGAGAGAGGCATCCAAGATGGCCAATGGCCACAAGGCAGATGCGGGGGAATCAGACTGGAGCGAGAGAGCAGATAGACAAACAGCAGCACCTAAGGTCAGACCACAACATCATTGCAAAGGCTCTGGCCAGAGAAATCCTGGCACTGACAGGATTAAAAAACCCGTAGATTAACTAAATAACAAACTTACTGCACATACCTCCAGGGTGGCAGAGACAAGAATTGGTAATGTAGACGACAAACTCTGAGACACAACAATCGGTAGAGGAACTGAGAAATAAAACAATATACTGGAGCGAAAACTAGATGACCTTGAAAATGGGTCAAGATGCAACAACATAAGAATCATTGGAGTGTCAGAATCCGTAAAACAGGATCAATTAACAGACTTCTGTGAAAAATGGCTACCAAAGCAACTAGGATTCACCACCGACCATGCAATAAAGGTGGAAAGAGTGCACAGCATAGGGGCCACGAGACCAGACCAAGATAATAAACCTAGACCCATAATAGCAAAAATTCTAAACTTCAATGACAAGATGAGGATCATTAAAGCCTTCAATTAATCAGAGCCACTGATGTATAACTCCAAGCGAATGATGATCTTTCAAGATTATTCAGTCGCTGTATCACAAAAAAGGAGAGACTTCAGCAAAGTCTGCACTACTTTATTCAAACAAAAATGAAAATGTGCCCTGATATACCCTGCAACCCTGAGAATATTTACAAACACAGGGATAAAGACTTTCACAGCCCATAAACAGGCGGAGAAGTTCGTGGCAAGGATGTCATCGAACAGAAGAACAGACGAGTAACACCATGGAGCAAGCAGAGAGGAATTTTTTTTTTAAATGGAGGGGGGGGGGGGGGGGGGGTTGAAGACCCACACAGAGCCCAGTTACCAAGATGTCCAATTTGTATAATAATAGCTGAACCAGCAGCGGAGAACCCACACCCCAAGCACACACAGCCCAAAATGGGAAAAGGAAGGAAAATGGAAACAAAAGAGACCACGATATGGCATGACCGCCACAACACAAGCTGAAAAGCCACATACATTCATTTTTTTAATTTATTTTTTATTATGTACCCATACCCTAGACTATGTGCAGAACAATCCTTAAACCGGGGAAAACAGATCTACACAATAGAACATTCCATCAAACATAGAGAAAGGGCGGGGGTGGGGGCATAGGCTAAAGAACATTAGACAGCTGTATACACTTATCATTAAATGGCCTCTAAACCAGAAAGCCAGGGAGAGGAGGGAGGGGGAGGAGGGAGAGGGAAAGGAAGACTGCTATAATAAGAAAATAGCTGTTGGAGGGGACAACCCAGACCTAATATGCAAAGAGGGGGAGGAGAATAACTTGGGAATGTATATAGAGAGGGAGGAAGAAAGAGGGAGGGGAGGCGGGGGACAACGTAGGGGAGGAGGGGGAATGGCGAGAGGGAGCGAGAGGTAGACTTGAGGGTCAAATGCATAAAGGTATTAATATGCTGATATTCTGTATTAACTGTATTAACTATATTAACCCAGGTGTGTTTGTTTATGTGTTCTCTCTGCTTGCACCTGAAACGAAGCAGTGTAAGTAGAGCAAGCTGAAACTAAAGCTTCTCCCTAAGTGGTACAAGGACCACGAACTGACAAAGAACCGAGAACACAACCGATCCCCAAGGGGGACAGTGATGTGAAATCAAACCTACGACAAGAGGCACACAGGTACACAAATACACAAACATAAACACCATGACCAAGACAACAGAAGGAGTCTTTACAACCAAAACAACACCTCATACACACTCTAAGCAGACAAGAAAGGCGGAAAAATGGGGGGAAGCCAATGGGGGGAGAGAAAGGTCTACAACACAAGACTAATAAAAGATGGGGGACAGGGTTCAATAGGCAAGGGAAAAAAAGGGGGGGGGGAAGAAAAAAAATATATACTGCTGCGGCACATCTGAGTCTAACACATCACCGGTTTTTCCCTGGCTTTTTCCTGGAATGCAACGCACTTCACCTGGCGCATGCCGCATTCATTTTGCGTTCCCAGCCACGGGTCATGCGCGGCTGATGCGCGGTTGATGCGTTTATTGAGAATGGTTCGGATTTAATAGGTTGCAATTCTTCGCGTGTCCGCCAGATGGCAGATATTCATGAATTGTAATGCGCATGCGCTTCAGTAATGTGTCGACTTGCAGGTGTTTCGTTTAAAAAAGATACCACAGTGTGCTATTGTAACTTGGCCTTGAGACTGAAGGAAGAGGTTGCAAAAATGTATCAATTTAGGCTTTTCATATTAAAGAAAGACAAAGACCAGTTTCGGTTACAGTATTCTCCAGAGACCCGCCCGCCATGAGTGTTCAAGTGCAGCTCGCTTTCCAAAAACCCGACAGAAGTTACGCGTATTTGATATGGGCCGCGATTAATGCAACAGAGGATAAGATGGCAACAGTTGTTCAAATTTATCAGTATTTTGTCGAAAACTATGACTTTTACAAATTTTCACCAGCTCCTCATACGTGGAAGCGTGCAATAAGGAAAAGGTTATGTAGCGATCCCTGTTTTTATCGTATTGAGCCACAATTTGTTGGAGGGTATTGGTGTGTATCACCGGCTTTTTCCTGTATCTATGATCATGATGACGGCAAAAGGCGAAGGGTCGTGCTAAAACCAACTAAGAAATGACAGTCGCTGCCAAGCAATGCACCAGCACCGGTTTCCAATGACGGTCCCGCCGTCAGTGACAACCCTGAGCCTGAGCCGGATTTCGCGTGCAGTTTCGATCAAGCTTGCATGTACCTAAGCAATTTCCAGCCTCATCAGCTGACTACAGGTGGACTAGTCCCGCTGCAAACTATCGACGTGGATGATCAAGAACGCTGGACTGGCAGTGGACCGGCGCCGGCGCCAGCTGAATGGGAAATTCTATGGTGAGTATTGTTGCCGTATTATTTTCTGTGTTTTTTTTATTTTGACAATACAGTATCAAAATCGGTGCGATTCAAAAGTCAAGCGATTCTCCTGTAAGCAATATTATTGGCTGAGCGGCTTCTACAGTACTGTACTTGAGATACTGAACTATTGGTGGAACGCTAGGCGCATGCGCATTGGAACCTTCTTGAAACGCATACAGTATGCGTGTCATTACTTTGACGGTAGGCGCATGTGCATGTAAACAGGAGACGCCCCCCGAGAAAATTATTGGTGGGACTGGCTGGGAACTTCTTTAGGGGGCTGACCATTACAGTAAAACCTTTCTTTTTGTTTTTCCTCAGAAAAGAAAACGGCTAATGGAGGGATTTCGATGGATAATATCGCTTTGTGTAACAATGCCTGCTGAATCGGATTTAAAAAACCACGTACCGGAGTCTACAGTTTAGCGGCCGTAGTTATTGATTAGGATAGAATATTGTAATACTCTACCTGAAACAGTATGCTGATGTTTTCTGGTCGTACAATATACTGTACAATACTTTTTTATGTACAGTACAGTATACTGTGTAATAAACCCGAAAAAATAAAAACTATGCATTTATTCTACATGTACACATACATTATGTGTCTTCTACAGTATACAGTGCCAGTACATACAGTACAGTTTGTCTTCTATTTTTTTTTAATACTCTTATACTGAGCATGCCTACAGTATACAGTGCAGTATGTCTCGACATTCTAGAAACACTGTATTTTGTTACAGTAGCAAAGGAGCAAATGGAACAATGTAAAACAAATCAACATGTTCTTTTATTGGTGGAGTAAGTACAAAAACATTTATTTACAAATACTGTACAATGTAGAAACATTTTAAGTGCACAGCAATTCAAAACATCAACAGGTGTATGGTTTACTGCTACATTTGTGAAAACATTTATGTCAGTCAGTATGGTTTACAGTCACAAGTTTTAAAAACAAATTCTTTATTCATAAAATAAGCAAAACGCAACATCTCCTTTATTAAATAACGACAATTCAAAACATATACTGTAAAGTGGGATGGTGTGCAAAACAGTCTGCACCAGTACAGTCCTTGAGGGCAGCAAACAGGGCAGGTTTTCAGGGTAACCTTTGAAAACCGTGCCTATTTGCGGCCCCCAGGGACTGGAATTGTGCATGTCATGTGTGTGTGGACAGCAAGTTAAAACATTTCTGTATAAACACAAGTAAAAAAAACACACAACAACATCTCCTTTATTAAAGTACAGCAGGTCAAAACATGTACAGTACAATATAGTTCAGCACAACAGTATGGTCTTACCTGTGATTACAAAAAAAACTTTATTCATAAAATACAGTATACAAACTAAACATCTCCTTTATTAAAGAAACATATACAGTACAGTGGGATAGTGTGCAAATCTGTCAGAAAGACCTGCATCACTACAGTCCTTGAGGGCAGCAAACAGGGCAGGTTTTCAGGACAACCTTGAAAACCATGCCTGTTTGCGGCCCTCAGGGACTGGAATTGTGCAGGTCCTGTGTGTGTGGACAGCAAGTTAAAACATTTCTGTATAAATACAAGTAAAAAAACACACAACAACATCTCCTTTATTTAAGTACAGCAGGTCAAATCATGTAGAGTACAATATAGTTCAGCACAACAGTATGGTCTTACAGAAAGTCCTCCACATTGTCCGTCCATGGCCGATTCCTTGCATGGCGCAAAACGCCATTAATGCAGTCTCGAACGCCTTTCATTACAGGATCTGTAATTGGATAAAAGCGCCGCATTTCATCCGGAATGTTCTTTCTTAAATTGGCAGGAAGCGCCTTTTTAACGCGATTTCCTTCATAGTTCACTTTGAAGGCCCAGTCGCAGTACAACGAGTAGGGAACATGGTGCTTAAAAAGTAACAAGGCATACTTGTGGGGTGCACCAGCACTCTTCACCCTATACTTCTCCCTGAGCGTCGGTGGCAAATCTCACAGGGTGATGTCGGGCACCGTATCGATGCGAGCGAATGTAGGTCTTTTGGGAGCGGGTGTGCTTGGGGCGACGGGCGATGGTAGGTTGTCTGGGAGGAAGCTTTCCTCCGTCTTGGTCACCATGTTGTCTTCTGGCGTGCTCTTGACAGGGTTGTCATGTCCTCCTCAACGGCATACATGTACACTACATCTTCTGGTGGAGGGGGGGCGCTTGGTGATGGAAGGGGGTCGAAGGTCCCATTCATCACATCCATGTCACCCCCCTGCTCCAGCGTCGGGGAAACAGGGGCATTAACACCAAGCAAATAATGTATGCCCGCTATGTCAGCCTCTATCTTCTCCATCCGTCGATCCATTCGTTGATCCATTTGTAGCATCTGTTGCTCCACATTTAGCATTGTCTCCAGAAGCAGATCTATCTTTGCTAGCACAATAGTATTCCCGGGAAGATCCACAGTTATCCCATTCAGCATCCGGTCTAACGAGCTGCTTCTTGTGCATGGCGTGTGAACATCTGGGTGGATGGGTGCAACGGAGGATGAGATGGGGGTTCCATGGAGAGAAGCGGCAGCGACGTCGAAGAAGAGTGGAGGATGTGACCTGTGGATATCTGGTAGAGGAGAAGCGGCAGCATCGTCGAATAGGGATGGAGAAAGTGACCTTTGGATTTCCGGGCGAGAAGCAGAGTCGTCTAAGAGCAAAGGAGAAAGTGACCCGTGGATTTCAGAGGCAGCGTCGTTGGATAGAACTGGAGAAGATGGCCTGTGGGTTTCCGTGTGGGTGGCGGCAGCGCCAAGGACGAGGGTTGGAAAAGATGGGCTGAAGATTTCCGGGACAGCGACGGCAGAGTCGTCGAAGCGTATGTGATGAAGTGGTCTGCGGGTTCGATGGGTTCGCTGCTAATTGTTTTGCATCGAGAGTACATCACCGTATATCTTCTTGACATAATAAGGCTGATGTCTATGAAAACCCTTAGCCTTTGGGGTCAGCAGAAGGTTTTCTTTATTGGCCTTAGCCTGTCGCTTTTGCCTTGGCGTGGAAACGGCAACCGCCTTCTGCTTTTTCTGCTTGACAGGCACGGCAGAGGCGAGTGGGTTCCTGCGTTCGTAGAATCGGGGTTGCTCCATGCAAGCAGGTGGCACAATGCAGTATCTGGACAAGGGCAAGTTCAGATAAAGATAATCGAGTGGTGGGCTATGCAAAGTGTGTAACCTTTTATGCATGGCGACCAGGTACAGGTGTTGAAAGGAATATAAAGTGCGCAACTAACTAATCTCTAATGGTGATGACAGTGATCAATTGTGTAATAACATATTCCCTTCTAATTTAAACTAAATAGTAGAACCACATAATACCACAATGTGAAATAAAAAATTAATACATAACCGTGAAGTGTGGTATAATAAGTCGTCTGCAGCTATAAACCAGGGGGTGGCTCGGCACCCCCCTAAACACTAAGGAAACGGAAATAAAAAAACAGCGCAAAACGCAAATCAGGAAGTATGTTAAATATAAATGTATATTAAAATAGGGATAAATATTCTGCGTAAATCAAGGGAGCTAGAACTTAAACATTGAGTGTGCACAGCACACAAGTTACCACTCGGCAGCTGAGGATTCAGGAGTCAGGAACTGGTTTCTTTGGCAAGCGTCTCAGGTAATAGCTGTGGAGTTACTCCTTCATATGCACACCCGGTCACGAAATCACCGCCTCTGTAGAAACCTTCCCTTTGGTCAGGTGGAACACAAAGAATTCGAACGTTCTACAGCCTGCAGTCACACTCTGAGAGTCCCAAGATCGAGCAGTGAGGACTCAACCGATCCAAAGTGTTCTCAGACCGGCATAGCCACAGACGGAGGCAGACTCTCTTACAGCAGTGGCTCCAGCTTGAGAAACCGTCGCTCCGTCTTGGCGCGCTGTAGAATGACGTCACAGTCGTGGTTTTCGATAACCAAAACACAGGGAATGAAAAATAGTCTCTAGCTATGCCGGTCTGAGAACACTTTGGATCGGTTGAGTCCTCAGTGCTCGATCTGGGGACTCTCAGAGTGTGACTGCAGGCTGTAGAACGTTCAGATTCTCCGTGTTCCACCTGACCAAAGGGAAGGTTTCTACAGAGGCGGTGATTTCATGACCGGGTGTGCATATGAAGGAGTAACTCCACAGCTATTACCTGAGACGCTTGCCAAAGAAACCAGTTCCTGACTCCTGAACCCTCAGCTGCCGAGTGGTAACTTGTGTGCTGTGCACACTCAATGTTTATGTTCTAGTTCCCTGATGTACGCAGAATATTTATCCCTATTTTAATATACATTTATATTTAACATACTTCACGATTTGCATTTTGCGCTGATTTTTTGTTTCCGTTTCACAGGTGGTGAAAGTGGGCGTACTCTAATGTGAGTCATTACCGTATAAATACACCATCCATGTTGTGGATTCACTGCACATTGAATTCACATCAACTAAACATCGAATATACATTCTTGTGTTTGTATTTGTTTCTACTCGCAGCAATGGTTGTTAAAAAGATTTCCAATGAGCTCAGCATGCGAATTAAGGACATGTACACGAGCGGACACCGAATTGCTGCTATCCAATGCTGGTTAGCTACTTCTGGCATCGTTGTGCCAGCAACCACCGTGAGCTATCATGCACACGGAAAAAACAGAGACCGCAAAAGGACACCCAGGGTAACTAACGCGTAAGTATATTTATACAACTTAAATTTTTTTTTATTTTAATTTAAATCTAATATTTTTGTTATTTCTGTTGATTTATATTAATACAGTATATATATTTTGTATATTTATATGTATATCAGTACAGTATATATATTTAGTATATTTATATTTATAAAACTTTGATAAAAAAATTTGATCCAAAAATGTACTGTACATCTACAGTACTGTATCTAATATTTTTGTTTTATATTACAACAGTATATATGTTTTGTATATTTATATTACAACAGTGTATATATTTTGTATATTTATATTTATATTACAACAGTGTTTATATTTTGTATATTTATATTACAACAGTGTATATCTTTTGTATATTTATATTACAACAGTGTATATATTTTGTATATTTATATTTATATTACAACAGTGTATATATTTTGTATATTTATATTTATATTTCAACAGTTTTATATTGCTGGATACTGTATTAATAGAACAATATATTGTATCCTCTTGATATACTGTCTCTAATTTTTTTTACTTACCGGAATGTTTTTGTTTACATTGTAGGGAGACAACTCTTCTGGTGGACAAAATAAGTGAGGAGAATGATGAGAGGAGTGCATTAAGGGTCAAATACACTCTGCAGGAAAATCACAATCTCGCTGTATCCGAGACCAGCATAAAGAAGATGAGACGCAGCATTGGATGGAAATATGGACGTGTGAGGTTAGTACTGGACAGTACAGGAGGTAAAAGTGTTGTTTAGGAAACTATACTGTACCGCTAAAATTATTTATTCCTTGTCATTACAGAGCGTACCCCATGACACGGGACGCAAACAAAATCAAAAGAGTGGTCCAGGCCCAGGCATGGATCGACAGTGGGGAGACTTTCCAGGATTGCATCTTCACTGATGAGTCTAATGTGTCGCTGGAGAGATTTGCAAGCTTTGCATTCCACAAAAAAGGCCGCATATCTTTGAAGCCGTGGCCAAAACACCCCGTGAAGCTGCATGTGTGGGGTGCCATCTCTAGGCGTGGACCAGGATGCATTGTCATCTTTGAAGGTAAAATATATGAAATATAATGTAGCCTTATGCACTGTACTTTACTAGTGTAACCTTACTGTATGCACTGTACTGTACTATTGTGCAGTTTTTTGAGCACTTTTCTTTTCTTGCTATAGGAATAATGAATAAAGCTTTCTTCCAAGACAAAATTGTCCCTGAGACATCACACGCGAGTTCCCGAATGGTCACCGCTTCTACCAGGACAACGATCCGAAGCACACTGCGTCAACAGCGCATATCCTTGAGCGCGGTATCAACTGGGTGAAGACGCCAGCGGAGTAAGTGCAGTAGACCGTGTCTCATTTTTTCCCCCACTGTTTTTACTGTGTACTGTATCTCTTAAACTAATTGTCCTTTTTTTCCAATGACAGATCACCAGACTTTAATCCGATCGAAATGGTCTGGCATCAGCTGAAGGACTATATCCGGAAAGTGGAGAAACCCTCCAAAACGGACGAGTTGTTGAAAGGCATAATGAGTTTTTGGAACGATGTACTCACCGTGGAACGCTGCAATAAATATATAGACCATATTGCGACTGTGTTGCCCATTGTGATCGCATGTAATGGGCAAGCATCAGGAAAGTAGTACTGTGCAGTAGTATTGCAAGTACAGTATGATACAGGTAAGTATGGCACAGATTTTTTCTTTCCCAATAGTCAGAGTATACAGTACAGTAGTTACAGTTTTTTCTTTACAGAGAGAGCAGCACCAGCCATCAGGTTACATACAGTAGTATTTAATAGTAGTCGGAGTATACAGTAGTTCCAGTATACAGTAGACTAGTTTGACAGTAGTACAGTAACTGCCTAGTAACTGGTCATTTTTTTTCTTTTCAGAGAAAGCAGCACCAGCCATCTAAAGTAGTACTACATATCACACAATGCCATAATACAGTACGCACATACAGTAACTGCACTAATTTTTTTATTTTCTTGTCGTTTCAGGAAAAAAGGGTGGCCTGGGGGGAGGTGGGGTGTTGTGTCCAGTTTAATCTGTTTGTACAGTCAAATGTACAGTATATAAACAGCAATATTGATGTACACAAAACCTCTCCTCTCTCAATGAACTGTACTGTACACGGAATGAGGAACAAGATAAAGACGGAAAAAATAATATTACTATGTTTTGTATCCATGTTTTACAAATGTTTTCTAAATGTTTATCCAAGACTGCATTATGTATTATTCATGATTATTTTTATATTTGTATTTTTTGTTCCTGATGAAAAAAAAAATATTTATTCACATTCCTGGTAATCATAATCATTGACAACAACCACCCCCCCCCCTACCCCTACAGTATAAGAATGAATGACAAAACAACATGAATCAGTTAATGTTTTTTTTTACTCTCAATTCTCACAATGCTGTGCAAATCAGATTTACATTTCAAATTCGAGAAGGGATTTTCCAAAGCGTTACCATAAACAAAGCCTCAAAGGGTTGGGGGGGGGGGGTTGGGTGACTCATGTGCAGTAAGCAGATAGCTCCCATCTCGAAGAGGCTTAGAGTACACGCAGGCACAGTGAGGCGATTGAAGCTCGGCTAGGGACGGATTAAAAACACAATGACTAACTTCAGTCAGGGGTTGGGTGACTCATGCGCAGTAAGCAGCTAAGCATCTAAATAGCTCCCATCTGAAAAAGGATCACACGCAGGCGCAGTGAGGCTTTGAAGCTCGGCTATGGATGGCTTAAGAACACAATGGCAAGATTCAGAAAATTAATGACTCTGTGGAGAGGGGGGGTGGTTGGGTAACTCATGCGCAGTAAGCAGCTAGCTCCCATCTCAAAGAGGCTTAGAGTACACGCAGGCGCAGTGAGGCGATTGACGCTCGGCTAGGGACGGATTAAAAACACGATGACTAACTTCAGAAAATGAATGACTCTGTGGAGGTGTCTGTTGAATGACTCTGTGGAGAGGGGGGGTTGGGTGACTCATGCGCAGTAAGCAGCTAAGCAGCTAAATAGCTCCCATCTGAACAAGGATTACACGAAGGCGCAGTGAGGCTTTGAAGCTCGGCTATGGACGGATTAAAAACACAATGGCAAGATTCCAAAAATTAAAGACAGCCGCATGAAGTTCAAAGCTAAAGACATACTTTAATTTCAAAAGGCAGTTCATCATAATAATACACCCCCAAATACAGTACATAAAAAGCACACAAATAAACCATGTGCAGTCAAACGCACAGGGTCGCAGACAAAAGCTACTGTACAGCACAGATTAAATATCATAATACAGTAAGATGGTTTTTGCAGGCTTGTGGAGAAAAAAAAATTACAATAACATTTTTTTTCACTCACTCAAGCAAGCAGTGGTGGGCGAAGTTACAGGCGCATGCGCAGTAAATTCCTGCTGTCAAGCAGGAATGTGATTAAAACCAGACACACGTTCAAAGGAATGGTGTGGGAGAGATGTACTGCATTGCACAGAAGATAAGAAGTTGAAATACCCTGCAGTGCAGTTAATTATCCCGAGCGAGGGGAGAGCACTGTATATGCCGAAATGTGACACTGTTACAGTACAGTACACGCCTATGCGTTTCAACAATTTTCAAATGAGACATACTGTACTGTACTGCAGAACAGCACTGCAAATGCATGTATACTTTAAATATGCAAATTTACAATTACTGCGCGCGCACACAGAGACTGTGTTCGGATGTAGGTTGAACCGTGAAGGTATTAGACTTCCAAGACAACAGCTCGCAAACGCCCCCCTGAGTTTTTACACGGCATTGCAGTATTGCAGACAGCGAGAATAAATTGCTAATATCACGAGCGCGAAAATAACGCAGTTCACTCAGGGCGAAAACGACACAAAACCGCACATAACCGGGATAATCTGAAAATCGCGGATCTAGCCGATTTAGACTCAGGTCGGCCGCCACTGTGTATATATATATATATATATATATATATATATATATATATATATATATATATAAAAGCCAGGATATCTGAAAAAAAAGGGGGGGGCAAGCTATATTCACACATGTAAAATAGAGATTAAGTAAGAACAAAATATCCCCCAGGATTAACGTGGACGGAAAGGTGAATATCCAAGGAAAAACATGATAAACTGGAAGTAGAGAATATTCCTCTGGAAAAAAAGTGAAGTCCAAAAGAGATAAGAAAGTTAGAAGTTTACAGTATAGTTTATAATTAATGGCTTAGATCATGTTGACAAGCTGGTTTAATAAGACAGAGTGTTGGAGACAAGCAGAAAAGAGACAGCATTCCCAGAAGTTACAAATAACAAGAACCAGGAATGGGACAAAGAACACATGCGTAAAATGTATATAAAACACACATGCACAAACTGTATACACGAATAATAACATGGAACGTCAAATAACTTAATAACCCCATAAAACGCAGAAAAGTTCTAAACTTCTTAAAAATACAAAAAGCAGACATAGCATACCAGCAGGAAATGCATTTAGACACAAACGAGAGTAGTAAATTACAAAGGGACTGGGAGGGGTACAGCATCTTTTCCCCAGCCATAGGGAAAAAGCGGGGAGTAGCCATCCTCAAATAAAAACTTCCCTTTAGAAGTAATTAGCACAGAGGGGGACAGTGAGGTCCGATTCGTAGCGGCAGAAATAAGGATTGGAGGATCATAATACCTTCTGGGCCCATGTCATGATAGTACACAAGAAGGGTAAAGATCCTCTAAGGCCTGAAACTTACAGACCAATCTCCCTGATAAACCAGGACACAAAAATATTCACTAAAATGATGGCGGACAGGGTAGCGAACATTCTCCGTCCATACACATACACCCAGTTCAATCGGGATTCGTTAAGGGTCGGTCAGCAGTTAAAAATATCAGAAAAGTACTAGCCGCCATAGAATGGGTACGATTGCATAAAATGGGGAACACAGCATTAGTAGTCATTGATGCTGAAAAGGCACTTGATAATATATTGTGGAACCATGTGTTCTTCATTTTAGACAAATTTGCACATAGTGGAAATTTTAACAACATGATAAAAGCAATGTACAATAAGCTAATAGCCAGAATAATAGCAGCAGGTCACCTCTTGGAACTATTCCAGCTATATAGAGGGACGCATCAGGGGTACCCGTTGTCGCCCCTGCTTTAAAACCTTACAATAGAACCCTTAGCAATATACCTGAGGGAAATGAAGGAATTTGAGGGGATCATGATAAATAAAACAGAATTAAAACTATCAATGTTCGCAGATGACATACTAATGTTTATGACCAACCCCAACAAGTCTATTAAACAGATACTGCAACAAATAGAACTTTTTGGGACCTTCGCCGGATTTAAAATCAACATATCTAAGATGGAAATTATATATATTAAAGAACCTCCCAAGAACCTCCCAACATAAAAGAGCCAAATATTTTCCCAGTAAAAATCACAAAAAAAAACATTAGATACCTAGGAATAATGCTGGAAGCAGATCTCTCCAGTCTGTAAAATAACAATTTCAAACAATCATAAAACAATAGTGGGGGAACTAAAAAACTGGGTAACCCTACCACTGTCACTCTTCGGTAGAGCAAATGTGATCAAAATAATATAATTTGCCAGACTTCTGTATCCTATCCAAACCCTACCCTTACTATTGAAACACGCAGATGTAAGCGAAATACACAGAGCAGTGACACAATTCATGTTGGGATCTAAGAGAAGTAGAAAAGCCCTTAAAAAACTACAGCTACCAAAATAAATGAGAGGCATCAATTTACCTAACATTAGGAACAATAATAAAGCCTGCACAATGAGACATGTAGGAGACTGAATTCAAGACACTAATCACTACTCCTCTCCAGAACTAGAAAAGGCTTCCACACCAGGGTCCTCCCTGAGAGAACTAATCCACTTAGGGTGGAGAGATATCCCATTAACTCAAAGAATTAACATTCTAATCTAAGCCACCATACTAATGTGGAAAACTGTCAGGAATTTGTTTTTAACTATTTTTTACAATCTCAAGATATATACCAATTCAAGACAAAGTATGGACCAACTGATTAAAGGCAACCAGAGAATACATAAGATTATACCATCAGAAAAAATGAGGGAAATGCAACTCAAAATAACACACAGGGCCTACAGTATATTGCATTCACAAGACAGATAAAAACAAGGACAGAATACACAACGAAATGCCCAAATTGTAAGGTACCTAAAGCTTACCTCAAACATTGCCTCTGGACATGCAAACACATTTCCAGATACTGGGATCAAGTACTATGGTACATAAATGCAAAACTAAAGATTTCATGGGATAAAGACCCAATTCCTATGGTCTTTGTGAACATAGAGAATTGGATAGAGAGCAAACAAATTAGTAGAACAGTGACAAGATCCACAGAAATTATACTCTTAGCTGCAAGGAAGACCATTATGCTAAACTGGATACTGTACTTCCACTCCAGCCCTGGATGGATAACCTACACAATGCACTGTATAAACTAATGACGATAGACAGACTGGAGAGGTGCTTAGACAGAAACAGAATGGTGGGGGACTTCCAAAGGTGGGACTGGTTCTTAGATTGAACAAATAAGTGGACAGAAGACGGAATAGAACTCAAGGTTTAGGGGGGGGGGGAAGACATGGAGACTGCAAGGGAGCCCACTGTTGCCTGTGGGCCATGAGACGACTAAGAGAAGAGACTTCCAGATTTCACAAAGTGTCTTAAAAATGCATGTTAGACATACTGTATAACAGGGGTAAAGATAAGATGATAGACGGTCACTGCGAATTGGAGCTCAGCCAAAATAGATGTAGTAAAATCAGCTTTATTGAATCCACATGCTGCACATCACAGAAAGAAAAACACTCTGACGCGTTTCGTCCAGAGATGGGACTTTATCAAAGAGTAAGAAACTTAGATCACACAGACCCCTTAAGTAGGTAGTGACTCATTCCTATTGGATAGACTAAAGCAGAACCCTGCTACTGGCAATCAGACTAATTAACTGATTGCAAGCAACTGAGTCAAACGAATCCACCAAGACAGTCTGTGTGAAATAAAACAAAACAGAATTTAAAACAAAATGAGAACACATATATATACAAAAACAAAAACACAAATTAATGAAAAATAAAAAATATAATAAAAACATGAAAATATGTCATATGGAGCATGAAAAGTAAAATAATTAGAAAAACACACATCCAAGATGGCCGGAGTCACATGGTATTTCAGCCAATCAGAGTGTGGAATTGTTTCCCACGATCTGATTGGCTGAAATACCATGTGACGCCGGCTTCGTGACGTCATCTTAAAGGCAAATGAAGCACAGCCATTCTGATTGGCTGGCATCATTCCCTTTAAGGGACGTCATGTAAAAAAAAAAAAAAATTAAAGTCGGAACATGGTTTTAACAGCCAATCAGGTGGCTGTTAACCATTTTGAGGCTAAATGTGACGTCACAAGCCCTATTTAAGGCCGTGACGCCTCATTTGAGCCCAAGAAGACGACGAGACAACATCGGTTGGGATTTACCATGGGGTTTTTTGGATTGACAGATGAAGAAAGAAGATAAAGAAGATCAAGAAATGGTGACAGATGACTATAGAAGAAGGTGATTAAAGAAGGAAAAAAGAAGATTTGGGTACCTGATCTGGATCTTCATGGCGGATGGCATCGGATGCTGTTGGAGGACTTCGAGGTACGTGAGCTTCCTGTTACCCCGGGAGTTGGAGGGCCACCGCTTCTAATGGTAAGTAATATATTGAATGTTTGTAAATGTCTCTTTTTACAGGTGTCTTCATTGGATGTGTTTTTTGATTTTTTGGGGGAGGCACACTGACTGATAATATATTAATTTGTACCACTTTAAGGTACAGATTAATACATTATTATGACAATATTTGGGGGGCATTTGTGGCTTGGTATTGCTGTTGGTGTTTTTAATGTCAGTTTTTTATGTGGATGTCAATGTTTGTTTTTGTCTGCTTAATGTAATACAATGTTTGCGATTGGTGTTCGCTTGTAGTTCATGTTGTAGTATGTTAGCTAATATATTTTATGGTTAATTCAGAGATTGTTTGAATGTATTTCTTTGTCTTTTAATGGTTACATTCATTAATGTTGTAGTAATTCATTGGTTTGATTGGTTAGTGTTACTATTCATTTTGAGTTGGTTTAGGAATTTATTGGTTTAATTGGTTAATGGTTTAATTAATTCATTGTTGTTGTTGTTATTGCTTGTATTCATTGGATTAGCTGGCTACTGTTTTTATTTAGTGAAGTATGTATTTTTGGAGTTAGGTTTTATTATTGTGTGTCTTGTGTATTAATGTATTGTAATTAGGGTGCCCATTGAGTGCTATAGAGGCTTATCATGCCCATATTATTATTATATGGGTATGATGTACCACTATACTACTCAATGGGTACAGGGTGGGTATACTGTAGTCAGTTCAGGGTGGGTGCTTATTGTACTGTATGTGTTAGGGGGATGTATTTAGTTAGAAATAATGTTTATTATTTTTGTAGGCACAACATTGGTACCGCAGGCCCGCGGGTACCCCGGGACTCCCGCAGGGTCGGCCGGGGACACCTGCGCGACCCTCGGCCTCCCTCGGGGATCCCCGCGGGGTCAGCCAGGGACACCCGCCGGCCTGGTGTATGGGTGTTGCGCATGCAAAAATGTAAAGCAGGAAATTTTTAAAAGTCCAGCTTTTTTTGCGTCTACTTTGAGCTGACGTATTCTGTTCAACGCAACTTTCGCGTACGCTAAGGTTGTATTGCTTAGAGCATCCCGCTTAAGGGCAGAATTTAACGCAAACAGGGTAACGAATGAGCAAAGTTAGACTTAGAAAAATTTCCTGAAAAAAGTCCGTTTTTGAGCGCAAAGTGCCTGTATGCGTGGCTTAGTGCATCGTGTTCAGCGCAACATCACGTTCTAAGAGCACTTTGCACTCTAAAAGTGACTTAACGGAGCTTAGTACATGACCCCCTTATATATATATATATATATATATATATATATATAGCATACAAACCAATCCAAGGACCAGTAAAGAGACAGCAAACTGCACGGGGTTAATAATTTATTAACCCCGTGCAGTTTGCTGTCTCTTTACTGGTCCTTGGATTGGTTCGTATGCTGTGTGTTTCTCTATGGGACTAGCATCTGCTTTTTTGCTTCATTACAGTGGATTATATATATATATATATATATATATATATATATATATATATATATATATATATATATATATATATATATATATATATATATTAAGAGAGAGAAAGAGCCCTGAACAAAAAGCACTCTAGTATGCCTGGGAGTACAAAATCACATAATCTTTATTGGACGGTTGTCACAGAACAAAGGTTAAAAAACAAAGCACAGAAAGTTTAAAATAGGGCATGGATCCCCTGTACATAGCAAAACTTGACAAATTCTCCAACAGGTATATCCCAATGGGAACAAAACTAATGCCAACATTGACAAAGATAGTACTCAAAGGTACCTGACAAGGTTAACACAGTTAAGCTGACAACAGGCCAAACAGCGGTGGCTATGGCTACGTGGTCAAATCAAAATTAACACACTTATATCCCCATAAGTCTAGGGTATGTCTAAAGTGACACAGTTGCCAGAGAGATTAGAGAGAGACACACAATATAAAGCCAAAGAAGCACACCTTAGCCTACAGCAACAAGTTGTGATACATCACCTTGTCAGGTACACAGCAAAATGGAAGGAGGAGACAAGGAGCAAAGCTCAGAGCATAATGACGTGTCCCAAGGGGGGGACAAACCAGGGGATCCTGCCTACTAGACCTGCTCCTATGCGTTTCGGCCAAGAGCCTTCTACTGGGAGTGGTGATGTAGGCAGGGTGACATGCATGTTTAAAAAGGAAATCTAATTGGGCTAGTGAGTGTAATCACCTGGTGAAATCAATCAATAATCTACTATACAAAGAGCAAACAGGTGTGTGTATGCTGAAGTTACTATGTGAGTCTATGGGTGTCACAGTTAGTAGACCAATGGTAAGGCTATATCGTGAGGACGCCCTCTCCCTCAGAGGAGGGCAGTGCTGGCAACTATACCTTCCTGGTGCGTCCTGCGCATGTGTGTGATGTCATTGAGGAGTCGTCCACTGCGTGGCTATCTTACTCGCTACTGAATCAGATCAATATAATCAGTTGCAGGCGGTTTGGGAGCTCTATCTCTGGGCAATTAAGCTAAGGGCAATTCGCGCCTCACGGATGCCAGTACGCATGTCCGTGACGTCATCAAGTGCCGTCCTGTTAAAGGTCAAGTCGCCCCGTGCTGGATCATAACCAGGCAGGCAGTCATTTCCCTAGGTACACTCCACTGCGCACGCGCGCCTGTTCACCAGGAGGCCCCATGTAATGAGGAGATCAACCGGCCCCGTACGACCCTGCGCATGCGCAGTACACATGGATATGTACATAGGGTTAATACACATGTAGAAATGAAACTGCAGTCTGTGTACACAGTGAGAAATTGCTAGTACCACAGCAGGTACATGGTCCCTATCTGTGGAATCATTCAAACAAACAGTGGAGTGGTCAGCACCACTGTTGTAAGCATAAAGGTAGGTAAAGCACAGACAGTCAAATTGAAGCTAGGGCATATATACAAATGGACATTAGAAGATGAAAATGAAGGTATATTATGGGCAGAGGGTATATATATATATGGTTCCTCTCGCAGCAGAGGAAGTCTCAACAGTTGGAACAATGAATTTTCATGCTTACACAAACAAGTGCAAAGGAAAATTATCCATACATATATCTCTGAATTTACAACACGAATAAATATTCATGTGAGGAGGACATGACTGGTGTCCCACACATATCAATAAACATAAGTCTTTGTACATGAATCAATCGTGACCTAGAGTTATATGAAATCTAATTCCTTCTGAATCCATTGGAAATATTCCCAGTTTGTATAAAATACATGATGTGTAACCGGCTTGTTCCTTATTTTGAAGTTAAGCCTGATGTTATCCTTACAGTTCTTCATCTTTAGATAGAGATATATGGTGTTATGTCTCTCCTGATTCAACATGTAGACAGTAAGTCCTTCCAGTGGTGTCCAATCCGAGGATAAGGTGTAGATATAGTAGAATCGTCTTGCGGACTCAGTTTATAAGTCCAGGACCCTGTATGCATGAAATATAGTCCCCGGATAGAGTGTAAATAAATCCAAGCTTCTGGCGGCCTTGTATCATGCAAACCCAGGACTCTGTGGAAGACAGGGAGAGGGGAGAGAGAAGGAGGTGTATGAGATTCTCATCATATTGCATATGGGGTCTGCATATGGACATATATTGGAACACAAAGATTTATATGTTAAGTGGTACAGAATGATGAATGGGTGACTCGCCTATAAGAACATGTAGAAGCCCAGGTAGTCGTGGAATCATCGAGTCCATTTGGACAATCCACCTGGACTCCCTACGCAAGAGTGCCCTCTCTAGGTCGCCACCTCTCAGTCCTAGGCTTACCCTCTCTATTGCAAATGCCTGTAAGAGGTTAAAGTTTGATGCATGTACCAGAAAGAAATGCCGGGCTACCGAGGTGATTTTCTTAAAGGCCTGTAGGTCTCTTGGAGCATTTTTAATGTTCCGCACGTGTTCGAGGACTCTAAACCTTAGTTCATTACAGTTCATTACAGTGTGCTGACTGGCCTCTTGTGGATTATATATATATATATATATATATATATAAATATATATAAATACAAGGTTGCAGACCTGCCTAAGACATGCAGATGTGCATACAGCTATATTTGCATATATATATATATATATATATATATATATATATATATACATACATACATACATACATACATACATACATACATACATATATATATATATATATATATATATATATATATATATATATATATATATATATATACTGTATTTGCTCACAATCAAATACACAGGCAGAGCAAATGAGGCTGAATGAGATTCCTTGTTATATAGTATAAGGAATTTTTGTTCAGTCACAGGAGTACATGCAAGTCCAGGACAATTTAACGTGCTGTACTTTAGTTTCAGGTAAATTTTATTGTGATAAGCAATAGTTTCTTAGTAGCAATGGTAACTGGAACAGTAGGCTGGATTTAGAGCATGCTTCAGAACAAAATGTAAAAAAGGCAACCCATTTTTCATCATGAATATAAATGTTTATCCAATTTAACTTTTTCGTAGATCATGTTCTAGTTCAAGGCGGTGGTTAATGGCTTTTTGAAAGAAAAAAAAGCAAATACTGTACGTCAAATGGCAAATGCAATGCTTTATGCAGGCAGAACACTTATTGTTATATGGCATTCATCAATCATGAAAGTTATGATACTGTTACTATACTGATTCCTCACTTCCCTAACTCTTTTACATTTTTTCTTATGCCCTGTTGATAAAATCATGGGAGGAAGACATAGCAATCAACTGATTGTTGCTTGATACCTATGTACCTCACAGTGGATTTATATTACTATATACAAGTGTATTATTTGATCTGTGCTACACCTTTTCTGGCAAGTTTGCCTACCTTGTTTGGTATAATGGTACTTTATGTAATGCCCTAATACTGTGTTACCCCTGGTATAATCTAGCAATTCACACTTAGAATTCCTATTTAAGAGTATTACATTACTTCACCACATGGTGATAATCACCGCTATTGTACAGGATACATAGGGGATTTCCATTTATGTACACGTCTGCAGCTTTAGAGAACCCTATACATATTAAGGATTAAGGAATAGTCATTTGAACTATTTTTGGGTCCCCTTTATTCCACTAAGAGGATCTTGTATGGTTTTTAATATTTGAATGTTTAATGAATTAGATGTAATAAAACTTTATTGTTTTAATTTTAAGCCTTTCTCTCTCGGACTACAGTATACCACATAGCAGAATTATGAGTTCAGGCCATTTATGCCGTATACTATTTATTAGGCATTGAGTGCATCATTCGGGGGTGCTTTTTGACCCTAACTCTTGGGGTCCTCTGTTTTGCTTTATTAATAAAAGTCAAGTTTTTCCTTTTGGACACTGACAAGTAACAGTGAAAAGTATACAATATACAGTACTGTATGCACTCAAGACCAGAGATGGACTGCACTGTGTATTGAGGGGGGAATAGCTGTAATGTGTGTGTAAGGAGACAGTGAGAGACAGTCCTTTGTGTAGATAGGCTGGACTTTGTGTAGATTGAGGGCTGTACTTTGTTTGTGGGGGAGGGTGTACTGTGTGTGGAGGTGGACTGTACTTTGTGTGTGTGGTGGCTGTACAATTTTAGCTATGTGCGTAAGGGAAGGGGCATTACAGTGAAAGGAGAGAAGTGGATATACTATGTGTGCAGGGGGATGTAAAGTGTGCACATGGGGAACTTTTCTTTTTGTACAGAGGGGGCTGTACTATGTGTGGAGCGGAAGAAGCTATACCGTTTGTGGATAGGGGGTCTATTCTGTATATGAAGAGGGGTCTATACTGTGTGTGGAGAGGGGGGAGTAAACTGTTTATGGATAGAGGGCTGTACTGTGTAAGGAGAGGTGGCCTATACTGATCATGGAGATGGGGGGCTAAATAGTGTATGGAGAGAAGTGGATATACTGTGTGCAAGGAGGTGTACTGTGTGTGCAGGGGAGGGATTGTTCTGTTAGTGAGGGCGTGTGGCTTTACTCTGCATTTTTGGGGAGATGCACTGTATGCATGTAGGGGCTTAATTGTGTGTGGAGGGGGGGGGGGGGCTTCACCTCAGACCTTTAACTCCTCTAGCTAGGTCACCCATATTGGAGGTTAGTGAAACCCGACGATTGTTCATTTTAGTGAGTTGATTTTGGCTACATTGTAGTATGGTACATCGTCATTGGCACTGAATACTATGCAAACATTGTGATTTTCTGAGTTACAGTAAGCTGGTATATGTTGGATTTTCTTTAACACATATATTTTATTTATCATAGTAATCAATACATTTTGGAAAATCACCTTAAATACATTCCTACTCTTTATCTCTCTCCATTTGCCGCTTCAGTGTCCCAGCCTTCCCATCTTGGAGAATAAGCCCAGTTGACATAACAACCAGAAAATGTTCTCCCTCAAGAAAAGCCTAATCATTGCATCTCCGTAGTCCAAAGTAGTTCAGTAATTAACTAATTAACTTTCTAATTTCTTTGGTCAAATTTCCTTTTCTATACAATTGCATAGAATACACGATATCTCTGTAAAAGTTCCTGGTTATTCAAAGCAGATATCACTGATACTTTCAGACTTCTCCCAATTAATCCCTTGCTTTGGTATCTTAATCCCTTGCTTTGGTATCTAGATGGCATCTACACGGCATAAAATGGTGAGACCTACTATCATAAATCTTCGGCTCTTAGTGCAGCACCAAACACTGTCTCCAGTGCCGCCGACTTTGGCTTTTTTGCCGTGACTCTACATATTTAGATTTTCCAGTTACTCCTCAAATTATAAAACAAAAGAAAAATGAAAAAACTGTGTGATCTGTGTTAAAAATAAACACAAAAAAAAAACGCTTCTAAAGGTTTGGAACTCACAAGATGTCTTCTTGTTATATGTGTGTAAAAGTGGAAAGGTGGACCTGACTCCGGGACATCCCCTTTGTCACCCAAACTGTAAACACAGATGCAGTTCAATGCCAATATGGAGAAGAAGAAAGAAGAACGACAAGCATAGTGTAATATAATTTAATGAACCTCTTATTAGTATAGGAGATGCGCACTGCACTCATCATGTACAAATAGTAAAAGCACATTTTGAGTACAGCAGACCTAATCTCAATGCCATGGCACCCGATTCAATCTCCTTCTGTGTCATCTCACAGTGTATGCATCTGGTTGAGTTCTCCATCCTGCACTGTTTATCACACTAAGTGTTTTGCCTTGGCTTCGTCAGCCTCCCTAAGATGTAACCTGAGCTGCAGGAAGAGAAATGATTTATATTTTTATATTTTATATTTTTTGTAGTATGTTGTTTTTCACTGTGTTTTTTATATTGTATTTTAAACTACATGTTTCTATTGTTGCACTGTTCTGTTCACATTGTGGCATCACCAATTAGTTTCCAAAAATTAACTACTCTATTCCATTTCTCTTCTGCTCCTCTTCCAGTAGATAAGACCATCATCCAAGTCACTTCCATTGAAATCCTGTGGATTACCGTAGATTCAGTAGCCATGGAGGCAAGTGTACCACAGGAAAAATTCCATTATATCTAGAACGTTGTCAATTTAATTTCAACAATAAATACCTATTAAAGGCAAGAAATCCAGTCACTTTTATGATTCCTCAATTTTGCGTTGTTCATCCCCCAATGCCACTCAATTATATTAAACCTTCTCTCGCTCCTCCAATTAACCTCATGCACACGTAAACTTATCCTCATAAACGCCTCAGCTAAGTTTGACCTTTCCACGAGGGCTTGTTTTCTCAAACACTGAAATGCCTGCTCACTATTTCCTCAGAAATACACTTACTCTTCTCTGCCAGTGTTTACAGATGCCTCTCCCATTTATGGCTACACAGCTACTTTTAATTATACATGGATTTCTGCCAACTGTTCACCTTTTTTAATTTTCCTCCAAAGTTTCACAATACTACATCACAGTTCAAAATTGTTGCTGTTGCTTCCACATGAAGCCATCTCTGTATCCACCAAATCGTCTAATTATACGTAGACAACAAAGCTACTTCCAAAATCAAAAAAGCAAGATCTAACTCACAGTGAATCATGTTGTTCACACAGAGATTGATATAATTCTCTTAATACACGCTTTTCAACCTAGCACGGGAAAAATCTACTCTACCGCCTGCTCAATTTTTTTTAATTACTTCTCTCTCATATAACCCAACTATTCATTCTCCAGTCATTTTGGCCTTTTCCACCTACAGTACTGCTTCACATCCCTAAGTCTATCACCTTTATTTATTTATATTTATATTTTTACATTAAAAAAAGAAGTATTAGTGTGTAAATAAACTCGTGATTCTCTTTATCCGTTATATCTGTATTTTCACAGTTCAATCACTTTAGTTTCCTAGCAGATCTTTTTTTTATTATTGAATTTTCAAAGGTTTTCAATTGCAATTAATTTGTAATATGTCCAAAGAAATGTAAAATAAGCAGAGTAATACACTATGCAAGAAATACATGGTGTTATTAAGCAGCAGATAATCAAACAAATCCACTCGTTTTTAAACTCTGTTTTAAAGTTGGCTTTGACCATCTGTGATAATTCTTTCTCTGACCTTTCCTAGTCATTAGTTTAGAATGACTTTCATTGATGTCTACCCAAGCTGGCTTCAAAACATATCAACAGTTAGAAAGGTTAATGCATAGCGACAGTACATAAATCTGCCATACAGCTGGGTCCAAAGGAGCAGTTCTCGGCTTTGTGTCAGATGTTCATCAAGCAAACAGGTAAGAGTAACAAATGAATGCCCTCATGTCCTGTGATGATCAACAATATAGCAAGTTCTGTTGAAAATGCTGCTGCTACTGCCAGCTCAAGCTAGATATCTATTGTCATTCCAATTGCATGAGTGTTTTCTAGCTAAAGGATTCCTTTCATTTACTGTTAGTTGATTCATCCTTAAGGATACAATGTATTGATCTGTTGTCTGATCTTTCATTTATTAAAGTCACTTTTGCACTGGTTTTCCTCACTAAGACAATGACAGACGCTGTTAATTGACAGCTCACACATAAGCTTCTGGATAGGTTTAAATATAACCTCCAGCTACTGGCCGATTGATGTTTAGAGCAAGTGGCATTGCCATTCACCTATTTGTTCTACAGTTAGAATTTATGGATAGAAAAATTGATGTGCTGCAGTGAAAGGAAATATTACAATTAATGGATTAGGATGACTACATAGTAAGACGAATTGCTGTTCTCAACATCAGAGTGTGTTTCTATATTTATTTTATCTTTGCAGGTATATTTTTCGGCTACAAAACAAAATTTGTTTTAACTTTCTAAGTGATTAATGGCTTGTAAATTTCTTGGTATTTTTCTGTCACTAGTAATAGCACACCCTTTCCTCTAAATAACTCATTACTCTTTAAGAAGTGAACTCGTATCATTTTCTACCTGTATTGAACAATACAACCACGGTATTGCTGTCCCTTTTTACATTCATGTACTTCCAAGTTAGAGAAAGTGTTAGCATACTGGGGTCTGTTTACTAAGAATCAAATTTGTTTTTTTTTTTTACCTTTAAAGGTTGCTAACTACATTAATGATTGTTAGCCAAACTGATATTGAAAGAAGATTTTTTTTTTGCCAGTACATGCATACCCCGGTTTAAGGACACTCACTTTAAGTATACTCGCGAGTAAGGACATGTCGCCCAAAAGGTAAACGCCAGCTCACGCATGCGCCTGTCAGCACGTCCTGAACAGCAATACCGGCTCCCTACCTGTACCGAAACTGTGTGCAAGCGGGGAGACTATAGAGCCTGTTACACATGCGTTATTTACATCAGTTACGCACGTATATGATGATTGCAGTACAGTACATGCATCGATAAGTGGGAAGAAGGGAGTGCTTCACTTTAAGTACATTTTCGCTTTACATACACGCTAAGGTCCCATTGCGTACGTTAATGTGGGGTATGCCTGTAATTGTTTAAATCACCTCCCAACAAAACATGTTTATTATTTCTTAAAGATTGTGACAGTGAAGGGGTACCCAGGCTCACTTATAAAGATTAAGCCCACTGCGTTACCCCTGATCCGTGTGTTGAGGTCCTAGAGTGTCAGCTCTTGGACCTATATGTCAGGCATGCATTATTGTGACTGTGTGCAAATTTTGCATCATTAAAGATTTTTCTGTGTTTTGCCATTCTCAGGGTGCTGCCACCAGGAGATTTCTAGGCTGTAAGTTTCGGGGTGGGTTTGCCAGAGAAAGTCTTCACAGAATGTGTCAATGTATCGGGTTCCAGAGTTACAGGATACCCCAAAAGTTGGATCCAGGAATCAAGTGAGATTCTCGTATACAGCCAAACACATTGCTCTGGGCAAACTTCTACCCTGAAAACGTTCTTGTGACTTGCCAGGATTCCTGCTGCAGCATAATCCAGACAAGATAAACGGGACATGAAGGGGTTAATGCACACCTGCACCATACAGGGTGTCCCAAGTATAATGAGACGTGCCCAGGTACCCTGAACCTAGTATAGGAGTTTAGGGGAGTCTCCAGCTATATGATAAAGCTGAGAGTGGTTTTTGTTGCTAAAAAGTATCAGTCATTTCTAGAGTGTGGCAATGATGAGGCTAGTAAGTGTAGACAGTATGTCCCCTTATTCCATCCCTGACACCAGAACAAGGACTTACACATTTTTATCACACAAGATGCAGGACACAGTATATTTTATTAAATAGTTATGTTTAATAGGTATATGTACTGATAACCTGTGAATGAACTGTGAGGTTTCCAAGTCATGGATTCTGAGGGACCATATGGCTACCAAGCTTGGTGCCTATGTGTCTGTGCGGAGTCCGGACTTGAAAGCATCAGAGATGCCAAGGTGTTAGAACAGGCAGGATACTGCAGTTATACTTGAAACCCATAAGAAACCTTGCAGCCAATCAGGAGCGCAGATTCCAAGCACCAAACAAACAGCGGCAAATTCAAAGATGCTCTGAACTGAATAGGCGAGAGTCGGCTTCAAAGATTTTGAATAATTTTTTTTTCTAAGTCCCGCTTTTTGAGAACGTATCGGTCGCGGCTGGCATTGCATGCTGAAATCAGTTCCAGGACTTTTGTGAGTACCTCCTGGTCATTAGAAAGGGCTCATACACAGGTCATTTTTGTGAATTTAGTTTAAAGGATAATTTTATTTGTTAGTCCCGTTCTGAGTTAGTGTGTTAACTGTGTAAATTGTGTTACATTGTGTGTATGTCTTTTCCTGAAATAAATTAAAATTTATTTTACCTCTTTGCTTTGTTCAATCATATCATCCCGGTATAAAAAGGTGTTGATAAACCTGGTCTTCCTTGATTAGACATTGCCAGTCATTCACTTATAAGATAAACTAAAATGAGACCTGCAGTCATTTTTTACCTTTAAAAAAAAAAAAAAAAAAAAAAAAAACATACTGTTTGCTGATAGATCCAGAGTGCAAATGTCTTAAGAATGAAGTCATGCATTTAAAATATATGTACAAAATAAAAAGCAATATAATCTCATGCTGGTAGATAGGGGCTATGTATAAAATTCTTATGTTGCCAAGCTGAAGGAAAATAGTTTAAAACACAATACCAGACTTATCAAGGCAAAGCATTTTTCTTTGGTGGTTTTGGAGGTATTTTCATCACATTTTGCACTAGTATTGTAGCAGTAAATAGCACAAGATGTAAATCCCATTGAAAGCAATTTAGAATGTATGTACTGTATGTATGTAAATATTTATTTTTATAGTGGCATCCATGTACATAGCGCTATATAGCAGTAATGCACAAGGCATAATAGGAGTAAGCACTTCAGCATAAAAATAGACATTAGGGAAAGGTAATTATGCGCCAAAGATCTTAAAATCTGTGGTAACTAGAGAGAAATTACAGAGACAGTAGGAGGGTATTTTGGTAAGTACATCTGCAAGGAGTCATGGTAAATGCATATGAGATGTACCTGTATAGTATCAGGCAACAGAGCTACCCAGATGCTTCAGTCAAGAGTGTATTTAATGATGGGCCTTAGTGGTGGAGAGAGAGGGTGCTACTTAAATATTCAGGGGAAAGGCATTCAGAGGTTTGGGCAACGGTGAGTAATGTTTTAGGTGTGAGAGGACTTTACAGTAGGTACAAAAGGGGTAGACAGAAGACATTTTTTAGCAGAGTAGTACAGGTGTATACAGTAGTGAGAAATTAGTACTGAGATGTAAGAAAGGGAGTTTATAGCATTAAAATAGAGAAAAAGAATTTTGTAAGTAATACACGATTTAATAACAGAAATGGATGTGTGTAGTCATAAGTCCAAAAAGAAGCCGAATAATACAGAAGGCAAAAGTCCAGGATATCTAGACAGTGAAAGCAGGCTGAATGGGTACTTAGCCGGTTCCTGGTCCTAGTGGCAAACGATCAGCTGTTTGAAGCATGCAAGTCCCTCTGGGTCTGAGAACAAGCCGGGCATGGAAGGATTTCCATAGAGAACATAAAAACATTGCCACCTCTACGTACGTTTCGCTGGTACAACGCTTCTTCTGGGGGCTTAACAAGAGGATGGCTCATACAGGTATTCTTTTTGGACTTGTGACTACACACATACATTTCTGGACTCATATCCAGAGATTCTCTTGTTAACAATCCAGCACAAGACCTTTTATCCTATGTGGCAATATTATGCTGCGGCTTTCATTCCATTAACAGTTTAAACATTGACATGATGTTATGTTATATTGAATCAGGGGATGTTTTATTTTAGTGTATACTGTACATTCCCTGACAGGATGGTCAAGGTAGGGGGGAAGGTTGAACACTTTGCCCTAAACCTCACTTATATTCAATTGATTTACCTGCTTGAGTTTAGTGACTGTATTTACTATTATGCCTCATATATTTTGGATAGCTGTGAACTTATTCTATTTGGGCATGTCGTAGTATTAGATTTTCATAGACTGTTTTAAATTGTGTGATCCTAGATGATGTTTAATACATTTGTATTTTCATATGTTTGAGTGCTTCCAGAGGGATTAGTTGCAGCTTTGTAGTCATATATTTATCTTCTCTAGCCCCATCAGGGGCTTAACTTTAGTGTTATTTCTTTACCTGACTATAACATACTTTACTTAGACTTAGGGCCTCATGCTATAAACAGTGATAAGCCACTTATCGCCAGATTATCACCAGAAAAGCCTACAGCGATTCAGTAAACTCCGATAAGCTGGTGATAAGAGCAAAAATCTACCTTTTTTTTCAGAGAAAAATAAATTGCCATATGCACAGCGATAAGCCATGTATCACCACTTATCGTCAGTTTCTCAAACTCGCTCAATTCTAGTAGCCCCGATCAGCTTATCGAGCTGATCGCCGCTCTAGAATTGAGATTTCCTCTCCATATCGCCTCACCAGGAAAAGTTGGCAAGACGGTGGTGAGAAGCTGCCGATAAGCGTCGAGACGGGACTTAGAAACAAAAATGTATTTTTGTAAACATACATTTTAAGAATGGAGTCTATGAAACTGAGACATATTACTTTGTATTTGTGATTCCATGGTCTTTAAAAGAACGATTTGTAATAAATATAAGCGTTTAACTTATTGACCTAATAGTGTCACCGTGTACGTTATTTGTGTTAAATATGACTTGTTGATGTTATGATTATATACGGGGTACATGAATGTTTCAGTTCAGCGGGGTCATGGGATAGTCCTATCGTAACCACTTAAAGGTACAGTTCAGGCAATATCAAACATGTTTGTAAAGAAAAATACATACATTTTGTGCTCTGACAAAAGTGTTTGTACTAACAAAAAAAAGCATGCCATACATTTTGAATGTAATCTGACTATGTTTATAATGTATAAATCATTATAAATGTTACATCCCCTTCCTCTTCTGATTGGTTTGTTCTTTTCATCCCCAGCCTCTCTCTAGCAGGGTACCAATTTTATCTAGTAACTGCCCAGTCATATTATCTACATGGACTAAATGTCCAACAATGCTTTGCAGTAAAATATTTTAATAACCCGATCAATAGAACGAATACATGAGAATTGTATTGATGCACATATGTAATGATATAAAATCATTTTTCATTTTCAACACGTCACTTTGACCAGTACCTTTAACATATAATTTAAATTCATGTGACAGTGTTTACATATGTTGTAACAGGTTACATACATGTAACAAATAGAAAAAACAAATAAGTGCGCACTAAAATATACTTAATACAAAGTGTTAATTGTGATGTCAATTTAAATCAAAAAAACACACCCCACCATGTGGAAAAGGTAAATAAATATATACGAATGTAGATGAGCGTCTGCTGCTGTGTAAAGGGTAGCCCAAGACCCTAGAATCTAGTAACAAAAAAACAAACAAAGCGCACAACACTCATCGTGAAAAATGTAATAAACTATGTTTATATATAAGGTGTTTCAATGTTATGCGTACATCAAGGTAGATTAATCACCAGAGCTTCACTCTCCTTTCCACCTACAGGTAGGTGAAATGCCAGATAATTGATGACTCTGCCACAGTCTCAATGTCCTGTAAATAGCGTCAATGCGCTTAGTGGATCCTGGGGAGTGGTTGTCCTTTGCTCGCAAGTAGTACACAGGTTCGAAATACAAGGGGGAGAGGGGGGTGGGGGAATGAGCTCTTGCTACTGTCCTGAGAACGGTGCCAGGGGTTGATGAAACTAGGTAGTACATAGAGTACTTGCACAGGCAAGCGGTAGAACCCCTTTCGAACAAGCACTCGTAGGGTGAAAAAGTGTGTAAGTAACTAAACCTTTAATAAATACTTAAGGGTAATGGTGAACACAAAACTATTTAAAAACAAATTAAATAACAAACTTCCAGTCCTCTAACCAAGGCTGGTTGACACGTGAATCTAGGGAAAAGTAATTGCCTGGCATAAGCAGAATGGATATTTAGCTAGTGCCTCAGTGTGGTATATAGCTGTATAAATAATTATATATCTATCACGGATATACCGGACCAGACAAATAAATATGTACCTACACTGACTGAATTGATTCAAAGGGTGTAATCATACCAATACATTGGAGTACTCAGTATACATGAATCAACAAAGATAATATGTATAAAAATCCCTAGAAACGGCGCGTAAGTATAACAGGGGTTAAAAAAGGCTACTATGTAGCTAGAGATAGGCTGAGGATTCAATGCATAGTGTAATGGAAATATCAACATGTCATTTACACATTGCCTGTCTATGATATAATGTCTCAGCATGTATGGGAGTTCTCTCAGAGTTAAATCTTAGCTGATGAGATACTCCCCACGGATTTCCGTGGAAACGGCACAATATAGTAGGACGAAGTTGTATAGGTAGGTAGTAATAAAAAGTGCAACAGTTTCTCAATTTATGTGCCCACAGTATGCAACAATATATCGTGCAGATCAGATCTAAATACTCAGATGTATATATTGTAGCACTAGAAGCACTCTAAGCACCTCCCACCCGGTGTGGTGTATTCATGAACACCACCGGATATTTAGTTACCCGGGTGAGGAAGAGGTTAAATTAGATATAGCACTGGAGAACTCTGTATACCTTCCACCCGGTGTGGTGTATTTATGAACACCACCGGACCTTTAATTAGCCGGGTAAGGAAGGAGTAAATATAGGATGATACTCAAACTTGATTATCAGGAGTCTGCCTAAAGATCTAATCAGGGACTCACTCAATAGTCTGTGTGAAAATAAACAGAGCCCCTATGCATATATTCTAGATGGAAGGGTCCTCTTGATGTGTGTGCAATATACTTTATGCAACTCCAGTCCGGTGTGGTATATTAATGAACACCACCAAACATATTAGTAAACCGGATAGAGTGGATTCATTTAACACTTACTCAGTCAAGTTGGTGTTACAGTCTATGAACCTAATCTGATGATGTTCATAACGCAAACCCACTATGCAAACACGTGTGCTCAATTTTACATATGTTCGTGGTTGTTGTGTGTTGAAATATCTGCCAAATTACTTATTGAGGCACTCAACACACATAACACATATTGTACTCACTTAGCATAAGTTGCAGAGACTCCACCCGGCGTGGTGTATTAATGAACACCACAGAACATTAGTTAGCCGGGTGGGGGGAAGTCTCAATGGGATAGATAAGCGCAGATACAGATCACCCTTGCAGGAGTTGTCTCAGAGCTGTATTCAACACCGCACTAATGCGTGCTGACGTCACGGAAATGCGTCTTCCACCGACAGCTGTTTCGCGTCGCTCTGACGCTTTCTCAATTTATGCAAAAGTATGTTAGCCTGTTCCTCAAAATCAACGGTGGAGCTGCTGTGATATGGAAACGCTTTATCGACGACATCCTGTGTGTGTGGGATGGTAATGATCAAGAATTGTTACATTTCATAGATTATCTTAATGATAATGATATGAACTTGATCTTCAGCCACATTTCCAACGAGCGATCTATCAATTTCTTTGGTCTCAATTTAACTGCCACGAGTACTGGGGAAGTAACCACAAAGGTATTCTTCAAATAAGTGGACAGTAATAACCTACTTATGGCCTCCAGTAATCATAAAAAATCATGGATTTCCAATATCCCTAGGGGCCAATTTGTTCGAATCAAGTGAAATTGCAGCTCCACCGTTGATTTTGAGGAACAGGCTAACATACTTTTGCATACATTTCTAGAAAGGGGTTATTTGGAAAAAGACCTGTTGAAAGACCTGGATATAGTGAGGGGAATGGATAGAGACCACATGATATTACCAAAGAGGAAGTAATCACCTGTTGAAACTGGGTCTCTTGATATTCCATTTGTGACTACCTTTAATTCTGTGAGTGTTAAAATTGAGGAAATTTTTTAAAACATTGGACAATATTAAATAGGGATGTGTTTTTAGGGGGCCACATCCCACCAGCACCAAAATGTATCTACAGGAGAGCTAAGAATTTTAAAAATACCTTGGCTCCTAGTGATATTTTTCCACCAATCCATAATAGGGATAAGTTATGGCTAAATAAATCTGTAGGTAATTATGCATGTGGTAAGTGCTCTGTTTGCCACTATCTACATAAAGAGAGGAAAACTTTTAAATCATTAGTTAATCATGAGGAGTTTAAAATTGAAGAATTTATAAACTGCAATACCACCCATGTGGTTTACTTGATTGAATGTTCCTGCAATATCCAATATGTTGGTCGCACTAAAAGGTGTTTGAAAGTGCGCATCCAGGAACACATTAGGAATATTAAAAATGGTTATGATAAGCACAGTTTGTCTCGGCATTTCTCTGTACACCATAAAAAAGACCCATCTTCCCTTAGATTTAAGGCTATACACACTGTCCCCTTAGGGAGGAGAGGTGGTGATAGAATTAAGAATCTCTCTATCCAAGAAACATTCTGGATTTATAAATTAGAATCCCACACCCTAAAGGGTTAAATGAGGATGTGGATATATGGTCCCTGTATTGATTTCTGTCATTTAAATAATTCATGTCTGCTTCGGAACTAATTCTTGTTTCTTTCTTTCAGATATAAATCTTTGCCATTTGTTATTTTTATGGTTAATTTTAGTATTGTGTTTTATGCAGCTTTTTAAGTATTAAAAATAAAATGTTTTTTTTTTTAGGCAGCTCTGATTTTGCAGCTGTACTGCATTAGCATGGTGCATAGTGATTCGTTGATACTACTAAATTGTTAACCAATCATATGGTTTTGAATGGTAATAAACTCTGATACAGATATCATGTGTTTTAATCCTGAAGAAGTGCCCTGTTGAGCTACGAAACGCAGCGTAGGAGAGATACCATTCAACCTATATATTTTTATTATTCATGTTCCAAGGTGTATTTTATTGTTGTCAAACGGTTTGCTGAACACCGAGTGGATTTCCTCTTCTGCGCATGTGCCGCGCTGTTGCCTGCCTCTGTGGTTGCCAAGTGAGGTCTGAATCAATTACTGGCAGACGCTGTTACTCAAAGCAGAGCGGGCGCTCTGACGTCACAGAAGGGCCCGTGGGACCACGCCGTCACGCTGCCTGACTGATCAGGAAACACAGTGAGGTCTGCAGAGGAACCTGTGTACTACTTGCGAGCAAAGGACAACCACTCCCCAGGATCCACTAAGCGTATTGACGCTATTTACAGGACATTGAGACTGTGGCAGAGTCATCAATTATCTGGCATTTCACCTACCTGTAGGTGGAAAGGAGAGTGAAGCTCTGGTGGTTCCTGGTTGCAGACGCTGGTAACTGCCACTCTGTGGCTCTATGCTTGATTAATCTACCTTGATGTACGCATAACCTTGAAACACCTTATATATAAACATAGTTTATTACATATTTCACGATGAGTGTTGTGCACTTTATTTGTTTTTTTGTTACATACATGTAAACCTTTAACCAATACGTGTAACATATTCAATACATGTTAAATTGTGTCATAAATGTGCTATGTTTTTAGTACTATGGTGAAAAGGCATATTTTTGTTTTTTCCAAGATTCCTTCAAATGTAAATGTTTATTTATTTACAAAATTAATATTTCTGTTTTGTGTGTGTGAATTTAAAGCAGCAGTTGAAACAATATACTAAATGGGTTTTTTAAACATCAGTTCTGTACTAAACGAAAATACTTTTAGCATTTAAAAAATATATATTTAAATACATTTGGAATGTTTCTAATGTAGGAAGCATTTACAAAGTGACAGCCCCACAAGGAAAAAAGCACAGAAGCGCACCAAGGTTGAAGAAACATATATTTACAAATACAATAAAAAAGCAAGCTGTAATTTCCATGTAAGTAATAGTAATAGTAAGTAATAGTTGGTAGTCTAGTAGAAAATAAACAGTCAGGGCTCCGTTTTTATCACTGGTCTGCTCCAAAGGTCTGGGGGTGGGTCCTGGGTTAGTAGTCCCCTTTTCCTTCTGATAGGCTCTGGCTCTTGAGCCCCGCCCTCTTTCTAGCAATGCAGAAATTATATCTAGTAACTGCCCACACAATCAGATTCCAGGACTACATTGCCCACAATGCTGTGCAATAAGTGAATGTAATAACCCTGATCAAGCGATTGATTACAGGCAAACGGATCGATCTTAAGCTTAGCTAATCACTTGTAATTGTGCAGATTGTATTGATGCACATATTAAATTGAAAAACAAATGTTGTTATTTTAAAAATGTTAACTTGAAATGCAGCTTTACACGACAACATGCTTCAATGATTTATTACCATTTATCGTTAATCGAAAAATGCAACTCCTATTGCTGACTGTTGCATACATGACAATTAGTGGCATTATGAAGATCTGTTTTACTTTGGCTTAACAAAGTATATGAATATTTACGCCACATGTTATAAAAATTATCAGGTTATAATGATTTAGAATTGCTAATTAACACATTCATTTTTTGTAGACACATGGGTTTTAGTACTCAATTAATTATTTTAACATCTTTCATTTATTGAAGTCACGTGCCATAATGACATAGCTTTTTAAGGAAGCCAATTGAATACTTACTTCGAGGTAGAGATGGTGGATGGAGATGGAGATGATAAATATTACTAGAAGGAGAAGACTGGATTTGGAGGAGAGACAGAGGAGAGAGGAGAGGGACAGGATAGGAGAGGGAGAGGGTAGAGAGGAGAGGAGAGATGTGGTGCCCCGTCCACGTTTATATCGTGAACGCACACTTTTGGAGGGGCTTACTGAGGAAGAGATTATTAGCAGATATTGCATGAGTTCAGCAGCAATCTTAGCTCTTTATGAAGAGTTAAGAGAAGATTTAGATTTTGTAACAGCCAAAGGTCGGGTAGTCCTTTGACTTCTTAAAATGCTGTGCTCATTACATTTTCTTGCTTCTGCATCTTTTCAGACAACTGTGGGCATAGTAAGTGGGGTCTCGCAGTCGGCATTCTCTCGGACCTTTAGCCAGTTTCTATGTGCTAGTTGCGCTAGTAATTATATTCATTTTCCTAGAGAGCAGACAGAGTGGCTGGAACTGAGAAATGGATTTTATACCATAGCCTGGCTACCATGTGTGATGGGTGCAATTGATTTCACCCATGTTGTCTTGATCCCGCCTAGTTTGAATGAGCATGCTTACTGTAACCGCAAACACTTTCATTCCATCAATGTGCAGGTGGTATGCTATGCCAATATAAATATTCTTAATGTGGTAGCCAGATTCTAAGGTTCCAGCCACAATTCCTCTATCCTGAGAAACTCATCAGTCTTTCCTGCATTCGAAACGGGTCATTTTGGGTATGGTTGGCTGGTGGTTGTAAGGATTCTGCTTGATACATGCCGGGTTTTCACTTTGGTCCAGGTTTTCTGTCTCTCCTGCCCTTTCTGCTCTCTGTGGCCATTATGGGTACTGGCAGCCTGATTTTAAGGCTGCAGTTACCATAGGGAGTCACTGAGTAGTGTTATATTTGTTTGCAGCTCCTGTTGGTCTTTGCAGTTACGCCTTATCCTCTTGCTTGTTTTGAATTCTGTTGCTGACCCGGACCGTGACCCCGACCTTGCTGCCTTCCACCTGCCCTGACCTCCACTTGCCTCCTCGAATTTGCACCTCTGCAACCAACCCTGACCTCTGCCTGTACCCTTGACCTTGCAACTCTGCCACAAGCCCATACCCCTGCTTCCATACTGACTAGGGATACTCTTACAGGACTCTGTCCCTGGGTTGTGGTCAGTTTATTTGTATCCCTACCTCAGACCTGCGGGTCCGCCTCCTGATTTGAGACGAGCCCCGTTACAGTGGGTGAGTGTATATAATACACTTAAGTGGTAAAATCCCGTTTTTTCTGTGTATTTATTTTAGATCAAAAATTCTTATTATTATGACATATATAGTGTTTCATATACTCCCATCTATATTAATTAATACTTGAAGTAAATTGCTATAATGTTCAATAGATTGTTGCTAAGACAAATGTCCATGTTTATTGATTGTATCACATATATACAGACACACAGACACACAACAACACATTTTATATACAACTAGCTGAGAGACCCGGCGTTGCCCGGGATGTAAATGCGTAATAGGTAGTATTATTTATAAATTGTGGAACAATAGGTGACTGTTTGTTGTAAAGGTTGGATAATAATATTGAAAAGAAAGATGGAAGAAAATGTAATACGATGTTGTATAAAAATGGTTTATTGTAACCACACCACAGTACAATGTATATTTTGGTGCCATAAGTGATGTAAAAATGTGAAGCGTGTGTCCTGCTAGGGTGTGAGGCGGCAGGTGGCGCGTGGGTTGTGAGTGCTGTTTGCGAGTGGGGGTCCTGCTAGGGTGTGAGGCGGCGGGTGGTACGTGGGTTGTGAGTGCTGTCTGAGTGTGGGTCCTGCTAGGGTGTGAGGCGGCGGGTGGCGCATGGGTTGTGAGTGCTGTCTGCGAGTGGGTGTCCTGCTAGGGTGTGAGGCGGCGGGTGGCGCGTGGGTTGTGAGTGGGGGTCCTGCTAGGGTGTGAGGCGGCGGGTGGCGCGTGGGTTGTGAGTGCTGTCTGTGAGTGGGGGTCCTGCTAGGGTGTGAGGCGGCCGGTGGCGCGTGGGTTGTGAGTGCTGTGTGTGAGTGGGGGTCCTGCTAGGGTGTGAGGCGGTGGGTCAGTGATGTCGGTGCGTAGGGGCGGGAGGCAGCAGGTGTGTGTGGCGGCAGGTATGTGTCGAGTGTGGCGGGTGTCTGTTGAGTGCATGCAGCGGCTGTGAGGCGGTGGGTGAAAGGCAGAGGTGGCCGGAGTAAGGGCGGGTGAAAGGCAGAGGCGGGGGTGGGGAGGCGGTAAGGCGGGCAGGAAGGCGAAGGGCGGCGGGAAGGGGAGGAGGGGGTGGAGGAGGGGGGCAAGGGGTGGAGGAGGGGGGAAGGGTTAGAGGAGGGGGGGAGGGGAAGGGTTAGAGGAGGGGGGGAAGGGTTAGAGGAGGGGGGGGAAGGGTTAGAGGAGGGGGGGGAAGGGTTAGAGGAGGGGGGGAAGGGGTGGAAGTGTGGGAGGGGAAGGGAGGAGAAAGGGGTGGAGGGGAGGGGGGAGGAGGGGAGGGGGGTGGAGGGGAGGGGAGCGGAGGGGGTGGGAAGGGGGGGAGGTGGTGGGGAGGGGGGAGGTGGTGGGAAGCGGTGGGAAGGGGGAGGGAAGGGGGAGGCGGTGGGAAGGGGGGGGAGGCGGTGGGAAGGGGGGGGAGGCGGTGGGAAGGGGGGGGTGGGAAGGGGGGGGATGTGGACAGGAGGGGGGGGCAGTGGACAGGAGGGGGGGGGCAGTGGACAGGAGGGGGGGGCAGTGGACAGGAGGGGGGGCAGTGGACAGGAGGGGGGGCAGTGGACAGGAGGGGGGGGCAGTGGACAGGAGGGGGGGGCAGTGGACAGGAGGGGGGGCAGTGGACAGGGGGGGGCAGTGGACAGGGGGGGCAGTGGACAGGAGGGGGGGGCAGTGGACAGTGGACAGGAGGGAGGACAGTGGACAGGAGGGGGGGGGCAGTGGACAGGAGGGGGGCAGTGGACAGGAGGGGGGGCAGTGGACAGGAGGGGGGGCAGTGGACAGGAGAGGGGGGGGCAGTGGACAGGAGAGGGGGGGCAGTGGACAGGAGAGGGCAGTGGACAGGAGAGGGCAGTGGACAGGAGAGGGGGGGGGCAGTGGACAGGAGAGGGGGCAGTGGACAGGAGAGGGGGGGCAGTGGACAGGAGAGGGGGGGCAGTGGACAGGAGAGGGGGGGCAGTGGACAGGAGGGGGGGGCAGTGGACAGGAGGGGGGGGCTGTGGACAGGAGGGGGGGCTGTGGACAGGAGGGGGGGCAGTGGACAGGGGGGGCAGTGGACAGGGGGGGGCAGTGGACAGGAGGGGGGGGCAGTGGACAGTGGACAGGAGGGAGGACAGTGGACAGGAGGGGGGGGCAGTGGACAGGAGGGGGGCAGTGGACAGGAAGGGGGGCAGTGGACAGGAGAGGGGGGGGCAGTGGACAGGAGAGGGCAGTGGACAGGAGAGGGCAGTGGACAGGAGAGGGCAGTGGACAGGAGAGGGGGGGGGCAGTGGACAGGAGAGGGGGGGCAGTGGACAGGAGAGGGGGGGCAGTGGACAGGAGAGGGGGGGCAGTTGACAGGAGAGGGGGGGCAGTGGACAGGAGAGGGGGGGGCAGTGGACAGGAGGGGGGGGCAGTGGACAGGAGGGGGGGGCTGTGGACAGGAGGGGGGGCTGTGGACAGGAGGGGGGGGCTGTGGACAGGAGGGGGGGGGCTGTGGACAGGAGGGGGGGGCTGTGGACAGGAGGGGGGGCTGTGGACAGGAGGGGGGGGGGGCCTGTGGACAGGAGGGGGGGCAGTGGACAGGAGGGGGGGCAGTGGACAGGAGGGGGGGCAGTGACACACACACACACACACACGTGATGCGCCCTTTCTCAGTTTTGTGCGGCGCCACAGGTGGGGGGGAGGTGGTGGAGCGACACCTACCTGTACTTCCGGCCGCCGCCATCTTCTTACTCGGCGCCGCGAGGGAGGAAGGGGGTCCGCCATCTTGGCAGCCTGTTCCCCCGCCGGGGATGGAGTGGAGCGGGAGGGAGGTGAGTGTAGCGGGAGGGAATGGAGCGCGAGGGAATGGAGCGGGAGGGACGTGAGTGGAGCGGGGGAGGGAGTGGAGCGGGAGGGAATGGGGTCCGCCATCTTAGGCGCCGCGTGGCAGGCTGCCTGTTCCCCCGCCGGGGAGGGAATGGAGCGGGAGGGAGTGGTGCGTAGCGGGAGGGAGTGGTGTGTAGCAGGAGGGAGGTGAGTGGAAGGGAGGTGAGTGCGGGAGTGGAGCGGGAGGGAGTGGTGTGTAGCGGGAGGGAGTGGAGTGTAGAGGGAGTGGAGCGGGAGGTGAGTGCGGGAGGTAAGAGCGGGAGGGAGGTGAGTGCGGGAGTGGAGCGGCTTCCGGGCGCGTCTTAGGTGGGCGCGTGTCCCCCCGCCGGGGAGGGAGTGGAGCGGGAGGGAGGTGAGCACCGGGGAGGGGGGGAGGTGAGTGTGATGGGGGGGGGAGAGGACAGAGATATATATGTGTGTGTTTTTTTTTTTTTTTGGACCTTTGGCCCGTCACTCCGCCTCAGGCCAATGAGAGGTGTGGGTGGCGGGCCAAGGGGGTGGTGTGAGTGTGTGAGCCCAATGAGAGGTGTGGGGGGCGGGCCAAGGGGGTGGTGTGAGTGTGTGAGCCCAATGAGAGGTGTGCGGGGGCGGGCGGGCCAAGGGACCAATGAGATTGCTGCTAGGGACGCAGACATACAGTGCTTTCAGAAATATATAGTAGATTATACAGACAGTGAAATTGTTAGGAAAACATATTTTATTGTAAGGAACAGCTGAGTTTCAGTGGTAGGTGTTGTCATACAGTGTGTGAGGTGGCGGGAGTGACATTGGTGGCATGCTGTTTGACTGTAGTCCGCGGCGTCGCAGTCCGGTTGCGGAGGGAGATGTGTGAGGTGCAGGAGATGTCAGGCGTGCTGGTTGTTCCGCGGGAGGTAGAGTGTGTGAGGTAGCGGGATAGCGGGAGTGACATCGGTGGCATGGTGTGTGGTGTGTGTGAGAGCATGTGTGTGTGTTGCTGGTGTGTGATGGCGTGTGTGTGTGTATGAGGCATGTTGTGTGTGTGACGTGTGTGAGTGCGTGTTGTTGGTCATACACATGTTAAAAATGGCATGTTTATGAGTGTAGTGTGTGGCATAGAATGACAGGATGTTTGCGTGTGTGTGTGTGTGTGTATGAGGGGGTTTTGTGTGGGTGAGTGTTGTGTACATTATACAGACAGTAAAATAGTTAGGAAAACAAATTTTATTTCAACGAACATCTGATTTCCAGTGGTAGGTGTTGTCATACACTGTGTGAGGTAGCGGGATAGGGGGAGGAACATTGGTGGCATGGTGTGTGAGTGTAGGCCGCGGCCTCGCGGTCCGGTTGCGGTAGGGAGCTGTGTGAGGTGCAGGAGATGAGGCGTCCTGTGCGGTCCGCGGGAGCTACACTGTGTGAGGTAGCGGGATAGGGGGAGGGACATTGGTGGCATGGTGTAGCGGGGTAGGGGGCCTCGCGGTCCGGTTGCGGTAGGGAGATGTGTGAGGTGCAGGAGATGTGAGGCGTGCTGTGCGGTTCGCGGGAGCTACACTGTGTGAGGTAGCGGGATAGGGGGAGGGACATTGGTGGCATGGTGTAGCGGGGTAGGGGGCCTCGCGGTCCGGTTGCGGAGGGAGATGTGTGAGGTGCAGGAGATGTGAGGCGTGCTGTGCGGTCCGCGGGAGCTGCACTGTGTGAGGTAGCGGGATAGGGGGAGGGACATTGGTGGCATGGTGTAGCGGGGTAGGGGGCCTCGTGGTCCGGTTGCGATAGGGAGCTGTGTGAGGTGCAGGAGATGTGGCGTGCTGTGCGGTTCGCGGGAGCTACACTGTGTGAGGTAGCGGGATAGGGGGAGGGACATCGTTGCCATGGTGTGTGAGTGGAGGCCGCGGCCTCGCGGTCCGGTTGCGGGAGGGAGATGTGTGGCGTGGAGGGGAGGGGGGGTTTGAAGAGGCAGTCTGCAGTGTTTGGTGTTGTGTGAATGTGTGTGTGTGCTGTGTTTGTGCGTTGTGTGTAGATTCTGTACCTCAGTGGTTCCCAAACTTTTTCGGTTCAAGGCTCCCCAAGGCAATCAGATTTTTTCAAGGCTCCCCAAGGCGATCAGGATTTTTACGCGGCGCCCAAAGTAAAAACAAAGGTGTATATACATACCTAACAGTTGCAGTGCGCAGTTGGTGTCTCTCTCACACACTCTCACTCTCTCTGACCTCACTCTCTCTCTCTGACCTCACTCTCTCTGACCTCACTCTCTCTCTGACCTCACTCTCTCTCTCTCTCTGACCTCACTCTCTCTCTCTCTCACTCTCTCTCTCTCAGACCTCTCTCTCTCTCTGACCTCACACTCTCTCTGACCTCCCTCTCTCTCTCTGACCTCACTCTCTCTCTGACCTCACTCTCTCTCTCTCTCTCTGAACTCACTCTCTCTCTCTCTGAACTCACTCTCTCTCTCTGACCTCTCTCTCTCTCTCTCTGACCTCACTCTCTCTCTCTGACCTCACTCTCTCTCTCTCTGACCTCACTCTCTCTCTGACATCACTCTCTCTCTGACCTCACTCTCTCTCTCAGTCTCCCGGTGCTGCTCCTCCAGCGTGCGCGCCGGGCCTCCTTCTCTCAGCGTCGCTGAGCCGGGCTGAACAGATGCACAAAGCCCCTGCATCTGTAATCAGCGCTGCTATAGTTCCTCTGGCCTGGGACATAGTAAGCGCTTAGGTGCTGCTGCTCGCTCTTGCTTGCTGCCGCTCGCTCTACCAGGAGCTTTTCGCTGTCCTGGCAGAGGAGACAGCAAGCGCGCTTGGTAGGCGGGTATCACTGTGTGTGTTTGTCACTTGGTAGCTGTGTGTGTGTGTGTGTGTGTGTGTGTGTGTGTGTGTGTGTGTGTGTGTGTGTGTGTGTGTGTGTGTGTGTGTGTGTGTGTGTGTGTGTGTGTGTGTGTGTGTATTATATAATATTTAAAAATGAAAAAAAAAAAAGACATGTGAGAATAAATTATTTATTAACATTGTGCAACTTTGATAAATATATTCACACGCACACACCACACACACATCACACACATCCATATACACCACACATACATATATACACACACACACACACACACACACACACACACACACACACACACACACACACACACACACACACACACACACACACACACACACACACATATATATACACACCACACATATATACATATATACACACACACACACACCACACATATATACACACACACCACACATATATACACACACACACACACCCTGCAGCCCGTTTTTCACACACACACACACACACACACACACACACACACACACACACACACACACACACACACACACACACACACACACACACACACACACACACACACACACACACACACACACACACACACACACACACACACATATATACACACCACACATATATACATATATACACACACACACACCACACATATATACACACACACCACACATATATACACACACACACACACACACACCCTGCAGCCCGTTTTTCACACACACACACACACACACACACACACACACACACACACACACACACACACACACACACACACACACACACACACACACACACACACACACACACACACACACCCTGCAGCCCGTTTTACACACACACACACACACACACACACACACACACACACACACACACACACACACACACACACACACACACACACACACACACACACACACAACACACACACACCCTGCTGCCCGTTTTTCACACACACCCTGCAGCCCGTTTTTCACACACACACACACACACACACACACACACACACACACACACACACACACACACACACACACACACACACACACACACACACACACACACACACACCTTGGTGCTGCTGCTGTCTGGTGGCTCTGCAGTTGCAATGCCGGGCAGGCTGCAGCCCCATTGGATGGGAGCGGTCACGTGACCGCTCCTCTGCTTCCCCTCAGAGATTTTTTTTTTTTTTTAATGAGCTAGCAGCCCTTGTTTCCCGCTGCTGGCGGCCCTGATCGCGGCGCCCCTCTAGCCAAGCCGCGGCGCACAGTTTGGGAAACACTGCTGTACCTGATTCGGCAGTCTGTGGTAGCAGACGTGAAGGTTTTGATAGCTGTGAAGCGTGGCCCCAGAGCAGGTTGAGGATTAGAGGATTAGGTGTTGCAAAAGCAAAGCGTGAGGGGTGGGACAGTGTGGAAGTATTAGGGCATTGGTGTTGGACGCAGGCCAATGAGAGGTGTGCGGGGGCGGGCATTGGACGCAGGCCAATGAGAGTCAGTGAGGGGTGGGACGCAGGCCAATGAGAGGTGTGCGGGGGCGGGCATTGGACGCAGGCCAATGAGAGTCAGTGAGGGGTGGGACGCAGGCCAATGAGAGGTGTGCGGGGGCGGGCATTGGACGCAGGCCAATGAGAGTCAGTGAGGGGTGGGACAGTGTGGCATTGGTGTTGGACGTAGGCCAATGAGAGGTGTGCGGGGGCGGGCATGGCCTGAGCAGGAGTGACAGGCCCAAGGTCCAATGCGATTGACCCTTGGGACGCAGACATACAGTGATTTCACAAATATATAGTAGATGCAGCTATTATGTGAAACATATGATTACCCATATTTACATACTGAACAACATACTGTAGCTAACATCATATCATTCCATGTATGATTGACTATAATATGAATGTGTAATTTAATCGAATACAATTATGTCCTTATGTTTAAAATACAGATATCTGCATGTTTGATGAGGCTCTCATATATGGTCTAACACCTCACATGTGATATATAGAATTTGTTTTATATCTATGTCATAATTGTTGTGTACATTAGTACATTTTACAGTGTATAAAAATAATTTGTTACGGTACATTATAGGTGATTCAGGTTACGGGATCAGACCGTGGCTCTTAACCCCACTGGCTAACTCTGCACACATATCCACTAGGTCAGTTATAGAGTGGACATTTGGACTGTTGAAAAGTCGTCTCAGATGTCTGTATAGATCAGGTGGTGCCCTGCAGTACAACCCTGAAAAGGTGTCTGACATAGTGATTTGTTGCTGCATTCTGCACAATATTGCAGTGTGTCACAATCTTCAAGGCAACATACGAGAGGGTCTGGAGGAGGTCCCTCCTGTCCATGCTGTAGGGGATAATGAGCTGACAGCCAGTTGGGTGGAGACACGTCTGAATGTGATGGCCACCTATTTCTCAGGTAAGCAACAATGTATATGTTGATATGTATATATACAGTCTTTTGTATTTATTATAATTACATGTGTTAAAATCATATCATCATAGGATAGTGATGGCTGTCCAAATCTTCTTTGTACAAGCTCTGATGTGTGTACATGCACATCTGGCTATAGTATGTTAAGCTCAAACACCTTTGATTTAAACATGTCCTAAAATGTGTATAATGTGTGCATGAGGTTACAATGTTGTGCATGTACAAATGTTATTAAATTTTTTGGGTTGTGTATGCATGAAACTACAGTAATGTGATCTTTATTTGAGATGATAAATATTTCACATTTCATAAGTGAAGTCATCTTACAAAACTTAGGGACATAAAAGTATAGCATTGTATCTTGTTTTGATAACATGCTGTAGTTTAATTTTATAACTCTTTCAATATAAAAAAAATTGTCGCTTGGGTGCGTAGCGTGGAGTCCGCAAAGGCACAAGAGGCGCGGGTCCGCGCGCGCGCTGTAATGCCGACCGGCGGGCGCGCATGGCCCGGAAGAGACTCAGCAGATGCAGGGGGAAGAGAGGTGTCTGACCATGCCGGAGCAGGGTAGAGAAGAGAGGCAGCGGCGGCTGCGGAGGGTAAGGAGACCCATTGCACGGCCCGTGCCCCCCTGTCCCTTACAACTAGTTTTTCAGTGACGTCAGTGACGATTGGCCCGTTATTGCAATCGTACTGGCAAGCCAGGGTTGGTACATTGCGGGGTCAGGAAATACGAATCTTAAATGGATAAAACCTGACCTTTCTACTTTTGAAGTTGCGACCAGCAAGCATACTGGCAAAACCTTGGAGCACAGACCAATAACCCCTCTTATCTCCCTCAGGATGGGCAGTGCGAAAAAAACAATCCTCATTAGTTAAAGTTTGCCTTATCGAATGCTCCTACCCCCGATGGTTAGGTGAAAATTTGAAAAAATTGTAGTTCTCAATGATATGATGATATAGCTCTGTTTAAGTTGCCAGCATTAATTGCAGAAAATATTAGATATGCGTAACTGGCGTTTGGATTTGAATAAAGACTTGGCATGATGTTGAGTGTACAGGTTAGGTCTATTCAGCAATTGTGCGGGCATAGCAATTGAGAATAATGTGCCCAACATTGTGCTTTGATACTTAAATTATGAAAACGCCTAAATTTGATAAAGTCTTCAACGACCAAGGTCATTTTACAATTGATCACTGTGGTGGACTCTCTTTTAATCTGGGTTTTTAACACCTGTAGATTGACACATTGTACTGTAACTGTGCTATAGTATACACTGGATAGTACCAAGGGGATTCCTTGTGCCACCTGGCGGATACGCGAAGAAGTGCACCCAAACAAATCAGAATCCAGGTAAATCAAAGAAATCAACAACACTAAACACAGTTGTGATTTGTGTGATTGGCCGCGTTAATGCTAGCGCTCACCGAGAATAGCGAGTTAATCACGCATGGAATAAAGCAGACTTTATGGAAACGGCTCAGAGAAATGTTCAAATATTGGGTGCTGCATCTGTCTAAGCAAATGATGAATGAGAATATTTAATATTTAAATACAATTATAATATTGCTTGATTTGTACCCTGGTTGTAAACACTCAATGATAATATGTATATATATAAACAATTACATTTATATGTAAATGTCCGTTCAATGTGAATTCATAAATGTTAGGTCATAGATGGCTACTAAATTTTTTACAGTCATTGCAAATGATTTCGTACTTACTAAGTTCCCATACAGCTGATCATAATGCTCCAAAATAGAATTAACAAGGACTTTATGCTCTTCTTCGTTGAAACCTACATTTCGTTTTTTTTCTATATGCTTCTTATGCCCAGCTGCAACCATTGAGCTTGGCTGCTGTTAACTAGACCCCCCTTCTTCCAGTGCAACAGACTGCAGGGGCCTACCACCATCACCACCACCAGTCACCCCACCACCACCACCAGTCACCCCACTTTCTTTGAAATACCCTTCGAGTCAAGTTGAAAATGTGTGAGCTAAATACTTTCCCTGATCCACTGCTTTTTACCCGATTCAAACATACAACACTATTTGTGTTTTTTCTTCTTCCCCACCTGCTGACACTTTTGTAGGTCATCTCTGTACACGTGTGGACTATCCTTTCTTTGATCCGGTGTGGGATCAAAGACTCAATAGCAGCAACTGATTAGGGCAATCTTATACAGTTTTTTTAATATTGTTTTTCACTTGGTATTATTGGTATCAATTGTATTGCTGTGAGTTATCTTTTTCCTATTGAAATTCTATATATGGTGCAGTTCACTGCTAAACAAGTTTCTATAGCATAATAAATTAATAGAATATAAAACTTACATTTAATAAATCAAGGATTAATATAAAATGAGACCTATTCATACAGATGCAGCGGCCGTTATCCGATCATCACTCGAAATGGATTTCGAGATTTGCCCAGATTCTTTCAAAATTTGCCGCGACAGACTAATGGCCCATCAGATTAACACAGCAGGGGTCCCTGCTGTGTTAATCCTACCAGGGTCTGCCTGTCTGTAAGAGTCGCGCAGTAAGAGATAGGCTGAATCAGTCACTCTAACTGCGTGCCTCTCACAGGCAATCGCGGGGGTTTTATTTAATTTTAAACATTACAGTAATGTAGCAGGTGGTCTCTGGAGCTAAACCACGTTGATTTCAGGTCCGGGGACCCTCTACTTCCCGAGATACAGTCCCCGTTATGGGGTGCCGGTATACCCGCCATGTTAAAATCCCATGGGCCACGTGACTGTGGAATCTAAACAAAGCAGGGGGATACCGGCACCACATAACTTTCTTGGCAAGCTACTCAGCTTTCTTAACAAGCTCCTCACCCCTACCACATGCAGCACCTATCATCTGAGATCTGACTCCAAAAGACTGTTCATGGTCCCAAGGCTCAACAAAGTATCCGGCCGCTCCTCCTTTTCTTACCGTGCACCCCAAAACTGGAACAACCTACCGGAGACTCTAACATCCACCACCAGTTTAAGTTCTTTCAAAACTAAGGCTGTGTCACATTTTAATCTGGTCTGTAACTATTACATACACCTATAATATATATTATCTTTAACTGTGCATGCAATGTCTTTTATATAATTTATACCCTGTTCACTTATGTAACTGTATTTGTAACCATGTGTCATCTTAACTCTATGACCAGGACATACTTGAAAAGGAGAGGTAACTTTCAATGTATTACTTTCTGGTAAAACATTTGATAAATAAAATAAATAAAAATTAAAACCACTGATGCTTCTCCTCTTGCTCCTCCGAACTGCTTTCACACTACCGCGCCGCCTCCTATGAGCAGGGTGCACAGGTGATCATGGGAGATGTAGTTCTGGAAAGTGAAGCCATGAGTCAGGGACATGCGTGGAAATGTATTGCAATGGAGTCCTTACTGCGCATTAAAAAGAGAGGTTTGGTCACCATAGAGATGATAAATGAAGCACTCGGCGGCCATGATTGATTGCCGGCATGAGAAAGAAAGAGCAGCGAGGGCTCACCTGTGGCTAAAATCCACTCGCCCATGGTGAGTGGGCGAGTGCATTTGTTGAGCCCTGTATATATACACACACACACACACACACAACATATATCAAATCCTTATCTCATTTCCTCAAAGTGACGGGAATGTGGCAATGGGTGTTCAGGAAGATCTATATTGGCACTTGTGCTGGTTGGTTTAACCATACTATGAAAGATTGAACAATATAACTAGCTAAAGTGGGAATATTATTTGCCAACATGCAAATGGTCTGGCATGGTAAGAAAGGTCTCAACCCCCAAATATGGAACACACCAAAAAGCAATAGGTAATTCTCTGGAGGCTGTAATGTCCCCGGCTTAACAGTGTTCAGAAAGAAGATTTGAAGGCCAAGGTTTGTAGGAATTATTTGATGTTAAACAAGTTGTCATTAAAACCCTCTCCAGTGAATCAGAACTTTAAGAGAAACTTGAAAAGAGTAAATGGGTTGGCCTTAGTGAAGCTAGAACAAAATACAAAGGCCTCATTGAGTTAAAAAGCGGACACTTATTCTATTACAGAGGTACAGATGATGGAGAAAACAGTAGGCTTCATCAGTAACACAAGCTTGAGAAATAACATAGTGAAGTATGAAAGTTCATCAGAAATAGCAGCAAGAGTTGTCATTCTGTTATCAAAGAGATACTGTACAGACTTCAAATAGCCCAGGTGAATGCGTCAGCATCAACTCATGCAAACAATGAAGTGGAAGACTTCTACTATGAAATCAACCAACAAAACAACAAAAGAAATTGTCACCTCAAGATCGTTATGGGAGATTTTAATGCAAAGTTGGTGCCCATCAGAAAGACGAAGCATCAGTTGGTAAGTATACTTACAGTAACAGGAATGAACGTGGGGACAGATTTGTAGAATTTGCAGAAAATGGACATGGAATCAACCAATGGAGGAAAGCATGCAATGAACTATATCCTAACTAACAAGAAACACGTGATTGAAGACTGCACAGTCCTTGACCGTTTCAAAACAAGGGGGCCTATTCAGTAAACTTCAAAAAGTTCAGTGCTTTGCCGAGCGGGTTTACATTTTCTTACAGTAATATAATAAAAGTGCGTCAAAACGGTATTCACTATGATAAATCACAATTTTTTTATAGGTCGGTAAAAACTACTTTGAGTTTTTAGTTTTTTCCCTATACTTATCACACTACTTCTGTTTGCTTAAACTGCAGCCTGGAAGAGCTGCACGGAGAGAGCTGCATCTCCCTGCACAGCTCTTACAGAAGATCATGCATTTTTAATGTAAATATAATTAACAGAGTATTGAAGCATGGGGTCTCCTGAGCTGAACCAAATTAATTTCAGCTTCGGAGACCCCTGCTTCCAGAGTTACAGGACCAGGTAGTGGTGCCGGTATCTCCTGTGTATTTAAATGTCCCTATCACGTGACGAGGGAAATTTAAACAAAGCAGAGAGGTCCTGTACATTTTATTACATTTTTTTCACATTTACTTTTTCATATACATTGGCGACACGTTTTATTTTACATCGGCTAGAGCCGCAAGCCGGGAGGTTTCCCGGCTTTCTAAACGAATCACCTCGCCGTGCTGCACGTCACCGATGCGCGGTCACGCTTCATCGGGTGCGTGTGCGCCATGCGCGCGTGCCCAGGGCTCCCCGAAGGGAGCCCTGGTGTCCTCTAATGTGGGGGACAGCGGTGGGGGGCTCCGGGGGTCCCGGTGGACCCGGAGAGGGGAGGGGGTTGCCTCGATCGGAGGACCGATCCTCCGAGGCTCCGGCGCGTGCCCGGGACACCCCGGCGCGCGCCCGGTTTCTGTCGCGCCGGAGACCAGGCAAAAGTTACAATAAAGTCGGCCGCGACAGTATATTTAAATGGCCATTTTGACAGCTTTGCTATCAAGGCCCAAATACCAATGATAGCAACATTAGCAAAAATTGTGAGTAGCCGGCAATGAGATGATATGCCCTCTGAAAATGGCTCACCCAGCGAGTTGATTTTGCTGCAGACTCTCTCTCTGCGCAAATCTCGGCCAAAATAAAAATATTTTAATTAAAATGTTCTTACTAGTATAGATAAGCAGGGGGTCTCCGGAGAAGAACCGCATTGATTTCAGGTCACGTTATTGGGTGCCGGTATCTCATATGCACTCGCCCTTCTAACCCTAGACCCTGGCTAAATTCCCACACACGCAAGCTGCGTTCCTCCACTCGTTCCTCTGAACGCCTCTGGAGGAAGTCTCACACTCTCGCAGACTTCCTTCACTACAAATTTATGCTATCCTGTTTCAACTCTGCCCTCTCGCAAGCTAAACAAGCCTACTTTTCTGCACTAATCAACATGCACAAGTCTAACCCACGCCGACTGTTCTCTGTCTTTGATACTCTACTCAAACCACCCTCAGCTGCCTCTCCTTCCTCCATCTCCGCTCAGGACTTTGCTGACTATTTTAAGGAAAAGGTGGAATCCATACGTCAGAACATCCCCTCTGTTTCTTCTTCCCATCCTACACCTCTTCCTAACTCTCCTCCTCCCTTCCTTGACTCTTTTTCCACTGTCTCAGAGGAGGATGTGTCGCTGTTGATCACCACTTCTCCCTCTACCACTTGCCCTCTTGACCCCATTCCCTCCCATCTCCTAAAACCTCTTGCTCCTACTATAATCCCTACGCTCACACACATTTTTAACTCCTCCCTCTGCTCAGGAACCTTTCCATCCTCCTTCAAACATGCAACAGTCACACCATTACTCAAAAACAGCAAGCTTGACCCTACCTGTCTTTCTAACTATCGACCTGTCTCCCTCCTGCATTTTGCCTCTAAACTCCTTGAACGTCTTGTTTTCTCTCGCTTGCTCCATTTTCTCAACACCTATTCTCTCCTAGACCCTCTACAATCTGGCTTCCGCACTGCTCACTCCACCGAAACAGCCCTCACTAAAATAACTGACGACCTCCATGCTGCCAAAGACAGAGGTCATTATACTCTGCTCATATTACTCGACCTCTCTGCAGCATTTGACACCGTGGACCACCCTCTTCTCCTTCACATTCTCCATACTCTTGGCAATCGGAACAAAGCTCTATCCTGGATCTCATCCTACCTCTCCCATCATACTTTCAGTGTCTCTTCTGCTAATACCTCCTCCTCCTCCTCTATTGATCTCTCTGTGGGGGTACCCCAGGGCTCTGTCCTGGGACCTCTTCTCTTTTCTCTGTACACACTCTCTCTAGGTGACCTAATAACATCTTTTGGGTTTAAATATCACCTCTATGCTGACGACACACAAATATACTTTTCAACACCTGACCTTACACCTGCTATACAGACCAAAGTTTCTGAATGTCTCTCTGCTATATCATCCTGGAAGGCCCTCCGTCGCCTTAAACTCAACATGGCTAAAACAGAGCTTCTCATACTTCCTCCCAAACCTGGCCCTACTACCTCCTTCCACATTACTGTTGGAATTACGATCATCCACCCATTAGCCCAAGCACGCTGCCTAGGTGTCACACTTGACTCCTCTCTCACATTCGCCCCTCACATTCAAAACATTTCTAAAACTTGTCGCTTTTCCCTCCGCAATATAACAAAGATACGCCCTTTCCTCTGTTGCTCGACTGCTAAAACTCTGACTCAGGCCCTCATTCTCTCCCGTCTTGATTACTGTAACCTCCTGCTGTCCGGCCTTCCTGCCTCTCACCTGTCTCCCCTACAATCTATCCTAAATGCTGCTGCCAGAATCACTCTACTCTTTCCTAGATCTGTCTCAGCATCTCCCCTCCTGAAATCCCTCTCCTGGCTTCCAATCAAATCCCGCATCTCACACTCCATTCTTCTCCTCACTTTTAAAGCTTTACACTCTTCTGCCCCTCCTTACATCTCAGCCCTAATTTCTCGCTATGCACCATCCCGACTCTTGCGTTCTGCTCTAGGATGTCTTCTTTCTCTGCCCTTTTTATCTAAAGCCCTCTCCCGCCTTAAACCTTTTTCACTGACTGCTCCACACCTCTGGAATGCCCTTCCCCTCAGTACCCGACTAGCACCCTCTCTATCCACCTTTAAGACCCACCTTAAGACACACTTGCTTAAAGAAGCATACGAATAGCACTGTGAACATTCTGAACACATGATACATAAAGCTTGGCCCCCTGCAGATGCACTTACCAGAACTCCCTCCTCCTGTCTCTGTACGTTCTCCCTACCTACCAATTAGATTGTAAGCTCCTCGGGGCAGGGACTCCTCTTCCTTAATGTTATGTTTGTCTAAAGCACTTATTCCCATGATCTGTTATTTATATTATCTGTTATTTATTCGATTACCACATGTATTACTACTGTGAAGCGCTATGTACATTAATGGCGCTATATAAATAAAGACATACAATACAATACAATACAATACAATGTCCCGGTCACGTGACGTGGACATTTACGTGGACGGGTGGTCCCCACTAGGTTTGGTGGGCCTCCAGGTGGTCCCCACGGGTGTCCGTGGGTCCCAATGAAGTCCACATGTGGTCTCTGCGGGTGTCTGGTGGTCCCCAGGTCACCCATATGGGTGGTCTGGTCACACATATGGATGTCTGTCTGGTGGTGTCAGGTGGTTCCTACGAGTGTCTGGGTCCCCGGGTAGTCCCTGAAGGTGTCCATGGGTCCTCGGGTGGTCCCCGTGGGTCCCCGCTGGCCTGCAGTACCATTCATGTATTTAAAACAACATGGCCTACATTTCAATAAATACACCCCCCCCCCACCAAACACATATAGTAATGTGCAAAATAACTATTATCCAGATATGGATAATAGATTATTTGCTCATTATTAAACACAACATTAGCCAGCCAGCATAAATAAAGTAAATAAAAACCTTTCTTCTTACCCCTGCCAACATGAAGGTTGTGTTTGTCAGCATTCTGCAGGACCATGTCCTCCAATGCAAGCAACAATACAAATGCCGCTTTGCCGCTTCTCGGCAGCCTTTGCCCACCTTCTTGCCAACTTTTTTTGGTGAGGCAATTTGGAGAATAAATTTCAATTCTAGAGCGCCGATCAGACTCAATAAGCTGATCGGGGCTACTAGAATTGAGGGAGTTTGAGAAACTGCCGATAAGTGGCGACAAGTGGCTTATCACTGTGTGTTTGTTGATTTTTTATAAAATGTTGTCGAAAATTTCTAGTATCGCCAAAATATTGGAGCTTAAAGAATAGCAGTAGGCTTTTTTGATGATAAGCTGTTGATAACTGACTTATCTGACCTTTCTGCATAGGCCCCTATATCAGAGTCACCTAATAAAGATTTTTCATTTAGAGAATTATGCACTCTCCAAGAGCTTAATGACCTTCTAGATGATCAGATTCAAGAACTAGTTCCAGCTACATTCTTTGGGAGACTACTGTAGGGGCACATTTAAAAAAATAAATCTCAATTCTTTCCATCCTTTATGAAGGGGAAATATCTTTCAACATTTGAAAGTCTGGTTCAATGAGATATTTCCCTTTTTCATATGGGCTACAGTTTTGATAATAATATATTACATAAAGGCAATCTCACCCAATATGCAATCTCTACCACCTGCCCTCTTGACCCATTCTCTCCTATCTTCTAAAACCTCTTGATTCTACTATAATCCCTATGATTACACACATTTTAAACTCCTCCCTCTACTCTGGTACCTTTCACTCCTCCTTCAAACATGCAACAGTTATACAATTACTCAAAAACAGCAAGCTTGACCCTACCTGATTTTCTAACTATCATCCTGTCTCTTCTATCATGCTGCCTTTTGTCTCTAAACTTCTTGAACATCTTGTATTCTCTCCCTTGCTCCATTTTCTCACCACCTATTCTCTCCTAGACCCCCTACAATCTGGCTTCCGCACTGCTCACTCCACTGAAACAGTCCTCACTAAAAAACTAATGCCTCCATGCTGCCAAAGAAAAAGGTCATTATACTCTGTTCATATTACTCGACCTGTCTGCAGCATTTTATACTGTGGACCACTCTCTTCTCTTTCACATTCTCCATACTCTTGGTATTCATAACAAAGCTCTATCCTGGATCTCTTCTTACCTATCCCATCATACATTCATTGTCTCTTTTGCTACCACCTCTTCCTCCTCTATCGATCACTCTGTGGGGGTACCACAGGGCTCTGTCCTGGGACCTCTTCTCTTTTCTCGTTAAACACTCTCTCTATGTGACCTAATCACATATCTTGGGTTCAAATATTATCTCTATGCTGATGACACACAAAATAACTTTTCAACCCCTGACCTTACACCTGCAGTACAGACCAAAGTTTCTGAATGTCTCTCTGCTATATCACCCTGGATGGCCCTCCGCCAACTTAAAATGTCAAAAACGAAGCTCCTCATATTTCCTACCAAATCTGGCTCTACTACCTTCTTCCATATTGCTCTTGGAAGTACTATCATATACCCAGTAGCACAATTATAAAGGTCACACTCGATTCCTCTCCCACAATCTCCTCTCACATTCTAAAGGTAGCTTAAACTGTTGTTTTTTCCTCCACTATATTACAATTATCAATGGGCACCCTAAAAATAATATTAAATTAAATACAATCAATGGGGATTTTGCCCTTGCTGGGATGAAGGCTCATCCTGCTCATCTAACTGCAACATGCAAAATCTCTTGACCCACGAAGCAATGATCCTTAAATTGAAGAACAGCATGAAGCACAGAAGTCTACAATCCTCAGTTGCTTGAAGAGGAGTGGTGCAAGGAAAGTAAGCGCAAACCCAAACATATATATAAATAAATTAAAAATACAAAAAATAATTATCACCAAGAGGAGATGCAGCTGGTGTGAGAGATGTCTCAATCTCTCAAGGTAACATCTGGAGGACGACACAAAGCACAAGAACTCCTCTCACGGCTGGAGAATATCACAGGGAATCAAGTAACGATATGGGCAGCATATGTAGGAAGGAGAAAAGAAAAATATATAGTGCAACACAGTTTTAATAAACAAACAATACTAGAGCAGGGAGCTCCAGTTCACTCACATGCTCCAGAATAAAAAAAGCAGTTTGACCACTCTGGGTTTAATAACGACGCAGCTCTGCTTGGCTCTACTCAGCTTTTCTCGTCTCTCGCTTCCGCACTCGGGCGTCTGATGTCACAGACCTGCTCTTCCAATCCTCCACTAGTAAGGGAGGGATCGTCTGGCTCCGTAGTTGGTGTCAGTGCAAGATTTTTCAGCGGGGAGACGCAGAGAAAACAGCTGACGGCACACCAGAGAGTCTGAGCTGCTTCACAGGTCAGAGCGCATAAGATATCCCTTCGCGTTTCATCCGCATGACCGGACTTCTTCAGGGGTGACACCGGTCATTCGGATGAAACGCGTAGGGATATCTTATGCGCTCTGACCCGTGAAGCAGCTCAGACTGTCAGATAGACTAGAATAGTGAAGTGAAAAGGGTACCGTTAATATAATAAACACATTAAAAACAATGTATGCAACATACACTGGCGACACACTTTATTCGAGCTCGGCTAGTCCCACGAATTCGGGTATACCCGGGTGTATTGAGGTTTGTGACTGTTTTCTGCCCGAGTGCATTGAGGTATTTTCAGGCAGGGATTGAAGCATTTTATTCCCGCTGGCTGCAATACTGCACAGTATATATATATATATACTGCATTACAATTCATGAATTTATGCCATCTGGTAGACACGCGAAGCATTGCAGCCTATTAAATCCTAATCATTATCATTTAACAGATCAGCCGCCCATCAGCCAGGCATGAACCCAGGCTGGGAAGGCAAATGCAACGGGGCTTGTCAGAGGTGAGGAGCGGCGCATTCCAGGTATCTGCCAGGTACATACTGGGTATTTGCTCGAATAAAGTGTGTCGGTGCAGTATAAGCTGATCAGGATGTCGGCCAATTCGCAAAATTGGAATCCTACTTACAAGATGCAGGTAGGAAATGCACATATAGAATATTAGGATATCATCTCAGGAGATGTTAATTCCATCTCTCATGGAAGGCTTCTGCAGAGAGCATCCTACAAGGTGAACTACGTCCTGGACCAGCTGGTTCGTTGAGTCACTGTCACAGTACAGTACGCCGAGTTGCTCACTTGTCAAATCAATGAGCCAAGTCGTCACCTCACTGTCTTGCTTTCTCCCCGTTCGAAGTCCCCTGAGATTTGGATGTGGGGGAGAGCTGAGGATTTGGCATTCCATGAGTCAGCAGTGGTGGAAATACAGGTTTCTGCTGTGCGGGATTGCGTAGGACAAAGTGACCTTTCACCCTACGCATTTCACCGATGTTGCGCCTTCATGGGTTATAGAAAACTTCTAAAGACTAAATCCAATTGCAGTAGAAAGGAAGGTGCGGATAAGATAAGAGCACAGACTGAAAAAAACCTTAAATGCATGTTCGCTAATGCTAGGCCTGACAGATTAAATGGGTGAGATTCAATTAATAGCTAGAGAAGAGCAGTATGATATCATAGGCAACCCTCCCGGTAGGCCTAACCACTCACCCTGGAGCATCTACAACCTTCACCCACCCCCTCTACCACCAACAAACTGGACCCTGGTTAATTACCTTAGTAGTTAGGCACTAAGGTAATGAAGCTGGCTGTAAATGTATTTTTATTAAATAGGATTGAAGTTGAGTGTCTTCAGAGCTGATATTAATGTGGGTCAGTTCTGGAGACCCCGTGTTTCAATCAGATGCCGTAAGAATACATTTTCTCCATCAGATGCACATCGCAGATCTCATATTGCGAGCCTACAGGTGGCGACATCAGAACCTGCGAGTTGTAGCCGTGATGTGAATCTATGAGCTACCCAAATCAAGCTAGCTTGATTTGTCAGAAAATGCGAGTCTGAGTTTCCTCCCAGTTTGTCATTGCAAAAGTGCTACCGATCGGGAAGAAGCACTTTTTGAGCAAGTTTAGCAGTTTATTGGTGCTCTCTGAATAGCTACACATGCAAACTCTCTTGAGGTGCTCAAAGCTGTTGATATGTCACTATTTCATGCTACCTGAAAAGACCCCTAAGTCTGATCCCATGTGTAATAGCAGGAGAGAAAAGGTACAACAAATATTTTTTGTATTTGGTGGACCCCAATACCGAAAACTATTTATACTCCCATCTGAATAGACCAGAATACAATTAAAATATTTACATCTGGAGAAGTAAAGATTATAAAGGTTAATTTGCTGTCGGCAAACTATTGGTGAGCTAGTATTACAACAATTTATTTTGTTTTCTACGTATCGGTGAGTGTGCTATTTTATCCATATCCAAAGACATATTTCGTACCACTACTCAAAGCACTGCAACAGGAGAAGTCAGTAAGTGTATAGAAGTACTTAGAGCTATAATCTTGTTCATAAATGAAAATTGCTAGCTATTGTACCTCTTAGTTCTGCTTAGGACACATTCATTGAGTTTTTAGTCAAATTGTTTGAATTAGGAAACCAAAACTTTCTTCTAAAAAGGCAGAGACTGAAAAAAAGAGTAACAAAAACTAGACTATTTATGCAGAAAAAGCTTGTCTTGTGAGATATGCAGTTAGGTAGTACGTCGCTTCACGCGACATTAGAGAATAATTTTCAGTACTGTAGATAGTGTGTTTTTCTGAATGCATGAAGTATCTATATTTAATCATATACTAAAGATAATTTTAAGATAAGCGTGGACCGATCTGTTTTTGAAGCTTGCATTACCTGCTAAATTTTCTCTAACCTTTTTAAATTGTAAAGAAACATGTTCATACATTATAATAGGCTAAAGCTGGTAGATTCTGGGAATTATTGAAATCCCTGCTCTCAGATTGGTTAAAATTATGGACATTATCCATTCAGTAATGGGCCGGAATTTTTTGGACACCCTGCTAAGTTTTTCAGCCAATCAGCTTTCAAGTTCTCATCCCCACAGAGTGAGAGGAGCTCTGTCAGGGGAGCTGATTGGACAGGAGGCAGCAGCAAGGCACTGACTCCTCCCCCACCCTGCCTGCAGAGAGCTCCGCACAGGAGAGTGAGGAGAAAGGTTTGTGTGTCTGAGTGTTTTGTGGGTGTCGATGGGCAGCAGAGTGTTATGTCGTGTGTGTTTTGTTGGTGTGTGTTTTGTGGGTGTAGGGGGGGCAGCAGTGTTTATTTTGTTGGTGTGTGTCTCAGTGTGTGTTTTTTGGGTGGAGGAGGGTTGCAAGGTGTTTAGTGTTGTGTGTGGTTGTGTGTCTTCAGTGTATGGTTTTACAGGGGGCTGCAGTGGGGGGCTGCTGGTGTGTGTTTTATGGGTGTAGAGGGGAGCAGCAGTCTGTTTTGTGTGTTTAGAGGGGGGCTGCAGTATGTGTGACCGTTGGATGTAGAGGGTGGAGGAGGGCTGCAAAGTGTGTTTTGGTATGTGTGTGTCTACAGTTTTGTGGGTTTACAGGGGGCTGCAGTGTATGTTTGTGGGTGTAGAGCGGGCTGCTGTGTGTGTTTGTATCTTCAGTGTGTGTTTTGTGGGTGTAGAGTGGGTTGGGGCTGTGTTTGTGTATATAGAGGGAGGTTTCAGAGTGTGTGTTTGTGTGTGTATACAGTAGAGGGGTGTGCAAGAAGAGTTTGCAATGCATTGCACCATAATTCATTGCAAGACCTTCTGACACTAAAGAGGTTATTGGAATGCAATCACACTATGATCCCCCCCTTTGGATTAAACATGCACCAAGTCAATGACCATTTTTGGCCAGTCACTATGTAATTGGTTGCTTCAGAGATTATTAAATTAAGCCCATAAAAAAACCTTTTCTCTTTAATGCATTTTAATATTTTGGTAGAGGCGCTCCCAGGCAGCTAGTAGCAAAAGTTGTGTCTGACTTCTTGGGGGCCTTACTTTCAGTTTTGATACACAAGAGTGGGATGCTCCACTGCCATTCCCTGGAAATGCATCGCAGTGCTTTCCCCCTGTCAATGTCCCATGACACCACTATCCCTTGATGTTCACTGAAGAGTATTAGGCCTTGGACATGCTTACTGCTGGCGTGCTGATGTGCGCTGAGGCTCAGGGAAAGCGGGTGCTTTCCCTGGCCTTGCGGTTGCTTGTCCTGCTCGCCGTAAGGGGGCGGGCTGGGGGCGGGCACGTCACTGGCCGGGGGCGGGCCAGTGACATCACGGAGCTGGTTCGCCCTCATTGGGCGAACCGCTCACGTGACCGGCCTGTCGTGCCGGAAAGCGGGGGAATTTTAAATTCCCCTAAGACCTGCGCTTCCGCAAGCGCGTGGAAGCGCAGGTGTGCCCCTACTAAAGCCGCTCTAATTGAGGCTGTATTGGCTCAGTGCTGAGCGGGAGCGGGCGTTAGCACGCTTCCGCCAGCAAACGGTAAACATGGCCAAGGCCTTAGCGCTGTCTCTACCTCAATGAGAGGAAAGCACCAAACTCTGCCATCAATATTTGGCTTTAGTACTTCCTTTTCTACAGTTAAGCGACAAGAGATGAGTACATTTTGTATCAAATTTCAAAGCCACTGCAAAAAAAGGCATTTCTTTGCACTTCCAACTTTTTGAAAGTGGAAGAATTGGAAAAGTTTGTCTGAATGGTTACTTAATGAACTTTGACATGTTCGCCTATCGGTAGCGGGGACATCATCATGCCAGTTACCTAGCATAGGAAGTAGCAGCGTCTCTCTCAATCAATCCACCAAGTGGAAGCAAGGCAAAGTCTATTTCTCTCCTGCTGAACTGATTTCCAGTGCATTACTCTGTCAAGGTCCTTTCTGCACCAGCAAGCCCCTTGAATGCTTTAAAATGGGCTTGTCCATCACCAAAAACAAATAATATTCCCCAGTAACCCATACCTAAAAATAAACACTGCAACATCATTGCTCCACTGCAACTGATTGCTCTCAACTTCACAAGAACTTGTTTCTTATCATAACCAAATCAAGATATAATAGAGGCCATTAGATAAGCTGAAGTGCTTCATTATGTATACTTTATTCTCCAGCTTCATCAATCACATACATTACTACATCTTCCAATATACTATATTGCTCAGTTGTTTTAATTAGCACTCACCTTACAGCAAGCTCAACTATAAAGACAGGTGTCTTTATTTTAAAAGCAAAATCATATGTACTGTAACTGGTTGCTGAGCCATCCTCTAACCCAGGAGTGAGCAAACTTTTTATGCCGAGCCCCCCTTTTTATCCATGAAATTTCTTGCCCCCCCCCGCTGCCTGATGTAATCAAAATCACATGAAAAAAAAAAACCTTTATTAAACGGTATACAATGTAAATACAAATATGTCTAAGGCCGTGCATATAGTGCCCACGACGTCACCATTCGCCGCTAGCGAAAGTTGTATTTTGCTTTGCGGCAGCAGTGAGGGTGACCAGGCCATTGATTGGTTCAGGGGCTGTCACATGAGGCTACAGCCCCTGAAAAATCAAATATTTCCGGTTTCAAAAAATCGCGTCGCCACGTCACACATACTATAAGCGCAAGCGGCGACAAAGCATTTGTTTTCGGGCGACGTCGCATCGCCGGCACTATAAGCACAGCCTAAATACTTACATACTTCAACTGCTTGCTCTTGCAAAATTAGGCTGCGTCCACGCTGCCGCAGAGAGGGTGACATCACCAACTCTCCAAGGATGAGCACAGAGTGTCCTGCATAATTTTGCAAGCACAAGCGGGAAAGTGTTTACACTTTTTTTTATTATTATTTCTGTACATTAATAGTATGATTGATTGATATAGTGGCAGCCTACACTTTCACTTGCAGAGGATCCCAGGAAAGCAGGTTGCCAGCAGAGGAGAGCAGGAACACAGCGCTATTGTAGGGCAGACACCGGATTGAGGTGCGTTTGACATCATAGTGCTGGGGCATGCTCCTCCCCCGTACCTCCAAATCACGTGGCCGCCACCTGCACAATTCTGTTCGGCTGCCCGCGCACATCTTTTTCGCCTGCGCAAACAGGTTTTGCCGCACGCGCCCCCCCTCCTCAGTTTGTGCACCGCTGCTTTCAATCCCAACACCCACACACACAATCACAACACACACAACCAACACTCAATCACAACCAACACACACACTTAATCACAACACACACACAGACAGACAACCAACAGGCACAGCACACACACACACACACACACAACACCCACTCAATCACAACCAACACAGACACAGCACACACTCAATCACAACACACACACACAACCAACACTCACATAATCACAACCAACACACACAACACCCACACACACTCAATCACAACACACACACAGATAGACAACCAACAGATACAGCACACACATACAACCCCCACTCAATCACAACCAACACAGGCACAACACATTCGATCACAACACCCACACACAGCACACACACGCAATCACAACACACACAGACACAACACACACTCAATAACAACCAACACACACTGCAGTCCCTATATATATATATATATATATATATATGTAAAAAAGAAAAGAAAAAAAGCGCCGATTCCTAGTGCATTACTGTGCAATAAAATATTTAATTTCCCAAAAAGGCTCATAAAATTAACTCACAAACATAGATAGATAAAAAGCATGTTATGAGATAATACTCATGCTCCAAAGGATTAGCAACCGCCGCTTGACTGCTACACTGCTCCGTGGCTTTACCGTGTCCAAACTTGTCCTCGTGGTTCACCGTCAAACAGGAACTCACGAAATCGGGCTCACCGCAACTCCTCTCCCCGGTCACACACCAACAGATGAACTTTGGTTCCCTCTGGGGACGATAGATGTGGCGGGACTGCAAATGACGTCACCCGATCAAATTCAAAGGACAAACGGGCTAGGATTTACCAACAGGTCTGCCAGCAGCATTGGAGGATCAACTGCACAACTATCCCTACGCGTTTCCCCTCAATTGGACATTGTTTTGGGACTCAAAAGGACAGCTTGTATTGTGCACCTATAGGAGGTTCAACAGCACTATATATATTTTTGTATATATATATATTTTATATGGCTCGACATCTATTTGTCAGGTTTTATTAATGTTATTGGTTAATATATTCATGTAATCAATACTAATAACTTATATTATTGAATCCACCTTACTCTCTGACATCTCCACACAGGCGCAGATCTTCATTGTATATATTTATATATATATATGTGGTCGACAAATCACCAAAAAATCTATTCGCCACCTAGTACCACACGTGTGCTGCTTGGGCCAATAGGAGCTCGCCACGATGTTAAATTCACTCGCCCGGGGCGTGCAAATGTATAGATTTGTCAAACACATACATACACACACACACACACAGGGGAGGGAGTAACTAAGCCTGCTCAGGTCCCCCCATGTGCTGCTGAAAATGGGCGGGTAACAGACAGGAGGAGGAGGGCTTGTCTGTGTGCAGGGAAGGCCCTGCAGCAAGGCCCCGCCCCCTCTGCAAGACAGAGCATAGAAGCAGCAGCTGTCAGGAAGCAGGGCTCATGCAACACCTGCTTACCTGCCTCGGAGGTCGTTGCTGCCGCACCTCGCTCCCCGCTGACGTGTCCTCGGCGTTGGACTCGGCGATCTCGCCCGACACCGGTTCTTGCATTCGCCATCTTGTCGGGGCATGTGCAGGAGGATCTTACACAGCGCTCGCCTCCGGCAGTAATTTGTTCACTCCTCTTGCCTTCTAGCCACGCCCCCCGTGTACAGGTGCAGCCCCGCTCCTGCTCTCACACTCCATAGCTGATCACAGGCAAGGATCACAGCCTACACCAGTCACAAGGTGCTCCACAGCACACCGCCACTCTGCCTCCTTCCCTGATTGGTCCCTCCACGTATATGTTACCCCTGTCTCCCTGGGAATCATTGCTCTGCAAAGCTTCTGCTAGTTGGGCTAGTATTCGTGTGTGCACTTGTTCTTCGCATTCTTCAGGTATGACCCGGCTTGGCTTTCTACTCCTCCTCTGGCTCTGGACCTCAGCTTACTCCTCATGATGCAGTCTCTCTCCGCCCTTCGATCTTGGCTCGCTCCTTTACCTCCCGGACCTCTGGCACCCTCGACCCCCGGCTATGGCAATCACCACGATTCCTCTATCTCTGGACTCGGCAAGTACCTTTGGTTCCCTTATTAAAGACTCCTGGCCTGGCAACTACTACCACACTCTGGACACGCCCCTCTGCTGTGGGTACGTGGTATTATACTTTCCACCTCAGTCTTGGGACGGGTCTGGTCTGCAGGCAGCACTACCGTGACAGCAACACGGAGCTTCTGGCTGCCCGTGCACAGCTCTGCCAGCCCCCAAGTTTCCCCCCCACGCAGCCCGCTCCACCCCTAAATAACCTTGTGCCCCCCCAAGGGGGCGCACCCCCAGTTTGCGCACCGCTGCTCTAACCCACAGATTGGATGATACAATTGTTGCACTAACCAAACCATTTGCAAACTTGCAACATTAAAATTGTGTCTGACTAAACCTATTAATCTCTTTGACTTTCTGATCTAGACTAATAGTGATGTACAGATACGGCACCTAAATATTGCACTTAGCTAAGCAAAATTCTTTTTACCAATACACATAATAAACTATAATTAATGTCATGAAAGAACATTATGGATACAGTGTGTATGTGATTTACTATACTGTATGTCAGGCCCTACCCATTTAGGGTCACCTTAACATGTGCCACCATGCTTAATAATTCTCATGATAGAGATCAGTAGAAAGCCAATTAGTCGTAAAATATACTGGCATCTAAAGACGTAAATGAAAAAAAAAGTTAACATCCCTGGAACATTTATTATGAGAACATATCACTGCTAAATTAATTGGTGTAATTCACTGAGATTTATAACACCAGGTGCTTCCATTGTTTACAACCTACAATGTTCCACTACTGCATCAACCACTAGTCTTAGCTCCCTTAAAAGAGCCAGTCACTTACAGTACTTGGGATTAACAATTCTATTTTTACAATTCCACCATTTAACAGACATTCAGAGAGGGGGGTGGGGGAATGAGCTCTTGCTACTGTCCTGAGAACGGTGCCAGGGGTTGATGAAACTAGGTAGTACATAGAGTACTTGCACAGGCAAGCGGTAGAACCCCTTTCGAACAAGCACTCGTAGGGTGAAAAAGTGTGTAAGTAACTAAACCTTTAATAAATACTTAAGGGTAATGGTGAACACAAAACTATTTAAAAACAAATTAAATAACAAACTTCCAGTCCTCTAACCAAGGCTGGTTGACATGTGAATCTAGGGAAAAGTAATTGCCTGGCATAAGCAGAATGGATATTTAGCTAGTGCCTCAGTGTGGTATATAGCTGTATAAATAATTATATATCTATCACGGATATACCGGACCAGACAAATAAATATGTACCTACACTGACTGAATTGATTCAAAGGGTGTAATCATACCAATACATTGGAGTACTCAGTATACATGAATCAACAAAGATAATATGTATAAAAATCCCTAGAAACGGCGCGTAAGTATAACAGGGGTTAAAAAAGGCTACTATGTAGCTAGAGATAGGCTGAGGATTCAATGCATAGTGTAATGGAAATATCAACATGTCATTTACACATTGCCTGTCTATGATATAATGTCTCAGCATGTATGGGAGTTCTCTCAGAGTTAAATCTTAGCTGATGAGATACTCCCCACGGATTTCCGTGGAAACGGCACAATATAGTAGGACGAAGTTGTATAGGTAGGTAGTAATAAAAAGTGCAACAGTTTCTCAATTTATGTGCCCACAGTATGCAACAATATATCGTGCAGATCAGATCTAAATACTCAGATGTATATATTGTAGCACTAGAAGCACTCTAAGCACCTCCCACCCGGTGTGGTGTATTCATGAACACCACCGGATATTTAGTTACCCGGGTGAGGAAGAGGTTAAATTAGATATAGCACTGGAGAACTCTGTATACCTTCCACCCGGTGTGGTGTATTTATGAACACCACCGGACCTTTAATTAGCCGGGTAAGGAAGGAGTAAATATAGGATGATACTCAAACTTGATTATCAGGAGTCTGCCTAAAGATCTAATCAGGGACTCACTCAATAGTCTGTGTGAAAATAAACAGAGCCCCTATGCATATATTCTAGATGGAAGGGTCCTCTTGATGTGTGTGCAATATACTTTATGCAACTCCAGTCCGGTGTGGTATATTAATGAACACCACCAAACATATTAGTAAACCGGATAGAGTGGATTCATTTAACACTTACTCAGTCAAGTTGGTGTTACAGTCTATGAACCTAATCTGATGATGTTCATAACGCAAACCCACTATGCAAACACGTGTGCTCAATTTTACATATGTTCGTGGTTGTTGTGTGTTGAAATATCTGCCAAATTACTTATTGAGGCACTCAACACACATAACACATATTGTACTCACTTAGCATAAGTTGCAGAGACTCCACCCGGCGTGGTGTATTAATGAACACCACAGAACATTAGTTAGCCGGGTGGGGGGAAGTCTCAATGGGATAGATAAGCGCAGATACAGATCACCCTTGCAGGAGTTGTCTCAGAGCTGTATTCAACACCGCACTAATGCGTGCTGACGTCACGGAAATGCGTCTTCCACCGACAGCTGTTTCGCGTCGCTCTGACGCTTTCTCAATTTATGCAAAAGTATGTTAGCCTGTTCCTCAAAATCAACGGTGGAGCTGCTGTGATATGGAAACGCTTTATCGACGACATCCTGTGTGTGTGGGATGGTAATGATCAAGAATTGTTACATTTCATAGATTATCTTAATGATAATGATATGAACTTGATCTTCAGCCACATTTCCAACGAGCGATCTATCAATTTCTTTGGTCTCAATTTAACTGCCACGAGTACTGGGGAAGTAACCACAAAGGTATTCTTCAAATAAGTGGACAGTAATAACCTACTTATGGCCTCCAGTAATCATAAAAAATCATGGATTTCCAATATCCCTAGGGGCCAATTTGTTCGAATCAAGTGAAATTGCAGCTCCACCGTTGATTTTGAGGAACAGGCTAACATACTTTTGCATACATTTCTAGAAAGGGGTTATTTGGAAAAAGACCTGTTGAAAGACCTGGATATAGTGAGGGGAATGGATAGAGACCACATGATATTACCAAAGAAGAAGTAATCACCTGTTGAAACTGGGTCTCTTGATATTCCATTTGTGACTACCTTTAATTCTGTGAGTGTTAAAATTGAGGAAATTTTTTAAAACATTGGACAATATTAAATAGGGATGTGTTTTTAGGGGGCCACATCCCACCAGCACCAAAATTTATCTACAGGAGAGCTAAGAATTTTAAAAATACCTTGGCTCCTAGTGATATTTTTCCACCAATCCATAATAGGGATAAGTTATGGCTAAATAAATCTGTAGGTAATTATGCATGTGGTAAGTGCTCTGTTTGCCACTATCTACATAAAGAGAGGAAAACTTTTAAATCATTAGTTAATCATGAGGAGTTTAAAATTGAAGAATTTATAAACTGCAATACCACCCATGTGGTTTACTTGATTGAATGTTCCTGCAATATCCAATATGTTGGTCGCACTAAAAGGTGTTTGAAAGTGCGCATCCAGGAACACATTAGGAATATTAAAAATGGTTATGATAAGCACAGTTTGTCTCGGCATTTCTCTGTACACCATAAAAAAGACCCATCTTCCCTTAGATTTAAGGCTATACACACTGTCCCCTTAGGGAGGAGAGGTGGTGATAGAATTAAGAATCTCTCTATCCAAGAAACATTCTGGATTTATAAATTAGAATCCCACACCCTAAAGGGTTAAATGAGGATGTGGATATATGGTCCCTGTATTGATTTCTGTCATTTAAATAATTCATGTCTGCTTCGGAACTAATTCTTGTTTCTTTCTTTCAGATATAAATCTTTGCCATTTGTTATTTTTATGGTTAATTTTAGTATTGTGTTTTATGCAGCTTTTTAAGTATTAAAAATAAAATGTTTTTTTTTTTAGGCAGCTCTGATTTTGCAGCTGTACTGCATTAGCATGGTGCATAGTGATTCGTTGATACTACTAAATTGTTAACCAATCATATGGTTTTGAATGGTATAAACTCTGATACAGATATCATGTGTTTTAATCCCTGAAGAAGTGCCCTGTTGAGCTACGAAACGCAGCGTAGGAGAGATACCATTCAACCTATATATTTTTATTATTCATGTTCCAAGGTGTATTTTATTGTTGTCAAACGGTTTGCTGAACACCGAGTGGATTTCCTCTTCTGCGCATGTGCCGCGCTGTTGCCTGCCTCTGTGGTTGCCAAGTGAGGTCTGAATCATTACTGGCAGACGCTGTTACTCAAAGCAGAGCGGGCGCTCTGACGTCACAGAAGGGCCCGTGGGACCACGCCGTCACGCTGCCTGACTGATCAGGAAACACAGTGAGGTCTGCAGAGGAACCTGTGTACTACTTGCGAGCAAAGGACAACCACTCCCCAGGATCCACTAAGCGTATTGACGCTATTTACAGGACATTGAGACTGTGGCAGAGTCATCAATTATCTGGCATTTCACCTACCTGTAGGTGGAAAGGAGAGTGAAGCTCTGGTGGTTCCTGGTTGCAGACGCTGGTAACTGCCACTCTGTGGCTCTATGCTTGATTAATCTACCTTGATGTACGCATAACCTTGAAACACCTTATATATAAACATAGTTTATTACATATTTCACGATGAGTGTTGTGCACTTTATTTGTTTTTTTGTTACATACATGTAAACCTTTAACCAATACGTGTAACATATTCAATACATGTTAAATTGTGTCATAAATGTGCTATGTTTTTAGTACTATGGTGAAAAGGCATATTTTTGTTTTTTCCAAGATTCCTTCAAATGTAAATGTTTATTTATTTACAAAATTAATATTTCTGTTTTGTGTGTGTGAATTTAAAGCAGCAGTTGAAACAATATACTAAATGGGTTTTTTAAACATCAGTTCTGTACTAAACGAAAATACTTTTAGCATTTAAAAAATATATATTTAAATACATTTGGAATGTTTCTAATGTAGGAAGCATTTACAAAGTGACAGCCCCACAAGGAAAAAAGCACAGAAGCGCACCAAGGTTGAAGAAACATATATTTACAAATACAATAAAAAAGCAAGCTGTAATTTCCATGTAAGTAATAGTAATAGTAAGTAATAGTTGGTAGTCTAGTAGAAAATAAACAGTCAGGGCTCCGTTTTTATCACTGGTCTGCTCCAAAGGTCTGGGGGTGGGTCCTGGGTTAGTAGTCCCCTTTTCCTTCTGATAGGCTCTGGCTCTTGAGCCCCGCCCTCTTTCTAGCAATGCAGAAATTATATCTAGTAACTGCCCACACAATCAGATTCCAGGACTACATTGCCCACAATGCTGTGCAATAAGTGAATGTAATAACCCTGATCAAGCGATTGATTACAGGCAAACGGATCGATCTTAAGCTTAGCTAATCACTTGTAATTGTGCAGATTGTATTGATGCACATATTAAATTGAAAAACAAATGTTGTTATTTTAAAAATGTTAACTTGAAATGCAGCTTTACACGACAACATGCTTCAATGATTTATTACCATTTATCGTTAATCGAAAAATGCAACTCCTATTGCTGACTGTTGCATACATGACAATTAGTGGCATTATGAAGATCTGTTTTACTTTGGCTTAACAAAGTATATGAATATTTACGCCACATGTTATAAAAATTATCAGGTTATAATGATTTAGAATTGCTAATTAACACATTCATTTTTTGTAGACACATGGGTTTTAGTACTCAATTAATTATTTTAACATCTTTCATTTATTGAAGTCACGTGCCATAATGACATAGCTTTTTAAGGAAGCCAATTGAATACTTACTTCGAGGTAGAGATGGTGGATGGAGATGGAGATGATAAATATTACTAGAAGGAGAAGACTGGATTTGGAGGAGAGACAGAGGAGAGAGGAGAGGGACAGGATAGGAGAGGGAGAGGGTAGAGAGGAGAGGAGAGATGTGGTGCCCCGTCCACGTTTATATCGTGAACGCACACTTTTGGAGGGGCTTACTGAGGAAGAGATTATTAGCAGATATTGCATGAGTTCAGCAGCAATCTTAGCTCTTTATGAAGAGTTAAGAGAAGATTTAGATTTTGTAACAGCCAAAGGTCGGGTAGTCCTTTGACTTCTTAAAATGCTGTGCTCATTACATTTTCTTGCTTCTGCATCTTTTCAGACAACTGTGGGCATAGTAAGTGGGGTCTCGCAGTCGGCATTCTCTCGGACCTTTAGCCAGTTTCTATGTGCTAGTTGCGCTAGTAATTATATTCATTTTCCTAGAGAGCAGACAGAGTGGCTGGAACTGAGAAATGGATTTTATACCATAGCCTGGCTACCATGTGTGATGGGTGCAATTGATTTCACCCATGTTGTCTTGATCCCGCCTAGTTTGAATGAGCATGCTTACTGTAACCGCAAACACTTTCATTCCATCAATGTGCAGGTGGTATGCTATGCCAATATAAATATTCTTAATGTGGTAGCCAGATTCTAAGGTTCCAGCCACAATTCCTCTATCCTGAGAAACTCATCAGTCTTTCCTGCATTCGAAACGGGTCATTTTGGGTATGGTTGGCTGGTGGTTGTAAGGATTCTGCTTGATACATGCCGGGTTTTCAATTTGGTCCAGGTTTTCTGTCTCTCCTGCCCTTTCTGCTCTCTGTGGCCATTATGGGTACTGGCAGCCTGATTTTAAGGCTGCAGTTACCATAGGGAGTCACTGAGTAAAGTTATATTTGTTTGCAGCTCCTGTTGGTCTTTGCAGTTACGCCTTATCCTCTTGCTTGTTTTGAATTCTGTTGCTGACCCGGACCGTGACCCCGACCTTGCTGCCTTCCACCTGCCCTGACCTCCACTTGCCTCCTCGAATTTGCACCTCTGCAACCAACCCTGACCTCTGCCTGTACCCTTGACCTTGCAACTCTGCCACAAGCCCATACCCCTGCTTCCATACTGACTAGGGATACTCTTACAGGACTCTGTCCCTGGGTTGTGGTCAGTTTATTTGTATCCCTACCTCAGACCTGCGGGTCCGCCTCCTGATTTGAGACGAGCCCCGTTACAGTGGGTGAGTGTATATAATACACTTAAGTGGTAAAATCCCGTTTTTTCTGTGTATTTATTTTAGATCAAAAATTCTTATTATTATGACATATATAGTGTTTCATATACTCCCATCTATATTAATTAATACTTGAAGTAAATTGCTATAATGTTCAATAGATTGTTGCTAAGACAAATGTCCATGTTTATTGATTGTATCACATATATACAGACACACAGACACACAACAACACATTTTATATACAACTAGCTGAGAGACCCGGCGTTGCCCGGGATGTAAATGCGTAATAGGTAGTATTATTTATAAATTGTGGAACAATAGGTGACTGTTTGTTGTAAAGGTTGGATAATAATATTGAAAAGAAAGATGGAAGAAAATGTAATACGATGTTGTATAAAAATGGTTTATTGTAACCACACCACAGTACAATGTATATTTTGGTGCCATAAGTGATGTAAAAATGTGAAGCGTGTGTCCTGCTAGGGTGTGAGGCGGCAGGTGGCGCGTGGGTTGTGAGTGCTGTTTGCGAGTGGGGGTCCTGCTAGGGTGTGAGGCGGCGGGTGGTACGTGGGTTGTGAGTGCTGTCTGAGTGTGGGTCCTGCTAGGGTGTGAGGCGGCGGGTGGCGCGTGGGTTGTGAGTGCTGTCTGCGAGTGGGTGTCTTGCTAGGGTGTGAGGCGGCGGGTGGCGCGTGGGTTGTGAGTGGGGGTCCTGCTAGGGTGTGAGGCGGCGGGTGGCGCGTGGGTTGTGAGTGCTGTCTGTGAGTGGGGGTCCTGCTAGGGTGTGAGGCGGCCGGTGGCGCGTGGGTTGTGAGTGCTGTGTGTGAGTGGGGGTCCTGCTAGGGTGTGAGGCGGTGGGTCAGTGATGTCGGTGCGTAGGGGCGGGAGGCAGCAGGTGTGTGTGGCGGCAGGTATGTGTCGAGTGTGGCGGGTGTCTGTTGAGTGCATGCAGCGGCTGTGAGGCGGTGGGTGAAAGGCAGAGGTGGCCGGAGTAAGGGCGGGTGAAAGGCAGAGGCGGGGGTGGGGAGGCGGTAAGGCGGGCAGGAAGGCGAAGGGCGGCGGGAAGGGGAGGAGGGGGTGGAGGAGGGGGGCAAGGGGTGGAGGAGGGGGGAAGGGTTAGAGGAGGGGGGGAGGGGAAGGGTTAGAGGAGGGGGGGGAAGGGTTAGAGGAGGGGGGGGAAGGGTTAGAGGAGGGGGGGAAGGGGTGGAAGTGTGGGAGGGGAAGGGAGGAGAAAGGGGTGGAGGGGAGGGGGGTGGAGGGGAGGGGGGTGGAGGGGAGCGGAGGGGGTGGGAAGGGGGGGAGGTGGTGGGGAGGGGGGAGGTGGTGGGAAGCGGTGGGAAGGGGGAGGGAAGGGGGAGGCGGTGGGAAGGGGGGGGAGGCGGTGGGAAGGGGGGGAGGCGGTGGGAAGGGGGGGGGGGTGGGAAGGGGGGGATGTGGACAGGAGGGGGGGGGCAGTGGACAGGAGGGGGGGGGCAGTGGACAGGAGGGGGGGCAGTGGACAGGAGGGGGGGCAGTGGACAGGAGGGGGGGGCAGTGGACAGGAGGGGGGGGCAGTGGACAGGAGGGGGGGGCAGTGGACAGGAGGGGGGGGCAGTGGACAGGGGGGGGCAGTGGACAGGGGGGGGGCAGTGGACAGGAGGGGGGGGCAGTGGACAGTGGACAGGAGGGAGGACAGTGGACAGGAGGGGGGGGCAGTGGACAGGAGGGGGGCAGTGGACAGGAGGGGGGGCAGTGGACAGGAGAGGGGGGGCAGTGGACAGGAGAGGGGGGGGCAGTGGACAGGAGAGGGCAGTGGACAGGAGAGGGCAGTGGACAGGAGAGGGGGTGGCAGTGGACAGGAGAGGGGGCAGTGGACAGGAGTGGGGGGGCAGTGGACAGGAGAGGGGGGGCAGTGGAAAGGAGAGGGGGGGCAGTGGACAGGAGAGGGGGGGCAGTGGACAGGAGGGGGGGGCAGTGGACAGGAGGGGGGGGCTGTGGACAGGAGGGGGGGCTGTGGACAGGAGGGGGGGCAGTGGACAGGGGGGGCAGTGGACAGGAGGGGGGGGCAGTGGACAGTGGACAGGAGGGAGGACAGTGGACAGGAGGGGGGGGCAGTGGACAGGAGGGGGGCAGTGGACAGGAGGGGGGGCAGTGGACAGGAGAGGGGGGGGCAGTGGACAGGAGAGGGCAGTGGACAGGAGAGGGCAGTGGACAGGAGAGGGGGGGGCAGTGGACAGGAGAGGGGGGGCAGTGGACAGGAGAGGGGGCAGTGGACAGGAGAGGGGGGGCAGTGGACAGGAGAGGGGGGGCAGTTGACAGGAGAGGGGGGGCAGTGGACAGGAGAGGGGGGGGCAGTGGACAGGAGGGGGGGGGCAGTGGACAGGAGGGGGGGGCTGTGGACAGGAGGGGGGGCTGTGGACAGGAGGGGGGGGCTGTGGACAGGAGGGGGGGGCTGTGGACAGGAGGGGGGGGCTGTGGACAGGAGGGGGGGCTGTGGACAGGAGGGGGGGGGCCTGTGGACAGGAGGGGGGGCAGTGGACAGGAGGGGGGGCAGTGGACAGGAGGGGGGGGCAGTGACACACACACACACACACACACACACACGTGATGCGCCCTTTCTCAGTTTTGTGCGGCGCCACAGGTGGGGGGGAGGTGGTGGAGCGACACCTACCTGTACTTCCGGCCGCCGCCATCTTCTTACTCGGCGCCGCGAGGGAGGAAGGGGGTCCGCCATCTTGGCAGCCTGTTCCCCCGCCGGGGACGGAGTGGAGCGGGAGGGAGGTGAGTGTAGCGGGAGGGAATGGAGCGCGAGGGAATGGAGCGGGAGGGACGTGAGTGGAGCGGGGGAGGGAGTGGAGCGGGAGGGAATGGGGTCCGCCATCTTAGGCGCCGCGTGGCAGGCTGCCTGTTCCCCCGCCGGGGAGGGAATGGAGCGGGAGGGAGTGGTGCGTAGCGGGAGGGAGTGGTGTGTAGCAGGAGGGAGGTGAGTGGAAGGGAGGTGAGTGCGGGAGTGGAGCGGGAGGGAGTGGTGTGTAGCGGGAGGGAGTGGAGTGTAGAGGGAGTGGAGCGGGAGGTGAGTGCGGGAGGTAAGAGCGGGAGGGAGGTGAGTGCGGGAGTGGAGCGGCTTCCGGGCGCGTCTTAGGTGGGCGCGTGTCCCCCCGCCGGGGAGGGAGTGGAGCGGGAGGGAGGTGAGCACCGGGGAGGGGGGGAGGTGAGTGTGATGGGGGGGGGAGAGGACAGAGATATATATGTGTGTGTGTGTTTTTTTTTTTTTTTGGACCTTTGGCCCGTCACTCCGCCTCAGGCCAATGAGAGGTGTGGGTGGCGGGCCAAGGGGGTGGTGTGAGTGTGTGAGCCCAATGAGAGGTGTGGGGGGCGGGCCAAGGGGGTGGTGTGAGTGTGTGAGCCCAATGAGAGGTGTGCGGGGGCGGGCGGGCCAAGGGACCAATGAGATTGCCGCTAGGGACGCAGACATACAGTGCTTTCAGAAATATATAGTAGATTATACAGACAGTGAAATTGTTAGGAAAACATATTTTATTGTAAGGAACAGCTGAGTTTCAGTGGTAGGTGTTGTCATACAGTGTGTGAGGTAGCGGGAGTGACATTGGTGGCATGCTGTTTGACTGTAGTCCGCGGCGTCGCGGTCCGGTTGCGGAGGGAGATGTGTGAGGTGCAGGAGATGTCAGGCGTGCTGGTTGTTCCGCGGGAGGTAGAGTGTGTGAGGTAGCGGGATAGCGGGAGTGACATCGGTGGCATGGTGTGTGGTGTGTGTGAGAGCATGTGTGTGTGTTGCTGGTGTGTGATGGCGTGTGTGTGTGTATGAGGCATGTTGTGTGTGTGACGTGTGTGAGTGCGTGTTGTTGGTCATACACATGTTAAAAATGGCATGTTTTTGAGTGTAGTGTGTGGCATAGAATGACAGGATGTTTGCGTGTGTGTGTGTGTGTGTATGAGGGGGTTTTGTGTGGGTGAGTGTTGTGTACATTATACAGACAGTAAAATAGTTAGGAAAACAAATTTTATTTCAACGAACATCTGATTTCCAGTGGTAGGTGTTGTCATACACTGTGTGAGGTAGCGGGATAGGGGGAGGAACATTGGTGGCATGGTGTGTGAGTGTAGGCCGCGGCCTCGCGGTCCGGTTGCGGTAGGGAGCTGTGTGAGGTGCAGGAGATGAGGCGTCCTGTGCGGTCCGCGGGAGCTACACTGTGTGAGGTAGCGGGATAGGGGGAGGGACATTGGTGGCATGGTGTAGCGGGGTAGGGGCCTCGCGGTCCGGTTGCGGTAGGGAGATGTGTGAGGTGCAGGAGATGTGAGGCGTGCTGTGCGGTTCGCGGGAGCTACACTGTGTGAGGTAGCGGGATAGGGGGAGGGACATTGGTGGCATGGTGTAGCGGGGTAGGGGGCCTCGCGGTCCGGTTGCGGAGGGAGATGTGTGAGGTGCAGGAGATGTGAGGCGTGCTGTGCGGTCCGCGGGAGCTACACTGTGTGAGGTAGCGGGATAGGGGGAGGGACATTGGTGGCATGGTGTAGCGGGGTAGGGGGCCTCGCGGTCCGGTTGCGATAGGGAGCTGTGTGAGGTGCAGGAGATGTGGCGTGCTGTGCGGTTCGCGGGAGCTACACTGTGTGAGGTAGCGGGATAGGGGGAGGGACATCGTTGCCATGGTGTGTGAGTGGAGGCCGCGGCCTCGCGGTCCGGTTGCGGGAGGGAGATGTGTGGCGTGGAGGGGAGGGGGGGTTTGAAGAGGCAGTCTGCAGTGTTTGGTGTTGTGTGAATGTGTGTGTGTGCTGTGTTTGTGCGTTGTGTGTAGATTCTGTACCTCAGTGGTTCCCAAACTTTTTCGGTTCAAGGCTCCCCAAGGCGATCAGGATTTTTACGCGGCGCCCAAAGTAAAAACAAAGGTGTATATACATACCTAACAGTTGCAGTGCGCAGTTGGTGTCTCTCTCACACACTCTCACTCTCTCTGACCTCACTCTCTCTCTCTGACCTCACTCTCTCTGACCTCACTCTCTCTCTGACCTCACTCTCTCTCTCTCTCTGACCTCACTCTCTCTCTCTCTCTCTCTCACTCTCTCTCTCTCAGACCTCTCTCTCTCTCTGACCTCACACTCTCTCTGACCTCCCTCTCTCTCTCTGACCTCACTCTCTCTCTGACCTCACTCTCTCTCTCTCTCTCTGAACTCACTCTCTCTCTCTGACCTCTCTCTCTCTCTCTCTGACCTCACTCTCTCTCTCTGACCTCACTCTCTCTCTCTCTGACCTCACTCTCTCTCTCTCTCTGACATCACTCTCTCTCTGACCTCACTCTCTCTCTCAGTCTCCCGGTGCTGCTCCTCCAGCGTGCGCGCCGGGCCTCCTTCTCTCAGCGTCGCTGAGCCGGGCTGAACAGATGCACAAAGCCCCTGCATCTGTAATCAGCACTGCTATAGTTCCTCTGGCCTGGGACATAGTAAGCGCTTAGGTGCTGCTGCTCGCTCTTGCTTGCTGCCGCTCGCTCTACCAGGAGCTTTTCGCTGTCCTGGCAGAGGAGACAGCAAGCGCGCTTGGTAGGCGGGTATCACTGTGTGTGTTTGTCACTTGGTAGCTGTGTGTGTGTGTGTGTGTGTGTGTGTGTGTGTGTGTGTGTGTGTGTGTGTGTGTGTGTGTGTGTGTGTGTGTGTGTGTGTGTGTGTGTGTGTGTGTGTGTGTGTGTGTGTGTGTGTGTGTGTATTATATAATATTTAAAAATGAAAAAAAAAAAAGACATGTGAGAATAAATTATTTATTAACATTGTGCAACTTTGATAAATATATTCACACGCACACACCACACACACATCACACACATCCATATACACCACACATACATATATACACACACACACACACACACACACACACACACACACACACACACACACACATACACACCACACATATATACATATATACACACACACACACACCACACATATATACACACACACCACACATATATACACACACACACACACCCTGCAGCCCGTTTTTCACACACACACACACACACACACACACACACACACACACACACACACACACACACACACACACACACACACACACACACACACACACACACACACACACACACACATATATATACACACCACACATATATACATATATACACACACACACACACCACACATATATACACACACACCACACATATATACACACACACACACCCTGCAGCCCGTTTTTCACACACACACACACACACACACACACACACACACACACACACACACACACACACACACACACACACACACACACACACACACACACACACACACACACCCTGCAGCCCGTTTTTCACACACACACACACACACACACACACACACACACACACACACACACACACACACACACACACACAACACACACACCCTGCTGCCCGTTTTTCACACACACCCTGCAGCCCGTTTTTCACACACACACACACACACACACACACACACACACACACACACACACACACACACACACACACACACACACACACACACACACACACACACACACACACACACACACACCTTGGTGCTGCTGCTGTCTGGTGGCTCTGCAGTTGCAATGCCGGGCAGGCTGCAGCCCCATTGGAAGGGAGCGGTCACGTGACCGCTCCTCTGCTTCCCCTCAGAGATTTTTTTTTTTTTTTTTAATGAGCTAGCAGCCCTTGTTTCCCGCTGCTGGCGGCCCTGATCGCGGCGCCCCTCTAGCCAAGCCGCGGCGCACAGTTTGGGAAACACTGCTGTACCTGATTCGGCAGTCTGTGGTAGCAGACGTGAAGGTTTTGATAGCTGTGAAGCGTGGCCCCAGAGCAGGTTGAGGATTAGAGGATTAGGTGTTGCAAAAGCAAAGCGTGAGGGGTGGGACAGTGTGGAAGTATTAGGGCATTGGTGTTGGACGCAGGCCAATGAGAGGTGTGCGGGGGCGGGCATTGGACGCAGGCCAATGAGAGTCAGTGAGGGGTGGGACGCAGGCCAATGAGAGGTGTGCGGGGGCGGGCATTGGATGCAGGCCAATGAGAGTCAGTGAGGGGTGGGACGCAGGCCAATGAGAGGTGTGCGGGGGCGGGCATTGGACGCAGGCCAATGAGAGTCAGTGAGGGGTGGGACAGTGTGGCATTGGTGTTGGACGTAGGCCAATGAGAGGTGTGCGGGGGCGGGCATGGCCTGAGCAGGAGTGACAGGCCCAAGGTCCAATGCGATTGACCCTTGGGACGCAGACATACAGTGATTTCACAAATATATAGTAGATGCAGCTATTATGTGAAACATATGATTACCCATATTTACATACTGAACAACATACTGTAGCTAACATCATATCATTCCATGTATGATTGACTATAATATGAATGTGTAATTTAATCGAATACAATTATGTCCTTATGTTTAAAATACAGATATCTGCATGTTTGATGAGGCTCTCATATATGGTCTAACACCTCACATGTGATATATAGAATTTGTTTTATATCTATGTCATAATTGTTGTGTACATTAGTACATTTTACAGTGTATAAAAATAATTTGTTACGGTACATTATAGGTGATTCAGGTTACGGGATCAGACCGTGGCTCTTAACCCCACTGGCTAACTCTGCACACATAACCACTAGGTCAGTTATAGAGTGGACATTTGGACTGTTGAAAAGTCGTCTCAGATGTCTGTATAGATCAGGTGGTGCCCTGCAGTACAACCCTGAAAAGGTGTCTGACATAGTGATTTGTTGCTGCATTCTGCACAATATTGCAGTGTGTCACAATCTTCAAGGCAACATACGAGAGGGTCTGGAGGAGGTCCCTCCTGTCCATGCTGTAGGGGATAATGAGCTGACAGCCAGTTGGGTGGAGACACGTCTGAATGTGATGGCCACCTATTTCTCAGGTAAGCAACAATGTATATGTTGATATGTATATATACAGTCTTTTGTATTTATTATAATTACATGTGTTAAAATCATATCATCATAGGATAGTGATGGCTGTCCAAATCTTCTTTGTACAAGCTCTGATGTGTGTACATGCACATCTGGCTATAGTATGTTAAGCTCAAACACCTTTGATTTAAACATGTCCTAAAATGTGTATAATGTGTGCATGAGGTTACAATGTTGTGCATGTACAAATGTTATTACATTTTTTGGGTTGTGTATGCATGAAACTACAGTAATGTGATCTTTATTTGAGATGATAAATATTTCACATTTCATAAGTGAAGTCATCTTACAAAACTTAGGGACATAAAAGTATAGCATTGTATCTTGTTTTGATAACATGCTGTAGTTTAATTTTATAACTTTTTCAATATAAAAAAAATTGTCGCTTGGGTGCGTAGCGTGGAGTCCGCAAAGGCACAAGAGGCGCGGGTCCGCGCGCGCGCTGTAATGCCGACCGGCGGGCGCGCATGGCCCGGAAGAGACTCAGCAGATGCAGGGGGAAGAGAGGTGTCTGACCATGCCGGAGCAGGGTAGAGAAGAGAGGCAGCGGCGGCTGCGGAGGGTAAGGAGACCCATTGCACGGCCCGTGCCCCCCGGTCCCTTACAACTAGTTTTTCAGTGACGTCAGTGACGATTGGCCCGTTATTGCAATCGTACTGGCAAGCCAGGGTTGGTACATTGCGGGGTCAGGAAATACGAATCTTAAATGGATAAAACCTGACCTTTCTACTTTTGAAGTTGCGACCAGCAAGCATACTGGCAAAACCTTGGAGCACAGACCAATAACCCCTCTTATCTCCCTCAGGATGGGCAGTGCGAAAAAAACAATCCTCATTAGTTAAAGTTTGCCTTATCGAATGCTCCTACCCCCGATGGTTAGGTGAAAATTTGAAAAAATTGTAGTTCTCAATGATATGATGATATAGCTCTGTTTAAGTTGCCAGCATTAATTGCAGAAAATATTAGATATGCGTAACTGGCGTTTGGTTTTGAATAAAGACTTGGCATGATGTTGAGTGTACAGGTTAGGTCTATTCAGCAATTGTGCGGGCATAGCAATTGAGAATAATGTGCCCAACATTGTGCTTTGATACTTAAATTATGAAAACGCCTAAATTTGATAAAGTCTTCAACGACCAAGGTCATTTTACAATTGATCACTGTGGTGGACTCTCTTTTAATCTGGGTTTTTAACACCTGTAGATTGACACATTGTACTGTAACTGTGCTATAGTATACACTGGATAGTACCAAGGGGATTCCTTGTGCCACCTGGCGGATACGCGAAGAAGTGCACCCAAACAAATCAGAATCCAGGTAAATCAAAGAAATCAACAACACTAAACACAGTTGTGATTTGTGTGATTGGCCGCGTTAATGCTAGCGCTCACCGAGAATAGCGAGTTAATCACGCATGGAATAAAGCAGACTTTATGGAAACGGCTCAGAGAAATGTTCAAATATTGGGTGCTGCATCTGTCTAAGCAAATGATGAATGAGAATATTTAATATTTAAATACAATTATAATATTGCTTGATTTGTACCCTGGTTGTAAACACTCAATGATAATATGTATATATATAAACAATTACATTTATATGTAAATGTCCGTTCAATGTGAATTCATAAATGTTAGGTCATAGATGGCTACTAAATTTTTTACAGTCATTGCAAATGATTTCGTACTTACTAAGTTCCCATACAGCTGATCATAATGCTCCAAAATAGAATTAACAAGGACTTTATGCTCTTCTTCGTTGAAACCTACATTTCGTTTTTTTTCTATATGCTTCTTATGCCCAGCTGCAACCATTGAGCTTGGCTGCTGTTAACTAGACCCCCCTTCTTCCAGTGCAACAGACTGCAGGGGCCTACCACCATCACCACCACCAGTCACCCCACCACCACCACCAGTCACCCCACTTTCTTTGAAATACCCTTCGAGTCAAGTTGAAAATGTGTGAGCTAAATACTTTCCCTGATCCACTGCTTTTTACCCGATTCAAACATACAACACTATTTGTGTTTTTTCTTCTTCCCCACCTGCTGACACTTTTGTAGGTCATCTCTGTACACGTGTGGACTATCCTTTCTTTGATCCGGTGTGGGATCAAAGACTCAATAGCAGCAACTGATTAGGGCAATCTTATACAGTTTTTTTAATATTGTTTTTCACTTGGTATTATTGGTATCAATTGTATTGCTGTGAGTTATCTTTTTCCTATTGAAATTCTATATATGGTGCAGTTCACTGCTAAACAAGTTTCTATAGCATAATAAATTAATAGAATATAAAACTTACATTTAATAAATCAAGGATTAATATAAAATGAGACCTATTCATACAGATGCAGCGGCCGTTATCCGATCATCACTCGAAATAGATTTCGAGATTTGCCCAGATTCTTTCAAAATTTGCCGCGACAGACTAATGGCCCATCAGATTAACACAGCAGGGGTCCCTGCTGTGTTAATCCTACCAGGGTCTGCCTGTCTGTAAGAGTCGCGCAGTAAGAGATAGGCTGAATCAGTCACTCTAACTGCGTGCCTCTCACAGGCAATCGCGGGGGTTTTATTTAATTTTAAACATTACAGTAATGTAGCAGGTGGTCTCTGGAGCTAAACCACGTTGATTTCAGGTCCGGGGACCCTCTACTTCCCGAGATACAGTCCCCGTTATGGGGTGCCGGTATACCCGCCATGTTAAAATCCCATGGGCCACGTGACTGTGGAATCTAAACAAAGCAGGGGGATACCGGCACCACATAACTTTCTTGGCAAGCTACTCAGCTTTCTTAACAAGCTCCTCACCCCTACCACATGCAGCACCTATCATCTGAGATCTGACTCCAAAAGACTGTTCATGGTCCCAAGGCTCAACAAAGTATCCGGCCGCTCCTCCTTTTCTTACCGTGCACCCCAAAACTGGAACAACCTACCGGAGACTCTAACATCCACCACCAGTTTAAGTTCTTTCAAAACTAAGGCTGTGTCACATTTTAATCTGGTCTGTAACTATTACATACACCTATAATATATATTATCTTTAACTGTGCATGCAATGTCTTTTATATAATTTATACCCTGTTCACTTATGTAACTGTATTTGTAACCATGTGTCATCTTAACTCTATGACCAGGACATACTTGAAAAGGAGAGGTAACTTTCAATGTATTACTTTCTGGTAAAACATTTGATAAATAAAATAAATAAAAATTAAAACCACTGATGCTTCTCCTCTTGCTCCTCCGAACTGCTTTCACACTACCGCGCCGCCTCCTATGAGCAGGGTGCACAGGTGATCATGGGAGATGTAGTTCTGGAAAGTGAAGCCATGAGTCAGGGACATGCGTGGAAATGTATTGCAATGGAGTCCTTACTGCGCATTAAAAAGAGAGGTTTGGTCACCATAGAGATGATAAATGAAGCACTCGGCGGCCATGATTGATTGCCGGCATGAGAAAGAAAGAGCAGCGAGGGCTCACCTGTGGCTAAAATCCACTCGCCCATGGTGAGTGGGCGAGTGCATTTGTTGAGCCCTGTATATATACACACACACACACACACACACAACATATATCAAATCCTTATCTCATTTCCTCAAAGTGACGGGAATGTGGCAATGGGTGTTCAGGAAGATCTATATTGGCACTTGTGCTGGTTGGTTTAACCATACTATGAAAGATTGAACAATATAACTAGCTAAAGTGGGAATATTATTTGCCAACATGCAAATGGTCTGGCATGGTAAGAAAGGTCTCAACCCCCAAATATGGAACACACCAAAAAGCAATAGGTAATTCTCTGGAGGCTGTAATGTCCCCGGCTTAACAGTGTTCAGAAAGAAGATTTGAAGGCCAAGGTTTGTAGGAATTATTTGATGTTAAACAAGTTGTCATTAAAACCCTCTCCAGTGAATCAGAACTTTAAGAGAAACTTGAAAAGAGTAAATGGGTTGGCCTTAGTGAAGCTAGAACAAAATACAAAGGCCTCATTGAGTTAAAAAGCGGACACTTATTCTATTACAGAGGTACAGATGATGGAGAAAACAGTAGGCTTCATTAGTAACACAAGCTTGAGAAATAACATAGTGAAGTATGAAAGCTCATCAGAAATAGCAGCAAGAGTTGTCATTCTGTTATCAAAGAGATACTGTACAGACTTCAAATAGCCCAGGTGAATGCGTCAGCATCAACTCATGCAAACAATGAAGTGGAAGACTTCTACTATGAAATCAACCAACAAAACAACAAAAGAAATTGTCACCTCAAGATCGTTATGGGAGATTTTAATGCAAAGTTGGTGCCCATCAGAAAGACGAAGCATCAGTTGGTAAGTATACTTACAGTAACAGGAATGAACGTGGGGACAGATTTGTAGAATTTGCAGAAAATGGACATGGAATCAACCAATGGAGGAAAGCATGCAATGAACTATATCCTAACTAACAAGAAACACGTGATTGAAGACTGCACAGTCCTTGACCGTTTCAAAACAAGGGGGCCTATTCAGTAAACTTCAAAAAGTTCAGTGCTTTGCCAAGCGGGTTTACATTTTCTTACAGTAATATAATAAAAGTGCGTCAAAACGGTATTCACTATGATAAATCACAATTTTTTTATAGGTCGGTAAAAACTACTTTGAGTTTTTAGTTTTTTCCCTATACTTATCACACTACTTCTGTTTGCTTAAACTGCAGCCTGGAAGAGCTGCACGGAGAGAGCTGCATCTCCCTGCACAGCTCTTACAGAAGAGCATGCATTTTTAATGTAAATATAATTAACAGAGTATTGAAGCATGGGGTCTCCTGAGCTGAACCAAATTAATTTCAGCTTCGGAGACCCCTGCTTCCAGAGTTACAGGACCAGGTAGTGGTGCCGGTATCTCCAGTGTATTTAAATGTCCCTATCACGTGACGAGGGAAATGTAAACAAAGCAGAGAGGTCCTGTACATTTTATTACATTTTTTTCACATTTACTTTTTCATATACATTGGCGACACGTTTTATTTTACATCGGCTAGAGCCGCAAGCCGGGAGGTTTCCCGGCTTTCTAAACGAATCACCTCGCCGTGCCGCACGTCACCGATGCGCGGTCACGCTTCATAGGGGTGCGTGCGCGCCATGCGCGTGCCCAGGGCTCCCCGAAGGGAGCCCTGGTGTCCTCTAATGTGGGGGACAGCGGTGGGGGGCTCCGGGGGTCCCGGTGGACCCCGAGAGGGGAGGGGGTTGCCTCGATCGGAGGACCGATCATCCGAGGCTCCGGCACATGCCCGGGACACCCCGGCGCACGCCCGGTTTCTGTCGCGGCCGAGACCAGGCAAAAGTTAGAATAAACTCGGCCGCGACAGTATATTTAAATGGCCATTTTGACAGCTTTGCTATCAAGGCCCAAATACCAATGATAGCAACATTAGCAAAAATTGTGAGTAGCTGGCAATGAGATGATATGCCCTCTGAAAATGGCTCACCCAGCGAGTTGATTTTGCTGCAGACTCTCTCTCTGCGCAAATCTCGGCCAAAATAAAAATATTTTAATTAAAATGTTCTTACTAGTATAGATAAGCAGGGGGTCTCCGGAGAAGAACCGCATTGATTTCAGGTCACGTTATTGGGTGCCGGTATCTCATATGCACTCGCCCTTCTAACCCTAGACCCTGGCTAAATTCCCACATACACGCATGCTGCGTTCCTCCACTCGTTCCTCTGAACGCCTCTGGAGGAAGTCTCACACTCTCGCAGACTTCCTTCACTACAAATTTATGCTATCCTGTTTCAACTCTGCCCTCTCGCAAGCTAAACAAGCCTACTTTTCTGCACTAATCAACATGCACAAGTCTAACCCACGCCGACTGTTCTCTGTCTTTGATACTCTACTCAAACCACCCTCAGCTGCCTCTCCTTCCTCCATCTCCGCTCAGGACTTTGCTGACTATTTTAAGGAAAAGGTGGAATCCATACGTCAGAACATCCCCTCTGTTTCTTATTCCCATCCTACACCTCTTCCTAACTCTCCTCCTGCCTTCCTTGACTCTTTTTCCACTGTCTCAGAGGAGGATGTGTCGCTGTTGATCGCCACTTCTCCCTCTACCACTTGCCCTCTTGACCCCATTCCCTCCCATCTCCAAAAACCTCTTGCTCCTACTATAATCCCTATGCTCACACACATTTTTCACTCCTCACTCTGCTCTGGAACCTTTCCACCCTCCTTCAAACATGCAACAGTCATACCATTACTCAAAAACAGCAAGCTTGACCCTACCTGTCTTTCTAACTATCGACCTGTCTCCCTCCTGCCTTTTGCCTCTAAACTCCATGAACGTCTTGTATTCTCCTGCTTGCTCCATTTTCTCAACACCTATTCTCTCCTAGACCCTCTACAATCTGGCTTCCGCACTGCTCACTCCACCGAAACAGCCCTCACTAAAATAACTGATAACCTCCATGCTGCCAAAGACAGAGGTCATTACACTCTGCTCATATTACTCGACCTCTCTGCAGCATTTGACACCGTGGACCACCCTCTTCTCCTTCACATTCTCCATACTCTTGGTATTCGGAACAAAGCTCTATCCTGGATCTCATCCTACCTCTCCCATCGTACTTTCAGTGTCTCTTCTGCTAACACCTCATCCTCCTCTATTGATCTCTCTGTGGGGGTACCCCAGGGCTCTGTCCTGGGACCTCTTCTCTTTTCTCTGTACACACTCTCTCTAGGTGACCTAATAACATCTTTTGGGTTTAAATATCACCTCTATGCTGACGACACACAAATATACTTTTCAACACCTGACCTTACACCTGCTATACAGACCAAAGTTTCTGAATGTCTCTCTGCTATATTATCCTGGATGGCCCTCCGTCGCCTTAAACTCAACATGGCTAAAACAGAGCTCCTCATACTTCCTCCCAAACCTGGCCCTACTACCTCCTTCCACATTACTGTTGGAACTACGATCATCCACCCAGTAGCCCAACCACGCTGCCTAGGGGTCACACTCGACTCCTCTCTCACATTCGCCCCTCACATTCAAAACATTTCTAAAACTTGTCGCTTTTTCCTCCGCAATATAACAAAGATACGCCCTTTCCTCTGTTGCTCGACTGCTAAAACTCTGACTCAGGTCCTCATTCTCTCCCGTCTTGATTACTGTAACCTCCTGCTGTCCGGCCTTCCTGCCTCTCACCTGTCTCCCCTACAATCTATCCTAAATGCTGCTGCCAGAATCACTCTACTCTTTCCTAGATCTGTCTCAGCATCTCCCCTCCTGAAATCCCTCTCCTGGCTTCCAATCAAATCCCGCATCTCACACTCCATTCTTCTCCTCACTTTTAAAGCTTTACACTCTTCTGCCCCTCCTTACATCTCAGCCCTAATTTCTCGCTATGCACCATCCCGACTCTTGCGTTCTGCTCAAGGATGTCTTCTTTCTACCCCCTTTTTATCTAAAGCCCTCTCCCTCCTTAAACCTTTTTCACTGACTGCCCCACACCTCTGGAATGCCCTTCCCCTCAGTACCCGACTAGCACCCTCTCTATCCACCTTTAAGACCCACCTTAAGACACACTTGCTTAAAGAAGCATACGAATAGCACTGTGAACATTCTGAACACATGATAGATAAAGCTTGGCCCCTTGCAGACGCACTTACCAGAACTCCCTCCTCCTGTCTCTGTACGTTCTCCCTACCTACCAATTAGATTGTAAGCTCCTCGGGGCAGGGGCTCCTCTTCCTTAATGTTATGTTTGTCTAAAGCACTTATTCCCATGATCTGTTATTTATATTATCTGTTATTTATTCGATTACCACATGTATTACTACTGTGAAGCGCTATGTACATTAATGGCGCTATATAAATAAAGACATACAATACAATACAATACAATGTCCCGGTCACGTGACGTGGACATTTACATGCATAGGAGATAGTGGTGCCCTATAACAGGGCCTGTATCTTGGGAAGCAAGGGGTCCCGGGACCTCAAATCAACACGGTTCTGCTCCGGAGACCTCCTACTCATCTACACTGGCGACACACTTTATTCGAGCTCGGCTAGTCCCACGAATTCGGGTATACCCGGGTGTATTGAGGTTTGTGACTGTTTTCTGCCCGAGTGCATTGAGTTATTTTCCAGGCAGGGATTGAAGCATTTTATTCCCGCTGGCTGCAATACTGCACAGTACATATATATATACTGCATTACAATTCATGAATTTATGCCATCTGGTAGACACGCGAAGCATTGCAGCCTATTAAATCCTAATCATTATCATTTAACAGATCAGCCGCCCATCAGCCAGGCATGAACCCAGGCTGGGAAGGCAAATGCAACGGGGCTTGTCAGAGGTGAGGAGCGGCGCATTCCAGGTATCTGCCAGGTACATACCTGGTATTTGCTCGAATAAAGTGTGTCGGTGCAGTACACTAGCGAGAACATTTTAATTAAAATATGTAGTAAAAACCAATACACAATCCATCCCCTATGCCCCCACATAAAATCATTATTTATTTTTTTAGACACAGGATTAATACCACAGCCACAGGGATCCCTGGGTGGTCCCCACGAGTATCAGTGTGCCCCACAGGGACACCCAGTGGGTTCCCACGTTTGTCTGGGGAACCTCGGGTGGTCCCCACCAGGTTCGGTGGGCCTCCAGGATGTCCCCACGGGTGTCCGTGGGTCCCAATTAAGTTAACATGTGGTCTCTGCGGGTGTCTGGTGGTCCCCGGGTCACCCATATGGGTGGTCTGGTCACACATATGGATGTCTGTCTGGTGGTGTCAGGTGGTTCCTACGAGTGTCTGGGTCCCCGGGTAGTCCCTGAAGGTGTCCATGGGTCCTCGGGTTGTCCCCGTGGGTCCCCGCTGGCCTGCAGTACCATTCATGTATTTAAAACAACATGGCCTACATTTCAATAAATACACCCCCCCCACCAAACCCATACAGTAATGTGCAAAATAACTATTATCCAGATATGGATAATAGATTATTTGCCCATTATTAAACACAACGTTAGCCAGCCAGCATAAATAAAGTAAATAAAAACTGTTCTTCTTACCCCTGCCAACATGAAGGTTGTGTTTGTCAGCATTCTGCAGGACCATGTCCTCCAATGCAAGCAACAATACAAATGCCGCTTTGCCGCTTCTCGGCAGCTTTTGCCCACCTTCTTGCCAACTTTTTTTGGTGAGGCAATTTGGAGAATAAATTTCAATTCTAGAGCGCCGATCAGACTCAATAAGCTGATCGGGACTACTAGAATTGAGGGAGTTTGAGAAACTGCCGATAAGTGGCGATAAGTGGCGATAAGTGACTTATCACTGTGCGTTTGTTGATTTTTTATAAAATGTTGTCGAAAATTTCTAGTATCGCCAAAATATTGGAGCTTAAAGAATAGCAGTAGGCTTTTTTGATGATAAGCTGTTGATAACTGACTTATCTGACCTTTCTGCATAGGCCCCTATATCAGAGTCACCTAATAAAGATTTTTCATTTAGAGAATTCTGCACTCTCCAAGAGCTTAATGACCTTCTAGATGATCACAATCAAGAACTAGTTCCAGCTACATTCTTTGGGAGACTACTGTAGGGGCACATTTAAAAAAATAAATCTCAATTCTTTCCATCCTTTATGAAGGGGAAATATCTTTCAACATTTGAAAGTCTGGTTCAACGAGATATTTCCCTTTTTCACATGGGCTACAGTTTTGATAATAATATATTACATAAAGGCAATCTCACCCAATATGCAATCTGTACCACCTGCCCTCTTGACCCATTCTCTCCTATCTTCTAAAACCTCTTGATTCTACTATAATCCCTATGATTACACACATTTTAAACTCCTCCCTCTACTCTGGTACCTTTCACTCCTCCTTCAAACATGCAACAGTTATACAATTACTCAAAAACAGCAAGCTTGACCCTACCTGATTTTCTAACTATCATCCTGTCTCTCCTATCATCCTGCCTTTTGTCTCTAAACTTCTTGAACATCTTGTATTCTCTCCCTTGCTCCATTTTCTCACCACCTATTCTCTCCTAGACCCCCTACAATCTGGCTTCCGCATTGCTCACTCCACTGAAACAGTCCTCACTAAAAAAACTAATGCCTCCATGCTGCCAAAGAAAAAGGTCATTATACTCGACCATGTTCATATTACTCGACCTGTCTGCAGCATTTTATACTGTGGACCACTCTCTTCTCCTTCACATTCTCCATACTCTTGGTATTCATAACAAAGCTCTATCCTGGATCTCTTCTTATCTATCCCATGATACATTTAGTGTCTCTTTTGCTACCACCTTTTCCTCCTCTATCGATCGCTCTGTGGGAGTACCCCAGGGCTCTGTCCTGGGACCTCTTCTCTTTTCTCTTTAAACACTCTCTCTATGTGACCTAATCACATATCTTGGGTTCAAATATTATCTCTATGCTGATGACACACAAAATAACTTTTCAACCCCTGACCTTACACCTGCAGTACAGACCAAATTTTCTGAATGTTTCTCTGCTATATCACCCTGGATGGCCCTCCGCCAACTTAAAATGTCAAAAACAAAGCTCCTCATATTTCCTACCAAATCTGGCTCTACTACCTTCTTCCATATTACTCTTGGAAGTACTATCATATACCCAGTAGCACAATTATAAGGGTCACACTCGATTCCTCTCCCACAATCTCCTCTCACATTCAAAAGGTAGCTTAAACCTGTTGTTTTTTCCTCCACTATATTACAATTATCAATGGGCACCCTAAAAATAATATTAAATTAAATACAATCAATGGGGATTTTGCCCTTGCTGGGATGAAGGCTCATCCTGCTCATCTAACTGCAACATGCAAAATCTCTTGACCCACGAAGCAATGATCCTTAAATTGAAGAACAGCATGAAGCACAGAAGTCTACAATCCTCAGTTGCTTGAAGAGGAGTGGTGCAAGGAAAGTAAGCGCAAACCCAAAAATATATATAAATAAATTAAAAATACAAAAAATAATTATCACCAAGAGGAGATGCAGCTGGTGTGAGAGATGTCTCAATCTCTCAAGGTAACATCTGGAGGAGGACACAAAGCACAAGAACTCCTCTCACGGCTGGAGAATATCACAGGGAATCAAGTAACGATGTGGGCAGCATATGTAGGAAGGAGAAAAGAAAAATATATAGTGCAACACAGTTTTAATAAACAAACAATACTAGAGCAGGGAGCTCCAGTTCACTCACATGCTCCAGAATAAAAAAAGCAGTTTGACCACTCTGGGTTTAATAACGAAGCAGCTCTGCTTGGCTCTACTCAGCTTTTCTCGTCTCTCGCTTCCGCACTCGGGCGTCTGATGTCACAGACCTGCTCTTCCAATCCTCCACTAGTAAGGGAGGGATCGTCTGGCTCCGTAGTTGGTGTCAGTGCGAGATTTTTCAGCGGGGAGACGCAGAGAAAACAGCTGACGGCACAACAGAGAGTCTGAGCTGCTTCACGGGTCAGAGCGCATAAGATATCCCTTCGCGTTTCATCCGCATGACCGGACTTCTTCAGGGGTGACACCGGTCATTCGGATGAAACGCGTAGGGATATCTTATGCGCTCTGACCCGTGAAGCAGCTCAGACTGTCAGATAGACAAGAATAGTGAAGTGAAAAGGGTACCGTTAATATAATAAACACATTAAAAACAATGTATGCAACATATAAGCTGATCAGGATGTCGGCCAATTCGCAAAATTGGAATCCTACTTACAAGATGCAGGTAGGAAATGCACATATAGGATATTAGGATATCATCTCAGGAGATGTTAATTCCATCTCTCATGGAAGGCTTCTGCAGAGAGCATCCTACAAGGTGAACTACGTCCTGGACCAGCTGGTTCGTTGAGTCACTGTCACAGTACAGTACGCCGAGTTGCTCACTTGTCAAATCAATGAGCCAAGTCATCACCTCACTGTCTTGCTTTTTCCCCATTCGAAGTCCCCTGAGATTCGAATGTGGGGGAGAGCTGAAGATTTGGCATTCCATGAGTCAGCAGTGGTGGAAATCCAGGTTTCTGCTGTGCGGGATTGCGTAGGACAAAGTGACCTTTCACCCTATGCATTTCACCGATGTTGTGCCTTCATGGGTTATAGAAAACTTCTAAAGACTAAATCCAATTGCAGTAGAAAGGCAGGTGCGGATAAGATAAGAGCACAGACTGAAAAAACCTTAAATGCATGTTCGCTAATGCTAGGCCTGACAGATTAAATGGGTGAGATTGAATTAATAGCTAGAGAAGAGCAGTATGATATCATAGGCAACCCTCCCGGTAGGCCTAACCACTCACCCTGGAGCATCTACAACCTTCACCCACCCCCTCTACCACCAACAAACTGGACCCTGGTTAATTACCGTAGTAGTTAGGCACTAAGGTAATGAAGCTGGCTGTAAATGTATTTTTATTAAATAGGATTGAAGTTGAGTGTCTCCAGAGCTGATATTAATGTGGGTCAGTTCCGAAGAGCCCGTGTTTCAATCAGATGCCGTAAGAATACATTTTCTCCATCAGATGCACATCGCAGATCTCATATTGCGAGCCTACAGGTGGCGACATCAGATCCTGCGAGTTGTAGCCGTGATGTGAATCTCTGAGCTACCCAAATAAAGCTAGCTTGATTTGTCAGAAAATGCGAGTCTGAGCTACCTCCCAGTTTGTCATTGCAAGAGTGCTACCGATCGGGAAGAAGCACTTTTTGAGCAAGTTTAGCAGTTTATTGGTGCTCTCTGAATAGCTACACATGCAAACTCTCTCGAGGTGCTCAAAGCTGTTGATATGTCACTATTTCATGCTACCTGAAAAGACCCCTAAGTCTGATCCCATGTGTAATAGCAGGAGAGAAAAGGTACAACAAATATTTTTTGTATTTGGTGGACCCCAATACCGAAAACTATTTATACTCCCATCTGAATAGACCAAATTACAATTAAAATATTTACATCTGGAGAAGTAAAGATTATAAAGGTTAATTTGCTGTCGGCAAACTATTGGTGAGCTAGTATTACAACAATTTATTTTGTTTTCTACGTATCGGTGAGTGTGCTATTTTATCCATATCCAAAGAAATATTTCGTACCACTACTCAAAGCACTGCAACAGGAGAAGTCAGTAAGTGTATAGAAGTACTTAGAGCTATAATCTTGTTCATAAATGAAAATTGCTAGCTATTGTACCTCTTAGTTCTGCTTAGGACACCTTCATTGAGTTTTTAATCAAATTGTTTGAATTGGGAAACCAAAACTTTCTTCTAAAAAGGCAGAGACTGAAAAAAAGAGTAACAAAAACTAGACTATTTATGCAGAAAAAGCTTGTTTTGTGAGATATGCAGTTAGGTAGTACGTCGCTTCACGCGACATTAGAGAATAATTTTCAGTACTGTAGATAGTGTGTTTTTCTGAATGCATGAAGTATATATATTTAATCAGATACTAAAGATAATTTTAAGATAAGCATGGACCGATCTGTTTTTGAAGCTTGCATTACCTGCTAAATTTTCTCTAACCTTTTTAAATTGTAAAGAAACATGTTCATACATTATAATAGGCTAAAGCTGGTAGATTCCCGGGAATTATTGAAATCCCTGCTCTCAGATTGGTTAAAATTATGGACATTATCCATTCAGTAATGGGCCGGAATTTTTTGGACACCCTGCTAAGTTTTTCAGCCAATCAGCTTTCAAGTTCTCATCCCCACAGAGTGAGAGGAGCTCTGTCAGGGGAGCTGATTGGACAGGAGGCAGCAGCAAGGCACTGACTCCTCCCCCACCTTGCCGGCAGAAAGCTCCGCACAGGAGAGTGAGGAGAAAGGTTTGTGTGTCTGAGTGTTTTGTGGGTGTCAATGGGCAGCAGAGTGTTATGTCGTGTGTGTTTTGTTGGTGTGTTTTGTGGGTGTAGAGGGGGGCAGCAGTGTCTATTTTGTAGGTGTGTGTCTCAGTGTGTGTTTTATGGGTGGAGGAGGGTTGCAGGGTGTTTAGTGTTGTGTGTGGTTGTGTGTCTTCAGTGTATGGTTTTACAGGGGGCTGCAGTGGGGGGCTGCTGGTGTGTGTTTTATGGGTGTAGAGGGGAGCAGCAGTCTGTTTTGTGTGTTTAGAGGGGGGCTGCAGTATGTGTGACCGTTGGATGTAGAGGGTGGAGGAGGGCTGCAAAGTGTGTTTTGGTATGTGTGTGTCTACAGTTTTGTGGGTTTACAGGGGGCTGCAGTGTGTGTTGTGTGTTTGTATCTTCAGTGTGTGTTTTGTGGGTGTAGAGGGGGTGGGGGCTGCAGAATGTGTTTGTGTATATAGAGGGAGGTTTCAGAGTGTGTGTTTGTGTGTGTATACAGTAGAGGGGTGTGCAAGAAGAGTTTGCAATGCATTGCACCATAATTCATTGCAAGACCTTCTGACACTAAAGAGGTTAATGGAATGCAATCACACTATGATCCCCCCCTTTGGATTAAACATGCACCAAGTCAATGACCATTTTTGGCCAGTCACTATGTAATTGGTTGCTTCAGAGTTTATTAAATTAAGCCCATAAAAAAACCTTTTCTCTTTAATGCATTTTAATATTTTGGTAGAGGCGTTCCCAGGCAGCTAATAGCAAAAGTTGTGTCTGACTTCTTGGGGGCCTTACTTTCAGTTTTGATCCACAAGAGTGGGATGCTCCACTCCCATTCCCTGGAAATGCATCGCTGTGCTTTCCCCCTGTCAATGTCCCATGACACCACTATCCCTTGATGTTCACTGTAGAGTATTAGGCCTTGGACATGCTTACTGCTGGCGTGCTGATGCGCGCTGAGGCTCAGGGAAAGCGGGGGCTTTCCCTGGCCTTGCGGTTGCTTGTCCTGCTCGCCGTAAGGGAGCGGGCTGGGGGCGGGCACGTCACTGGCCGGGGGCGGGCCAGTGACGTCACGGAGCTGGTTCGACCTCATTGGGCGAACCGCTCACATGACCGGCCTGTCGTGCCGGCAAGCGGGGGAATTTTAAATTCCCCTAAGACCTGCTCTTCCGCAAGCGCGCGGAAGCGCAGGTGAGCCCCTACTAAAGCCGCTCTAATTGCGGCTGTAGGGGCTCAGTGCTGAGCGGGAGCGCGCGTTAGCACGCTTCCGCCAGTAAGCGGTAAACATGGCCAAGGCCTTAGCGCTGTCTCTACCTCAATGAGAGGAAAGCACTAAACTCTGCCATCAATCTTTGGCTTTAGTACTTCCTTTTCTACAGTTAAGCGACAAGAGATGAGTACATTTTGTATCAAATTTCAAAGCCACTGCAAAAAAAGTTTTTTCTTTGCACATCCAACTTTTTGAAAGTGGAAGAATTGGAAAAGTTTGTCTGAATGGTTACTTAATGAACTTTGACATGTTCGCCTATCATCATGGGGACATCATCATGCCAGTTACCTAGCATAGGAAGTAGCAACGTCTCTCTCAATCAATCCACCAAGTGGAAGCAAGGCAAAGTCTATTTCTCTCCTGCTGAACTGATTTCCAGTGCATTACTCTGTCAAGGTCCTTTCTGCACCAGCAAGCCCCTTGAATGCTTTAAAATGGGCTTGTCCATCACCAAAAACAGATAATATTCCCCCAGTAACCCATACCTAAAAATAAACACTGCAACATCATTGCTCCACTGCAACTGATTGCTCTCAACTTCACAAGAACTTGTTTCTTATCATAACCAAATCAAGATATAATAGAGGCCATTAGATAAGCTGAAGTGCTTCATTATGTATACTTTATTCTCCAGCTTCATCAATCAAATACATTACTACATCTTCCAATATACTATATTGCTCAGTTGTTTTAATTAGCACTCACCTTACAGCAAGCTCAACTATAAAGACAGGTGTCTTTATTTTAAAAGCAAAATCATATGTACTGTAACTGGTTGCTGAGCCATCCTCTAACCCAGGAGTGAGCAAACTTTTTATGCCGAGCCCCCCTTTTTATCCATGAAATTTCTTGCCCCCCCGCTGCCTGATGTAATCAAAATCACATGAAAAAAAAAAACCTTTATTATACGGTATACAATGTAAATACAAATATGTCTAAGGCCGTGCATATAGTGCCCACGACGTCACCATTCGCCGCTAGCGAAAGTTGTATTTTGCTTTGCGGCAGCAGTGAGGGTGACCAGGCCATTGATTGGTTCAGGGGCTGTCACATGAGGCTACAGCCCCTGAAAAATCAAATATTTCCGGCTTCAAAAAATCGCGTCGCCACGTCACACATACTATAAGCGCAAGCGGCGACAATGCATTTGTTTTCGGGCGACGTCGCATCGCCGGCACTATAAGCGCAGCCTAAATACTTACATACTACAACAGCTTGCTCTTGCAAAATTAGGCTGCTTCCACGCTGCCGCAGAGAGGGTGACATCACCAACTCTCCAAGGATGAGCACAGAGTGTCCTGCATAATTTTGCAAGCACAAGCGGGAAAGTGTTTACACTTTTTTTATTATTATTTCTGTACATTAATAGTATGATTGATTGATATAGTTGCAGCCTACACTTTCACTTGCAGAGGATCGCAGGAAAGCAGGTTGCCAGCAGAGGAGAGCAGGAACACAGCGCTATTGTAGGGCAGACACCGGATTGAGGTGCGTTTGACATCATAGTGCTGGGGCATGCTCCTCCCCCGTACCTCCGAATCACGTGGCCGCCACCTGCACAATTCTGTTCGGCTGCCCGCACATATCTTTTTTGCCTGCGCACCCAGGTTTTGCCACACGCGCCCCCCCTCCTCAGTTTGTGCACCGCTGCATTCAATCCCAACACCCACACACACAATCACAACACACACAACCAACACTCAATCACAACCAACACACACACTTAATCACAACACACACACAGACAGACAACCAACAGGCACAGCACACACACACACACACACACAACACCCACTCAATCACAACCAACACAGACACAGCACACACTCAATCACAACACACACACAACCAACACTCACATAATCACAACCAACACACACAACACCCACACACACTCAATCACAACACACACACAGACAGACAACCAACAGATACAGCACACACATACAACCCCCACTCAATCACAACCAACACAGGCACAACACATTCGATCACAACACCCACACACAGCACACACACTCAATCACAACACACACAGACACAACACACACTCAATAACAACCAACACACACTGCAGTCCCTATATATATATATATATATATATATATATATATATATATATATATATATATATATATATATATATATATATATATATATATATGTATGTAAAAAAGAAAAGAAAAAAAGCGCCGATTCCTAGTGCATTACTGTGCAATAAAATATTTAATTTCCCAAAAAGGCTCATAAAATGAACTCACAAACATAGATAGATAAAAAGCATGTTATGAGATAATACTCATGCTCTAAAGGATCAGCAACCGCCGCTTGACTGCTACACTGCTCCGTGTCTTCACCGTGTCCAAACTTGTCCTCGTGGTTCACCGTCAAACAGGAACTCACGAAATCGGGCTCACCGCAACTCCTCTCCCCGGTAACACACCAACAGATGAACTTTGGTTCCCTCCGGGGACGATAAATGTGGCGGGACTGCAAATGACGTCACCCGATCAAATTCTAAAGGATAAACTGGCTAGGATTTACCAACAGGTCTGCCAGCAGCATTGGAGGATCAACTGCACAACTGTCCCTACGCGTTTCCCCTCAATTGGACATTGTTTTGGGACTCAAAAGGACAGCTTGTATTGTGCACCTATAGGAGGTTCAACAGCACTATATATGTTTTTGTATATATATATATTTTATATGGCTTGACATCTATTTGTCAGGTTTTATTAATGTTATTGGTTAATATATTCATGTAATCAATACTAATAACTTATATTATTCAATCCACCTTACTCTCTGACATCTCCACACAGGCGCAGATCTTCATTGTATATATTTATATATATATATGTGGTCGACAAATCACCAAAAAATCTACTCGCCACCTAGTACCACACGTGTGCTGCTTGGGCCAATAGGAGCTCGCCACGATGTTAAATTCACTCGCCCGGGGAGTGCAAATGTATAGATTTGTCAAACACATACATACACACACACACACAGGGGAGGGAGTAAATAAGCCTGCTCAGGTCCCCCCATGTGCTGCTGAAAACGGGCGGGTAACAGACAGGAGGAGGAGGGCTTGTCTGTGTGCAGGGAAGGCCCCGCAGCAAGGCCCCGCCCCCTCTGCAAGACAGAGCATAGAAGCAGCAGCTGTCAGGAAGCAGGGCTCATGCAACACCTGCTTACCTGCCTCGGTGGTCGTTGCTGCCGCACCTCGCTCCCCGCTGACGTGTCCTCGGCGTGGGACTCGGCGATCTCGCCCGACACCGGTTCTTGCATTCGCCATCTTGTCGGGGCACATGCAGGAGGATCTTACACAGTGCGCGCCTCCGGCAGTAATTTGTTCACTACTCTTGCCTTCTAGCCACGCCCCCCGTGTACAGGTGCAGCCCCGCTCCTGCTCTCACACTCCATAGCTGATCACAGGCAAGGATCACAGCCTGCACCAGTCACAAGGCGCTCCACAGCACACCGCCACTCTGCCTCCTTCCCTGATTGGTCCCTCCACGTACTGCACCGACACACTTTATTCGAGCAAATACCCAGTATGTACCTGGCAGATACCTGGAATGCGCCGCTCCTCACCTCTGACAAGCCCCGTTGCGTTTGCCTTCCCAGCCTGGGTTCATGCCTGGCTGACGGGCGGCTGATCTGTTAAATGATAATGATTAGGATTGAATAGGCTGCAATGCTTCGCGTGTCTACCAGATGGCATAAATTCATGAATTGTAATGCAGTATATATATATATACTGTGCAGTATTGCAGCCAACAGGAATAAAATGCTTCAATCCCTGCCTGGAAAATAACCCAATGCACTCGGGCAGAAAACAGTCACAAACCTCAATACACCCGGGTATACCCGAATTCGTGGGACTAGCCGAGCTCGAATAAAGTGTGTCGCCAGTGTATATATTACCCCTGTCTCCCTGGGAATCATTGCTCTGCAAAGCTTCTGCTAGTTGGGCTAGTATTCGTGTGTGCACTTGTTCTTTGCATTCTTCAGGTATGACCCGGCTTGGCTTTCTACTCCTCCTCTGGCTCAGGACCTCAGCTTACTCCTCATGATGCAGTCTCTCTCCGCCCTTCGATCTTGGCTCGCTCCTCTACCTCCCGGACCTCTGGCACCCTCGACCCCCGGCTATGGCAATCACCACGATTCCTCTACCTCTGGACTCGGCAAGTACCTTTGGTTCCCTTATTAAAGACTCCTGGCCTGGCAACTACTACCACACTCCGGACACGCCCCTCTGCTGCGGGTGCGTGGTATTATACTTTCCACCTCAGTCTTGGGATGGGTCTGGTCTGCGGACAGCACTACCGTGACAGCAGCACGGAGCTTCTGGCTGCCCGTGCACAGCTCTGCCAGCCCCCAAGTTTCCCCCCCACGCAGCCCGCGCCGCCCCTAAATAACCTTGTGCCCCCCCAAGGGGGTGCACCCCCAGTTTGCGCACCGCTGCTCTAACCCACAGATTGGATGATACAATTGTTGCACTAACCAAACCATTTGCAAACTTGCAACATTAAAATTGTGTCTGACTAAACCTATTAATCTCTTTGACTTTCTGATCTAGACTAAAAGTGTTGTACAGTTACGGCACCTAAATATTGCATTTAGCTAAGCAAAATTCTTTATCCCAATACACATAATAAACTATAATTAATGTCATGAAAGAACATTATGGATACAGTGTGTATGTGATGTACTATACTGTATGTCAGGCCCTACCTATTTAGGGTCACCTTAACATGTGCCACCATGCTTAATAATTCTCATGATCGAGATCAGTAGAAAGCCAATTAGTCGTAAAATATACTGACATCTAAAGACGTAATTGAAAAAAAAAGTAAACATCCCTGGAACATTTATTATGAGAACATATCACTGCTAAATTAATTGGTGTAATTCACTGAGATTTATAACACCAGGTGCTTCCATTGTTTACAAACTATAATGTTCCACTACAGTATCAACCACTAGTCTTAGCTCCCTTAAAAGAGCCAGTCACTTACAGTACTTGGGATTAACAATTCTATTTTTACAATTCCACATTTAACAGACATTCATCTAGGCAGGTTTTTTTTAATTGTTATTATTATTTATATGTCACATTGGGATAAAATGGCAATATAATGTAGGTAGACGACATTCCTTATTATAGGAGGAGATTTCACACTAACAATCGGAATTTCCTGGCAATTCTAACTTTCTTTACCGGAAATATATAATATAAACCAACTTTCCTTTGCAAATATTTTCACACAGTGGCAGACAACTACCAACTTTCCAGGGCAGACCATTATAAGTATAACACAAATAATGCTGTATTATGTTAACTGTTACTGTATGTATTTTCTTACTTCCATATGCTTATTAATATCCATATGCAAATGTGCCCCTCAATTCTGTCTACAACCTACTGAGGTTGTTTCCCCTCATAGAGAGGTAAAAGGAAAGGTTCACAGTTTAGTGTTAGGACCTGCAAATTTGGTTATACCTTGACGTTGTTATGCAGGCTGATGACGCTTTGGCCAAAGGGTTTAACTAAATAACAAAGAACATTTTATTATTGAAGTATTTGTACTTTATACTTATTACCATATATGTTTTATCAATTGGATGTAGCATTGGGCACCCCTGTCTTTTGTTGTATATATACAGTACTGTAGCTGTAACCTAAGACTTTAACTGATTAAGGGGCCTATGCTGTAAGCAGTAATAAGGAACTTACCGCTACCCTATCGCCAAAAAATACTACTGCTATTCAGTAAGCCCCGATAAGTCAGCGATAAGAGAGCTTTTCGGCCAATTTGCATGCATGCAATGTCTTGTATATAATGTATACCTTGTTCATTTATGTAACTGTATTTGTAACCATGTCTTATTTTGTTTTACTCTGTGCCCAGGACATACTTGAAAATGAGAGGTAACTCTCAATGTATTACTTCCTGGTAAAATATTTTTATAAATAAATAAATTAAAAAAAAAATTTTTGGCAAAAAATAAAAATCGTCAAACGCGCGGTGATAAGCCACTTATCACCACTTATCATCAGCTTTTCTCACTCGTGCTATTCTAGTAGCCCCGATTAGCTTATCAAGGCTGATCGTCACCCTAGAATTGTGATTTCCTCTCCAAATCGCTCCGCCAGGAAAAGTTGGCAAGAAGGTGGTGAGAAGCTGCCGATAAGCGTTGAGACGGAACTTAGAAAAAAAAATGTATTTTTCCTCCATCAGATTGATGCTGGGGCACCCGGAGCTGATATCCATTAATATCAGCACTAGTGGTGTACTGAGTACCCGAAAGTACTGAGTACCCGGTGTTACACAGCGGCTTTTCAGCTACCCGGACATTACCCGGACCCGGCAACTGGGAAGTGGGCCCAGTGTCGGGTAATACCCGGTGTGACGGGTAATGTCAGGGTAGCTGAAAATAATCATCACTTACCTCATTAGCAGACATCCTGTGGCGGTGGCAGCATCCGAACAGTCTTCAGCCGGTGTGGAAGCAGCATGGATCCATTCCACAGGAGCAGGTAAGCAGTTAGTGTCAGTGTGGAACTTCTGCCGGGGAACCACGTGACAGCAGCAGGAGCATTGTTATTGGACAGACATCAAATAATTAAGGGGTTACCCCACACTCCCACACTACCCACCCAGGAGGCCTAACCACCATCCTCAAGCAACTTCTCCCACCCTCCACACTCATTGGTAAAGTGGATACATAATACCATATAATGGTCTACTACAACATCAGATTGGGGATATAGTTCTCACAATCTGTTTGGCTGAAGTAATATGTGACGGCAGTTATGTTGGATTTTGTGACTTCATCTTAAAGGGAAAGGAAGCACACTCCCTTTACATGACATCACAACCTAAAAAAAAAAGGGCACATGGTTCTCCCAGCCAATCAGATGGCCTGGGAACCATATGCCAATCAAATGTGATGTCACAAGCCTATAAAAGCCTGTGCAGCCTCATTTGATGGCAAGAAGCTGAGGAGTGAAGACCTCCTCCTCTAATAGGATTACAAGGGCGATACAGATGAAGATGGATGAAGATACAGAAGAAGAACAAGAAGATGATAGAAGACACCCAAATGGATTACAATTAACAGATGAAGATAAAGAAAGAAGAAAAGGACTTTGGACTTTACCTGTGGGCCGTTGCAGTTTGGGATCATGGATTAGTTCGAGAGCTTACGTCAATGTAAATGTCCCGCGTCACGCGACAGTAGGAATCAAATGCATAGGAGATACCGGCACCCCATAACGGGGCCTGTATCTCAGGAAGCGGGGGGTCACCGAACCTCAAAACAACATGGTTCTGCACCGGATACCCCCTGCTCATCTACATTAGTAATAAAATTTAAAAACTAAACTTTAATTTCGGGCGAGATTTGCGCAGGGAGAGTTCTGCAACAGATAGAACTCGCCAGGTGAGCCCTCTTCAGAGGGGCATCATCTCGTCGCCGGCTACTCGCCATTTTTGAAAATGTTGCTATCACTGGTATTCGGGGCTTTCTGCATACCGTGATATAAAAAACAATGGGGATTTTTTTGTTTTTGTGCAGACTTTTGTGAATAGGCCCCTAAATGTCAGGACAAGGGTGATGGCCTATTTTCTACATGCTGTACTGAGCAGTGCTTGTTTTCCTGCTATCTTATTTAATTATTGTATTCTATATTGGATCCCTACAAGATTGCAAACATCTTTATTGCCATAATTGCCATGCAATATTTCTTACCACACAAAGGCATTTTTGTTTATATATACTACCTGCAAATCACTACATACTGATTAAGGTTGTTCACCAAACGAACTTAAAGGACCGTAGAAATTGCTGAAAGAAAAAATGGGTGAAGTGATATCACTCCTACCCCATAGATAAAATTAGCTTATTAAAGACATTCAATAAAGCCTAATATGATTATACAATAAAAAACAATAGGTAGCGCTAACACTAATATATATCTCAAAACAAATGCTATCAAAGTGAATTAAAAAATAATTAAATAAATAAATACATTTTTTATATACAAAAAAATTATTATTTAAAAAAATGTAGCAGCCTAGATACACCTCTGACCCCCAGTCAGACAATAGTAATGGTACTGGATGAGTATCAATGGCGCTAAACACATAAAAATAAAGTAAATGATATACAACCAGATAAGATGGAGAGAAGATCTCAGCCGACGTGAATCAAACATGAAAAAAGAAAAAGAAATACATAGTGTGATACTGTTAAGACACTGTTAGACAAACATACAAACAAACAAACAAACAAAAAATGGCAATGTTGCTGAACCACACACTAAACTAAAAAGGTATATTTAATATATTATAAAAACATATAATGCAATTAGCACAAATGGACAAAGTGTAGGGCCCAATCGATATCTGGCCGAATTGCCCGCTTACCGAAGCCAAGATGTAAAACCGCAGTGGATATATTAGAGAGTATCCCCTCTCACAGTGGCTGGCACAGCTCCTGGATGTAAGACCGGTAGGCACCGCGTGTAGATGTCTGTAATGGAGGACGCATGGATCCACGCTGTAGCAGGGGCAGGAAAACACTGTCTGATGTTGAAGCAGTACGAGCATGCGCAAAGGCGCCCGACACAGTGTAGATGGTGTCTCCAAATCCCCTGCTTCTTGCGGTCGCGTGTACTCCAAAAGCGGCAAATTTGAAAGATGCTTTTAGGTCACAAAGCCTCACGGCAGGGCTGGCAATGGAAAACGGCAGCTGATGGCAACGCAGGGATAACGGGGACCACCCAACGCGTTTCGGAAGCTACTGCCTCCTTCCTCAGGGGTAATTGAAACTCAATTTACAGACATCTACACGCGGTGCCTACCGGTCTTACATCCAGGAGCTGTGCCAGCCACTGTGAGAGGGGATACTTTCTAATATATCCACTGCGGTTTTACACCTTGGCTTCGGTAAGCGGGCAATTCGGCCAGATATCGATTGGGCCCTACACTTTGTCCATTTGTGCTAATTGCATTATATGTTTTTATAATATATTAAATATACCTTTTTAGTTTAGTGTGTGGTTCAGCAACATTGCCATTTTTTGTTTGTTTGTTTGTTTGTATGTTTGTCTAACAGTGTCTTAACAGTATCACACTATGTATTTCTTTTTCTTTTTTCATGTTTGATTCACGTCGGCTGAGATCTTCTCTCCATCTTATCTGGTTGTATATCATTTACTTTATTTTTATGTGTTTAGCGCCATTGATACTCATCCAGTACCACTAATATGATTATACTACTAATAAAATGTCCTAAAAAGGGCAATGGCAACAAGATATTGTATGGTGCGCCTTGAATCCTTCTCATAATTACTGTGCTGAAGCCTGCCTATCCTGTTTTTCAGGTATTTATTTGTGTGACCTTGGTCATTCTGCTACATATCCACACCCAATCCTGATACATTTCCCCTTGTCCACCCTCTATAAAGCCTCTTGGTCTCATTCCTCAGCAAACAATTCATACACTATGGGGCCTATGCAGAGAGCAGCGCTGTTTCGAAATTCGCCATTTTTTGGAGAAAATCGCGCAGAAAGCAGCAGAAAATGGCGAGTTCCGAAAAACGCGCCAATTTTTCTTTTCTATTTGTAAAACTCGCCTCGCGGCTGGCGAGAACCTCAATCTCGCCAGTTTTAAAAATATCCGTATGCAGAGAGGCGCGAACGGCATCTAGCGGCTGTTCGCGCCAATAAAATGGCGCGATTGTCTCCTTTTTGCCTCGCCAGAAAAAACTGGCAAGAAGCTGCCGCTCGCGGCCATTGCAAAAGGGAAAAAAAAGGCGCAAATTTGTTTTTACACGTTTCTGAAGCGCGCATCTCGCCAATTTAAACTAGCCACACGCATCCATGTTAAACATAGCAGAATTCTCACTTTTCTGCATATGGAGAATAAAACTCTCCAAAAAAGCTACTTTTTATGAAATTCGCCAATTTTAAAATTCGCTGATCTCTGCATAGGCCCCTAAGTCTCTTTGTTAATTGATACAAGCATGTAATATTTATTGTTTGCTTGCATTTTCACCTCCCAGAATGCTTTTTAAACTCTAATTAAAGAAGCAATCCGCTCCAGAAACTGATATGAGTTTACAGTAGTTCATATAATTTTAGGATCTGGCCGCCTGAGCATGTCTTAATCTTTAAAGAAAATGTACAGAAGTGTTAAAAATCAGGATTACCACAGTAACCTTTACACTGCACTGTGTTTTCCTAGACACTTAATATTTAAATTGCTAATCTCCTGAAATGGTCATTCATTTAAAAAAAAAAAAATAGAAACAGAAGGACAAGAAGAAATATAAAAATATATAAAATGCAGAAAAAATGGCAATCAGCAAGAACTGCGGCATTACGTGGAATGAACTCCTCAATATGCAAACTCCTGCCTTGCATAAAGTGAAAGTGATATACTTACCAACATGTATTGTATTCCTAGAACCCTATTGCTTTACTTGAAATGGGGAACAAAAAAAAATCCCCACCCATGTCTGGCCGAATCACAACATGGAGCAGCTACCCTATCACTATACTATGCCAGTCATTGTAGCCTCTCAGGCCTGTTCTCCTCTTCTCTTTGGAACTTTAATAAATGCCTGAAAGCTTTACTGCAGTGCAATGCTTTCAGTTACTGTACATATCTGCTATTGGCAATGTAGCATTCATTATATTCTACTTATCAGCATTCTCAGCTACTGAATGGGATTTATGTATCAGCCAGATCGATAAATCTGCAACCATAATGTACAGCAAAATGTTAAATTATATATCCTGAATACATCTTCATGCATACATACTGCTGATCTTTAATATTAACTTAATGGTCAAGTTGAATATGCCTATTGTAGTATTTACCTTCCTGAACATACAGTATTGCTGAATTCTAACTAGATTGTTTAGACCAGATATCTACAAGTCATTTTCATCTTTCCCTACAAAACTTGACTTTATTAGTGACGGCATTTCATAAGTCCCTTTAAGATATAGAGACAGCAGCTAGGAAGACTACGCTAAAATAGTTTTGCTGTTCACATCATATACACATATATATTGCTATGGGTATGAGAATTCTTTGTAACCCCATGTTCAGATCAAGGAAAACTAAAATATTTAACTTCCTCCCAACACATTTCCCCTCTCCAGCAGCCTTAACTTTACCCACATTCTTTTCACGTCTCAACCACATCTATTAGATAATTAAATGATTACAGGCATACCCCGCATTAATGTACGCAATGGGTCCAGAGCATGTATGTAAAGCGAAAATGTACTTAAAGTGAAGCACTACCTTTTTCCCACTTATCGATGCATGTACTGTACGGCAATCATTATATACGTGCATAACTGATGTAAATAACGCATGTGTAACAGGCAGTATAGCCTCCCTGCTTGCGCACAGCTTCGGTACAGGTAGGAAGCCGGTATTGCTGTTCAGGACGTGCTGAAAGGTGCATGCGCGAGCTGCCGTTTGCCTATTGGGTGATATGTCCTTACTCGCGAGTGTCCTTAAAGTGATGTCCTTAAACCGGGGTATGCCTGTATAGTGCACACACAAGTAATGTTTTTTTCTTTAAAGAAAAGTGTGGTTTTCTTTTGTTAATGTAAACTTTTATATCAATAATATCATTTATTACAATTATTGGCAATGTTACCTTGTCTCGCTCTACTTTATGTAACATGGGCAACTTTATGGTTAATTCAACCATACAGTAGTTATGAATGTATATGGTTTAAAAAATATTTTAAAATATATTTCCCTTACAAATCTTAAAATGTATAATGATTCAACTGACTTTGCTTAAGTTTTTTATATAACTAACCTCGTAATGTTCTCTTACATTTCTATATAGAACTAACCCTTAGAAACATATTGTAGCAGATCTGTGGAAGGCAGATCAATAGATTCTACTTCATACTCCTCTTAGCACAAGATAATTCCCACAGCATCTGCTTCCAATATGTTCCACTCTAAATAGTCATAAATCATTAACTCTTCCTCATTAATAACATTTAGCAGATATATTTACTTGTTGAAAATGTAAACATTTGTCAATATAAGCTTTGATAAATTGATCCCAGAAAGGGTTAAGAACCCTTTTAAAAAAATACTGTCACTATAAAATTTGCAATGCCAGTGATGTCTGTAATGCAGGTAACATTTGATATGAAATGCCATTAAAAACAGAGTAATCAAAACGTGCAGTACAGTATGTAAGAGCAATAGGAGTGTTTAATTGAATTGGCTATTTATATTTTTCATTACAAGTCACTTAGATAAACATTTTTAGAAACCTTTTACTTTTAAGCTACTTAGATATTTTAGATGAAGAATAGAGGGCTGTAAGAAAAATTACAATTTTCAACCACAGAAAAGGTGCACTTTCTAAATGGGTACAAACTATATTCACACTCACAATCACTACAGTATTTCTAAACGATTGTTGATTAAATGCATTTACCACAAAAGTAAAATTCCTCTTGAATCAACCTTTTATAGATTGTATTGATGGACTGCAATATTTAATGTAACATTTCTCTCTAGAAAAAGAGATGTAGTATAGCATAATACCAAATGGGGTTGATGTCAAACAGGAAACATAAATAAAAAGTATATTAATAGAATGTAGACTTGTCACTAATGGATCAGTTTGTGTCCAATATGTGCTTACAGTATGATAATGATAATGTAATGTAATGACATTTTAGCATCTTTTTAATGTTTTCTTTTTTAACATAGTACTGTAGATAAGGATGAAAAAAAATCTGTCCATTGAGTTCTACCTACAATATGTTACATTTTTACTGATCTTTATTTTTTTGTGGAACATGCTAACTAGAGACGTGCTAACTTTTGTTTATATTTTTTCATGAAAACTTTGCAACGCACATTTCAAAACTTTACAACTATAAAGGGATACATGATCCATTATACTGCAATTTACATACATTTTTTAGCAACTGTTAATATAGAATATATATATATATATATATATATATATATATATATATATATATATATATATATATATATATATAGCAAATGGATATATTACTGTATGCTCATTTGCATGTCTTAGACAGGTCTGCAACCCGGCCTTTCACCATTATTACCCAGCACACAGCACTTCCACTGCAGCAAGGGATTCTGGGAAATGACATGCAAACAAGCACACAGTGCCACTTTTTGCTTCAAAACCATTAAACATGGTTTCCCTATAGGCTTAAGCTTGCTGCATGGTCACGGCTTTGAGCACAGCCAGGGTTAAGATGCATACACAACTACACAACAATTATATAAACCAATCACCAAAAGAAACACAACAATTAAGTAAAACAATCACCAAAAGAAACATAACAATTAAATAAACCAAGCACCAACAGAAACAACAATTAAATAATCCAATCACCAAAAGAAACACAACAATTAAATAAACTAATAATCAAAAGAAACGTAATTAAAAAAAACAAGAACCAAAAGAAACACAATCAGAGTGCTCAGTATCAGCCTAATCCTGTTTTTTTATAAGATTATTAGCTTTCCTGATTTAACTACTGTGTATAGTATTTTTTTGTATGTCATTTGGTGCAGAATCAATCCACATGCCACCAACCTATCATTGATTTGCACATACAGTGTTAACAACAATTTATTAATTTAAATATTATATTTACTTATGGTACACTGTTTTGGGCAACAAGATCAATATAGGTTGGTTTGATCGGTATGCTGAACCACATGACGCACAATACACCAATATAGGTAAAGCGTCCTTGGGCAATAACAGCAAGGTAACTGACTCTTTATTAAGGCCAATCTTTGTCAGGTGCTATTGCCGTTGTATTTAGGCATAGCATAAATTATTATACACTGTGGCCGCCTACCACCTCCCCATCCCTTCCCGCATAAGTACATTATATGTTGTTAATCACCAATTACTATATGTTAAGAACCTATTTTATCTATATTATAATTAAATGTTAAGTTTTAATTGCCAATGAGTGCAATTTCAAATGGGCTTCTAGTTGGTTGGCGTCGGCAACAAAAATGCTTTCTCCTTCCAATTGTTGTTAATTTATGTTAATTTTGGCTCATAGTTGCACCCACCGTCACTCTAAACGTGTAAGGCACAATCATATTACATTCACATTATTATTTCAGTGAGCATTATATTTTCTTTTTGTTTACACACTGTTTTATCTTAATGAATACCGTTTTGACCCACATGTTTTATAGTGCAATAAAACAATGCAAAATCGATCAGCAATGCACTGATTGTATCACTGTTTAGTGAATAGGCCCCATAGAGTTTTATCACCAGTTGATAGCTTTTTTGCTCTTTTGTTTGGTTATGGGTCTTACTTGGAAACATTTGGAAAGTATTTTTTAGGGGCTGAATAGTTTAAGCTTTGTCACTGAGTTTAATCTTTATTTAGTGAAGTCACTGTTTTCTAGTTTTTTATGACCATGATGATACAACTCTGACTTTACTCCTTGTCCCAATTGGAGGCTATCAAAAAGCAGGCCCATATCATCCAGGACATACTACTGTCGTAGCATTTTTAAGAAGCTATATTTTCAAAAAAATATTTCTCTACTGTAGATTGGTTTCTATTTATATGTGCATGTTGTACATCTCTAACAAGCTTCAATTTCTAATTGTGTGGTTAATCAATCCCTTTTCAAAGGGGAGAAACGTAGAAAAAAAAATGGGTGGACTTCTTATTATGTTATCAAGTGTAGTTAATTACAGCCAATTAACAATATTCAAGTCCATTCGAGTTGACCGGGATCAAGCTATGATTCCCCATATCAGAGCTTTGTGAAACTCGCTATCAGAATTAATTCATCATCACAGGGCTGTTATACAAACCATTAATGTCAATAAAAATGTTACACAAATATTTTGCTAGTTATGGTCATGAATTAACAGCAAGGCTAGCTCCTTCACTTTCCATTAGCAGGAAAATATAGGGCGTTCTGTGAAGAAATTATTTAAAAACAATGAAAACATTTCATTTTTTCACTATTCTGGACATTAGGGAATTAAACTTATGCCGTTAATTACAGTCACTGAACAATATTTGGATCTGATTTAATTAATCAATCACAAGGTTGATATGAAACCTATTAAAATAGAAAAACAATAATGAAAATACCTTGCCATTAATAACGTACAAAATAATGTAGAGTCAAAGATTTAAAGATCAAAGATACATTTTGTGTAGACATAATATTCCCAGCGGGACACAGAAGATTAATTAATGAAACATGAGTTTTTTTATTTTTTTATTTTAATAAAACACATTCCATTGTGCAACAATTTCTTTTTCGTGGCCCAGGAAATAAAGAGAAGCTGACTTTTCTTTATGAATATTAAAGACATTGAAATACAGCCTTTTATAAATCAAATAGAGTTGTCTGTTTACATTTATACACTTTCACAAAGCTGTGAGTACTGTAGCTAACATCTAGAGTTACTGTGCCACAGAACACAGTAGGAACATATAAATTAGATGAATGACATCCCTGGAGCTAATTATCTGTTGTGAAAGAGTAATGCTTTTATGAGCCTTTTTAATAGTCTTTGGGGATTTATATATCAAAGTCCACTGATTTTTAAAAAAAATGGATAATACTACAGAACCTTGTACTGCTTTGTATTTAATATTTTTCTTTGATACATCTTTTGTTTTTATCTTTGTTCTATTTGTAGCTTGTTTCTCACAAAGGGGCTGTCCTAAATATTCCCCTAGATGTCATGCAAACAAGTAAGGTATCAGTTAACTGATGTGGTTAATTTATCAGTTTCCCCATTGATATACTGATGCAAACAGCAATAACATATTTATTAAGATAAAATGATCAGTTTCTTGCAATGGAATTAGACAGTTTAAAAGGAGGGGATAAAAATAACTACACCATTTCTGCATATATCTACATTAAAAATAATTTGTTGTAGATTGTAAAAGATGTTAGGCAGCATAGATGAAATTATAGTGTAAAGAGTTTTTGAAATCTAGTAGGTGTAGACGTAACCTGTCAGAATATTTCTGCATACATTATTTCAAGGTAAAAGTGAGACAATAGTGCCCAAATACTTCCCATTTTAAAATGTAAGTGCTCTTTTTAACTATTTCTTTTAACAATGCTCAAATCTCTAACTAATGCTGACAGAGCAAAACAAGAGCAAAGTGTCCTGAAACATTGGCGTAAGAGACACAAGGTGAAAAATTATTTCCTACTCCACAAGGAGTTAGGGTTGCTAGGGGTAGAAGTAGTTGGTATGAGATGACAAAGAAATTGGGGGACAAAGAAATTGGGGAACAAAGCCTCATCTATAGTGCGATGGAACAGGAGGAGCATTCCCTGCCCTTCCGATTATACCATTATAGATGCTTGAGGGGAAAAATAAGTACATAACCATATGGAAACTCCTAGAGTAATGAGAGGGGTTGGTGGCACTAATTAGCCTGGCTAGGAGTTGATTGACCATTTGGTGTATGACTTTCATAAGCATTTGGACACAGATCAAATAGCTAAAAACTCAGGTACGCGAGCCACAGATGATGCCCTTTGCTCAAGGTGCATAGACTGGAAATGTAAACCTCTGTATGTAGTATCAATAACACTGACATATTTTAACTGCATACTTTGCCATCTTGTGTGTATTCTGAGATGTAAATGAATGTAATTGAGGCACCAATAATTCTAACTCTCTACTTTTTGTTTAAATAAATAAATCACAATGACATTGATGGGAGTTTGAAATATATACTGCTTTTATTAGATTCTAGTTAGGATCTCATTCTCAAGTATATAAATGATACATCGGTAATTCCAAAGTTGATGTGGTCAGGGAAGAGAATTGTGTATAACGTTTTGTATAGACGTACGTATAACTCTATTTGTGTAGTGCCATTTATGCACATGGCACTTTACAGCAGTAATATATACAACAAAATAATTGGAATAGAAGCTTGAAACATGGTGCTCACCTTTAACAATTATACAGTAGGTCCTATTGGGACCTATACTCCTTGTTCGTAATATAAACTACTGCATGTTTGCCTAACTTTTTGCCCATATCCCCTAGATGGGATTCTTCTGCACACCCTGCCAACTTTTATAGGTAATCCTGGTTGTATGAGGATTGCTTGGAAGAAATATAAATTGAACAATAAACAGGATGTGGCTTTAGTAGTTATAACCAAAGTTGGACTTTTAAACCAGAGCAGAAGAATAGGAGAAAAACAGCGCACTGCCAGGGAGTCAGGTGGTCAAAAGTAAAATTCTATTTATTCATTACAAAAACAATAAAAACATCACCCCAGGAGGGGTATAAGATCCTCCTATGCATTTCGGACAATCAAGTCCTTTATCAGGGAGTATGAGGCCTGGGGCAACCTAGATCGCTTATATACACCTCTCACAGCCCTAAACAATAATGGGTGATTGACACACCCCTCTATTGCACATGCGCATGACGTCATGAGAGGCACCACTACATCCGTCCATATACCATAGGATCTGATGAGTGAAAACGCCCCCCCCTTCTCCGTCAGCGCTCACACTCCAGAGAGCAATAATAGAGCTAGCATATCCCCAGTTGACTGATAATTCTCCGTGTGTCCCCGCCCCCCAGGGCACACCTCCCGACGGCTAGTCTGTGCGCCACACCCCAGCCAAATGAACACACGGCTGAGAAGTGCTTCCCACCACCCGTCAGCCCCTCCGTGATTGGCCCAGGGTCCTTCGAGGACAACACTGCCCCGTCTGTCATAGCCCCCCTGTAAACATGCATACCCCATTCCTAAATAATTTAATAATCCTAGAATAAATATGCATGTAGATACAGGGTAACATCACAACTGGTCACTGTACCCATTTTGCCCCAGACCCCACACATACATAGTAATACAATACATATTATACCAATCTCCTGTTCATGTTACAGCCATCTAAAAACAACAGGAGAAATGATTAAAGCAGCACAACAAAATAGAAATAAAAACATCACAGCAGAATTACTGAATAAGTATGTTGTTCTGCTCTATACCAATTATGTTCATCCTCCCAGAGTGATGAACAAATTTCACGACAATGTATCGATTCTGATGACTTCATTTATTTTTAACAAACCTTCATATGTGATAAAACTAATCACTTATTGATATTGAGGTAGGTGAACGTATTGCCTTATACAGGCCAAAGACCAATCATTGGTTACATAAATCCAAATACTAAATACTGAATACTAAAAATCAGGACAAAGGACCCGAGAATAGGGAGGGGGAAAGGTGGGGGGAATGGAAAAAGGGGGAGGGGAAAAAAAGGTGGGGGGGGAAAGAGGGGGGGAAGGGGGAAGGGGGAGAGAGAAAGGGAGGGGAAGGAAGGGGGTTGGAGAAGGGGGGGGGAGAAGAGGCAAGATGGAGGGGGAAAGAAGAGAAAGAAAGAAGGGAAAGGGAAATAAATCCTAACCCTTGACATAGTCCTGGATATAATGCAAGCTACCGTTTTAGGAAGTGACTGAGATTCCACTCAGTTTTAAGACCGCAGGGAGCCCTAGTTTTTAACATAAATATCCAATATGCTTCTCTGCAGTCTAGTAGATTGAGCCTATCTCCCCCTCTCTCATGAACAAACACTTTTTCAATCTCTCTGACTTTGAGTCCTTTAGTCCCTCCCTTCTCGCATTGCGAGAAATGTTTCGAAACTGGATGTGAACAGTCCTGTTTTTTTAATTAACCTTAAATGTTCTAATACCATTATTTTAAGGGATCTAGTTGTCCTCCCTACATAATTTGACCCACACCCACATGTCAATAAATAAATGACATATTGTGTGTCGCAATTTATGAAAGATTTGATTGGAAATATTCTCTTGGAGAAGGAACCCATAAAATGAGCTGAGGGTTGCATATATTGACATATTTTGCATCCTCCACATTTAAAAGAGCCATTGGTTACAAATTTCTTCTTGGCTACTTGAGGCGAGGCCACATATTTATTTTTATTTATTTATTTATAAAAATATTTTACCAGGAAGTAATACATTGAGAGTTACCTCTCGTATTCAAGTATGTCCTGGGCACAGAGTAAAACAAATAATACATGGTTAAAAGTACAGTTACATAAATGAGCAGGGTATACATTATATACAAGACATTGCGTGCACAGTTAAAGAAAATATATATTATGGGCTTATGAAACAGTTACAGACCAGATTAAAATGTGAGACAGCCTTAGATTTGAAAGAACTTAAACTGGTGGTGGATGTGAAAGTCTCTGGTAGGTTGTTCCAGTTTTGGGGTGCATGGTAGGAGAAGGAGGAACGTCCGGATACTTTGTTGAGCCTTTAAAGGCAAGACAGGATAGCTAAGGGACACATAGGAGGCAATCGTCTTAGCTTTTCTAAAGACAAAGTGTGGGCCATACTGTGTAATCATGAGGGTGCATCATCTCCTGCATTACCTGATTTCCCCTTTTGGCCTTTATTCCTATAGTTCGTTGTGCTACTAGATTTCAAAATGACTTTTACTACTCCTGCACCCGTCTGGGGGCCTCCCCTTTTTGGATTGAGTAAAGTCTGGACAGCCGCCACCCCATGGCCATGTTTAGTAGTTGAATATAATGAGGTTACATCAAAAGTAACCCAAACTGACTGGGGTACCCACTTTACCTGACGTAATTGGGTAATCAAATCTCCGGAATCCAACAAAAAGAAGGGTAAGCCCTTAACATAGGGCTGCAGATATTGGTCAGTATATTTGAGAGACGATCACCCAAAGTTCCAATAGAAGACACGATTGGTCTCCCCGGGGGGTCAACCAATGTCTTATGGACCTTTGGGAGATGGTAGAAAACTGGAATGGTAGGATGAGGATTCCACAAAAAGACCATTTCATCTTTACTCAATACCTTGGTGATTTAACCTAACTCCATAAGATCTTTGAAGGCTTTCAGAAACCCCGTCACCCGGGGTGGGGTCACCCAGTAGCCCAGAGTAGGTAGTGGCATCCCCAAGTTGACGATATGCTTCCCTGAGGTAGCCAGTCCTACCCTGGACCACCACCGCTACCCCCTTATCTGCATTTTTTATAACAATTGAGGAGTTCTTTTGCAATTATAGTAATGCCTGTTTTTCTCCTACATTCAAGTTGTGGTTTGCTGCATCTGAAAATGAAAACCCCTCTGCTAGTATTCGAAGGTCTCTAATCATCAGGTCCTAAAAAGTCGTTAGATACAGACTTTTGGCAAATTGGGGATAAAAGTGTGAACCTCTCTTGAGGTCGGATTTCCAGGTGCTAAAATCTGGAACACGAGTCCCTAATGATTCCCCATTGGGGTCCTCCAATAACTCATTAAGGTCATTAACATCCTGAGAAAAGCAGGCCTCTCTGAAGGCTGACACTGGTGTCCCTGTGGCCCCTAATTCTGTTTCAGCCCTCTGTATATCTCTGGTAACTACATCCATAACTGGGAACTTGGGTTCTTCTGTGGATATTAGAGGGATACTAATCGAATCCATCTCTTCACCCTCCTCCGTCCCTGACGCTTTTACACGTTTCTGAAAGAAAGACTTCAAGGTTAATTTACGTACAAACTTGTGTACGTCAATGGCTGTATTAAATAAATCAAAGTCCATTGTGGGAGCGTATTTCAATCCTTTCTTTAAAAAGGACAGTTCCTGACCAGAAATATTAATGACATCCATATCTTCACACTTTGTTACTTCTTCCTCTTTACATGCCATCTGCTTCCCTCTCTTCTTCTTTCCTCTTCTGGTTCTTTTTGATTTTTCTGGAAAGAGGGAAGTTTTTTTGCTGCTGTTTTGACATTTTCTCATGATCCTGGGATCCCTCATGATATAATCTCTCATTTTCTGCAGCCGAGGATCGTGGTCTAGATGTATCCGAAGAAACATAGGAATGATGTACTGATCTCTCTGTCTGTAGGAAGGAAATGGAATGGGACAAGTTATCAACATCAGATAGATAAGAGTCCCCACTGGGTTGGTCATTACCCCTTGTCTTCAGTATTGATTTCCGCGGTGTAGATCTTATTGTTTTATCCCTCTATTGATAATTTTTCTGGGGACCTTGGAAAGCTCGTTCTCTGGTAGGGATGATTCGCTGCCAATAATATATTTGTTTTTTTTTTCAATATCTATGCGGTCTCTATCATATTTATTTTGTTTTTTGGCCATTATGTCATCCTCAACTTTGTCAATAGTGTCAGATAAAATGTTGTCATAATTTCTAAAACCATCCAAGTCTTGAAATTGCTGTAACTGTGTCTGGAGCTCTTTACCTGAACCTGCAACCCCTTTCTTTCCTTCACTTTTTGTTCCACAATGAGTTCCATAAGTTTGAATGAGCATTGATCCAGTGTGGAAATCCATTGCTGTTCAAATTGTGGATCCAAAAATCCAAATCTGGGAGCCTTTTTAATTCTTAGACCCCTGGGAATTCTTTTGTTCTGAAGATAATTCTCCAGGGAAATTATATCCCACCATGCTCTAATATTTATAACTTCTCTAATCTCTGAAAATGGGTTTCCGGTCAGTTATGTCCTTTGTATCTGTATCCACCAAACGTTCAAATACTTGTAGTGCTAGTTTCTTTCTTATTGAGTCATCAAAACAGTTGAATGCATACATTGCCGATTCATCCTTGAGAAAGGACTATCACAGGTCCGAAACGCGTTGGTGTGTGTTGTATTAACTCTGGATCCATTAAATTAGCTTTTTACTATGGGAACGCTTTCCTGGTGGTCTTTTTGCTGATGGATATAGTGCTCCGTTTTTTTCTCTTTCTACCTTCAACAATGGATCAATTCACATTCTACGGACGCAAAAAAAGTGAAAAATGTCTGCTGTCCCAAGTCTACCTGAGACCCTCCCCAAAAAGTGGGGAAAGGAAACAGGGAAGCACCCAAAACTCCTAAGATAAAGAATCCCGGAGCAATGTGGAGAAAGAAGAAGATGGTCAACATTTGTATTTCGTGTACCCAGGGAACTTGATGCTTCACCAGGTACCTGTACCCTAATCCCCTCCGGACCCAACTCATCTCACCTTGTGAGAGAGAAAGTAGTCTGTAGACACAAATAGCACAGCGCTCCAAAAAAAACCTTTCAGCTGTATGTAAATAGAATATCAATATAGTTTTGCAGCAGTATTGACCTTGATCATAAGCTATAATAATGGTAGCAAAAATAGGATATAAATCATAATTCCCGTGAGTCCCTTTTTCAATTATATAAAGCCCCTTATAAGAGTGTTCATACACTTTAAATGTAGTTGAATCAGTGCAATCATAATTGGCTTCCTACTGTATGTTGAATGTTAGAGATTTGTACTGCTGCGGCCGAGTTTATTCGAGCATTTGCCCGTTCTCTTCCGCAGCAGTTACCTGGCGCGCGCCGGAGGGTGCCGGGCGCGTGCCGAAGCAGCGGAGGAGAGGCCCGCCGATCGCGGCTTCCCCCTCTCCTCTCCGGGTCCGCCGGGTCCCCCGGAACCCCCTGCTGCCGTCCCCCACATCGCGGGACACCAGGGCTCCCTCGGGGAGCCCTGGACGCGCGTGCAGGGGGCGCAGGCACCCGATGACGCGTGACCGCGCATCGGAGACGCGCGGCACGCCGAGGGGCTGCCACTTGCAAGCCGGGAAATCTCCCGGCTTGCGGAACTGGCCACACTTCAATAAAGTGTGTCGCCAGTGTAGGTAATGAAGTCACTAACCAAATACAAAAGTCATCCGTGTTGTCACATCAACTCCGTGTGGAATATGATACATGTTGGGCAATGAATAAGTGAAAAAAATAAGGTACTCGCGGGATCTCCTTTTTTGTAACTTGCGCGATTGACGTGCTCCAGTCAGTGTCTGGTACAGGGTTGAAGAGAGAAAAAAGCGCCGGTGCACAATCAGAGGGAACACACAGAAGTCAGGTAAGTAAGCTCTTAGAAAAATTTATTGGCACATATGATATAGGTAAAAAACAAACTTACGAGTTTAGCACCAGATGGTACTTTATCAAAGAGTTAAGAACACCAGCGCTTTTTCTCTCTCTTCATCTCACCTTGTACTCTGCTCAGCTCAACCTAGGCACTGCTCACTGACTCCAGACACAGCTCCAACAAACTCGGACAAAGCCTCCCAAATTACAGAGCACCACCCTAGATGCCAATCGTGACTTCGTCAGATGTTGCTTGTCAATTTCAAGTGGCTTTATAATGTTTAATTTTGATCTCCCTATTGAAAAAGTATGTACACCTGTGGCCAGATCTTCCACTGATCGGAACTTGCTACCGCATCTGAAGCAGAGACGCGTCACAATGGAAAGCAAAATTGACCTTTTAGAGAGGATGAACCAAATGGTGAGGGACAATGGTGAGTAACATTGCGAGTCTGTATTCTATTATAGATACACAACAGCAGAAGAGAGCAAAACATCTGGATACCCCCTCTCTGTATCCAATCAAGAGAACAAAACTTCGGGCAAAAACCTCCTCCCTCCCACATATTGTGTCTCCGTGCAATACCCAGATGTTACCCAGTATCCCAGACAGCGATGAGGAAATTGTGGCAATGAGCGACCGATCTAAAGGAAAGTGGCACCTCAGAGCAGTTATTTGTGTCTGATTTCCTGTGGCTCCACAGAAGCAAAGACCCGGGATGATCCCTGGTGATGCAATAGATGACATCCCGCTTTATGAATACCAACAGAAACTTTGGAAAAATATGTAAAAACCAGTAAAGAAAAGCCATGTTGATTTGCCCATCTAATATTTTAGCACCATGTGATTTTTGATCACTTTGCCAAGTGGTACAAAAAAATCCACCTTGACAGCTCCAGGGCTAACATGGCTATACCCAACAACTTGAGTATAGCTATTTTAGAAGAATCGAAGAAACAGAACAAATACACTGCTTCAAGACTGTGAAACACACAATCAATGAACGTTTACAGCATCAGAGGACTGTGGGCTGGACTAATCAGTGATTGAAACATCACTTAAACATGAAATGTATTGAATTATATAGTTTTTAATACAATAATTAGTTTTTTTGTTATTGATTAATCATTGCTTTCATCCGTTTATCGGCAGGCTGATGAATATCAACATTTTGTTCGTGTAGGTAACACATCCAGCAATACTGTAAAATAATGTAATTGATGCATCTATTTATTCTCTATATAACAATCTCACAATTATTTACAGTAAAAGAGTTGGTTGAAGAAGATTGTATTATTTCAAAAAGGTTTTGCATTATTTTAGTTATTGTTTAATCCTTGTTTTCATCCTTTTTTTTGTTGCAAATTTGCTAAGCTGATGAACATCAACACATTGTTCATGTAGGAAACACATCCAGCGGTACTGTAAGGTAATGTAATGTAATTCATGCATCTAGTTCTTCTCTAAATAACACTCACAATTATTTTACATTTGAAACTGTAAAAGAGACAGCAAGAAGAAGATGTCAGTTGAAGAAGATTGTGGTATTTCAAACAGTATTTGCCTTATTTTAGTAATTGTTTAATCCTTGGTTTAAACTTTTTTGGGAGACTTGGGCAGGATGAAGAACAGCAACAGTGATAATGGATAATGAAGGATCTGTTCAATTCAATTGTACCTTATTAATATTACTATTATACCTGTACTGCACATGCGTTTAGTACAGTTCAAACAAACCGTTTGCATGTGCAGAAAATGAATAGCATGCATAGAACATGCATTTCCAGAAATTCAATATGCACGTAACACATGTCCCCTCCCCCCCTCTCTGGGAGATTTCACTGTTACACGGTGTGATGAGGTGCATACTGTACCTGCTTGCTCACAGTAGATCTGAGGCTCCTGCGGTGTTGTGGAGGAGGTCAGACAGGCTTCTGGGGTAGTAACTGATTCGTACTCACGATGACAGCGCCTCCATCTGTTGCAGGCCCCAGGGACGTGTGGGGCAATCCATGCAGGAGCACCTGCTTCCACTTCCCCTGATAGATTGCAGTCTCAGGCAGAACTATAGTAAAACACTGGAACACTTTATTGTACTTACACTACAGGACTTACAGCCTTCACAACAGCAGGCAATTCTTGAGGCTTCACCCTCAGGATGTACCCTGGACCTCCACTCCAAGCCAAGGGCCCTGAAGCAGTCCTTGCTCTTCCCTTACTCCCTGGTGAAGTAAGAGGTATAGTCTCCCGCTCCACTCCCCTTGGGGAGGGAGTACAAACTGACAGAGCTCTGCACAGTTGTTAGGGTAGACCAGCCTCTCTCAAGGGGTAACACTGAACTTATGGTGTGCAGCTTCTTAAGTACAGGAAAAGCAGGACCCAGGTCTGAGTCCCTGATTGGACACAGGCCTAGTTGCACTGCCTCCCCTGTGACTCACTGAAGCTGCTGGGGGTGGGGAAAATCCAGGATTAGTCATAGCAGGCCTGCTCTACCAACGCTTACTGCCAGTAGAAGGGCAGACTGGTAGCCAGAAACCAGCCATGGCTATATGCATATGCATTCCTTAGAGGTTCCATAGTACATGCACGGGCTGTTATCTGTAATCCACACAGTGTAATTCATACATCTATTTCTTCTAGATTATTAATAAATAACATTTTCACAATTATTTTACAGGTCAAACTGACAAGAGACAGCAGATGAAGAGAAGATGTCGATTGAAGAATATTTAATTGTTGTAAGAAGGTTTTGGAATATTGTATTTTTATAAGAAGATTAAAGAAGACTGTATTATTGCACTATTATTTCACTTAAAAAAATGTAATACTTTAAAAATACTTTTTAGTCACCTGAGTTTTTCGGGGAATAATTGGTGGGTTACATTGAAATAAATGTGATATCATATGAAATTAATGGGCATAAGGTATGGGTTACATTGCATTTAGATTAAAGACACACAAGCACACAAGCGCCGCCTATCATCACTGCAGACTATATTGGCCGCAGCTAAACTCAATTTTTGCGGCAATGGCCCATTAATACCTCAGTTGCGATTGTCAGATCAGCAAAAATTGAAATAAATGCCAGGGAATTAGACTTAGTTTCTCCCTATCACGGGGACAGTAAGTCTTGCTACATCTGCACTCCTCATTGTCTCCTCTCCCTATTATAAATACATTTTTCTGATTCCATTTACAAGTTCAGATTACTTTTCAGACTGGCGGATTTTCAATGTTAGAATTTTTTGGGGGGATTTGACTATTTGAGATTGATACGCAGAATTCTGCTGCTGAAAAGAAGTGGGCAATCTGCATCGAATTCAAAATCTCTACTAGTGATTTTGCACTGTGTGATAGCAATTATTTTATTTCAAATCATATATCTTCTTACTTGTGCATAATGCCTAGAAAAACTGACTAAAACAATACTATTATTACCACCGACAACAGTATTAGCAACACTTTATAGTATATGCTGTGGAGTATAATTACACTTTTCTAAAATGCCAATTTTAGCCATATTAAATGTATTCATGTTCAACAAATAGCATAACATGACAACAGGAGACACAGATGTAGCAGAGGGAGCAGACACCATTCTGTCTGCATTAGTTCAAAAAAAGATTGTGCTAACACATTTTTGCAACCGCAGTCACATTCCAGTGGATGCAAAAATGCCAGCTACATCTGTAGAAATTGAGACATACCATTATGGGGAATCTTTCAAAATGCCTCCTGGCTGAACAAATGGGTAACAACAGAAGCAAAAATTCTACACCTGTGCTAGATTTATCAAAGATGAAAATTAGATTTGTTTCAATATGAATGTGTTGGTGCAATTTTGTTTGCTTTAGTTTTACATCCGCCGACTTTGATAAATACAGATGTAGCAAGACTTAATATCTACATTACCCATTCACTCATTGTCACGCTACCACAGTGGTTGTGCACAGAAATATTAATGCTGAGCTGTTGACTTTTTCTTATTCTTTTTTAGGGCTGTGGACATTAGGGGCTTATGCTATAAGCCGTCATAAAAAAATCGCCGGGCCTTTTAATTTGCCTGTTTTTTGAGCGTTGCTATCATGGTATTCAGAAAGCCTACCAACAGAAATTGTTTCATCATCTTCTTCCTGTTAAAAGAGGTGTCCAGGCCTTATTAAGGGCCTGTGACTTCATTTTCAGGTCAGATGGTACAGCTCTAATCTGATTGGATGCTGTATCATGTGCCAGCCTTTTTTTTTGTATGATGTGACATCTCAAAGGAAAGTACGTCACATCCTTAAAACCACAGGGCTATATCACATGGTATTACATCCAATGGGATTGATGACACCCCATTGGTTGCTGTACCATGTAATAGGTTACATTAGTTCAGTAGGCTGTAATAATATGTGATATAGCCATGTGGTTTTAAGAATGTGACGTTCCTCCCTTGGAGGTGATGTCACATCCTTAAAAAAAAAAAAAAAAGAGGCTGGCACATGATAGAGCGTCTAAGATTGATAAGATTGGAGCTGCACCATTTGACCTGAAAATGTGACATCAAAGGCCCTCTATAAGGCCTCGACACCTCATTTAACAGAAAGAAGACAATGAGACAACATCCGTTGGGACTTACTGTACCATGGGGTTGGATTGACAGATGAAGAAAGAAGATAGAAGATTAAAGAAATGAACAAAATGACAGAAGAAGATAGAAGAAGGTGAAGAAAAAATAATTTTGTTACTTGTTCCGTAACTTCAAGGTGGATGGCATTGGATTGACTTTGATGATGTCGCGGTACGAGAGCTTGCAGAAACTCAGGATTCAGCGGGTCAACGTTTCTAAAGGTAAGAAACATATTGAACAAACTGTGTGTAATTTTCTTTTTAGAGGTTTTTTTTATTGTATTTTTTTCTTTTTATGTTTTTCATTGCCCATTGACTGATAATGTATTAATCTTTGCCCGTTTAGGGTACAGATAAATACAGTGAAAGCCAATGCATTTTTTGGCAAATGCTTTTTTATCTATTGGTTATTTTTTCTTTTTCTGTTTATTGTTTGGCTTAAATTGTTTGTAATTTGAATGGCTTGTTTTTATTTCACTTTCCGATTATTAAGCGTTTTTAAATAATTATTTCTTTTGTTGGCTAATGGTTTTAATTGATGTGTTGGCTAGTGGTTTTATTAATTAATTGATTTGTTAGATAGTGCTTTTATGTATTGAATTGCTTGTTTGGCTAGTGTTTTTATTTCTTGAATAGTTTGCTTGGCTATGTGTTTGTCACGGGGGACTCCTGTAGCGGGTAGGATCTCGGTGGCCAGAACAGCAGGAGCGTAGTAGGGGTCACAATCAGAGGTCCGAGGCAGGCGGCAGATAGCGTAGTCAGGTAACAAGCAGGGATCCGAGGCAGGCGGCAGATAGCGTAGTCAGGTAACAAGCAGAGGTTGGCAACGAGGAGACTGGAACAGGACAGGGGAGCAGGAACAGGTCTGGGAGCAGGGACTGAGACCAGGGAGCAGGGACTGAGACCGGGGAGCAGGTACTGAGACCGGGGAAAAAATAGGGACAAGCCAGATTACCAGCAAGGGCCTTTACTATGAACAGAATCAAATATAGGACTGGTACAGGAACAGATCAGGATCAGAGACAGAAGCATGTGCATAGGAGTCTGACTCAAAACAAAGGCAAATTAACCAACCAGGAGGCAGAAGCTATAAAGGACAGAGACAGGAGCAACAAGAAGACAGACAGACAGAGGAACCCTAGAGCACACAGAAGGCAGCAGCACACCCGGTGGTCAAAGAAGAACTATTGCTAGGCGGGAGGTCTAGGCGACCCTGACAGTGTTTATTGAATTGTATTCCTATGCTTTGGAGTAACAGATTTTTTTATTATCTTTTTAGTTCTTTTACTGTTGGGGTGTTTAGTTGCTTGTGTATATATTTTGTTATTGTGTTTTTTTAGCTTTCATGTTATTTCATTAGGGTGACTATTGGCTGCTATAGTGGCTTACCATGCCCATAGTATATGGGTATGATGTACTACAATGTCAAACAATGGGTACAGGATTGGTATAGTGGTTCCGGGTTTGGTGGTAAGGCCTCCTGGGTGGGTAGCGGGGGATGGGGATTAACCCATTAATTACTATAGCAGTTATTAATCACTAAGGTAATTAAGGGGTTAGGGGCCATTAGATTGTATTTTTCTTGTTTTCTTTCTGGTAATGGAGGACCTGGAGTATGCTGATGAGGATGCCCTTCATGATGGCAGGGGTAAGTAGAAAGGTTTATTTACTTTATTTATGCTGGCTGGCTAATGTTTAATTTTATAATGGGCAAATTAGATATTTGCACTTCTAGAATTGCACGAGTTTCAGAACCTGCCGATAAGTGGCATATCGCCACTCACCTGGGGATTTGTTTAATTACGACTAAAATTTTTGGCGATTCCTGCCTTTATCACCCACTTATCGGGGCTTACTGAATAGCAGTAGGCATTTTGACCGATAAGTGCTCAATAAGTGGCTTATCAATGCTTATAGCATAGGCCCCTAAATCTTGTTACATTTGTAGACCCTTACAGTAAGTATGCTTTTGATAATAAATCTAAGAGATTAAAAAAACTTTATAACACTTTTCTATCATTTATATATATTGCAATTTAAAGAATTGTATGCTTTTCTTCTTGAAGACCCTTTATCTGCATTAATATAGTCTGATCACGATGTCTACTACATCTAATATCTGTCATGTAAATGTCAAGGTTTCATGCAAACAAAGCAAGTATTGTTCTTTCATGTAAAGTCCTTTATACCCTCAATTTCAAATGGCATAAGTAGCAATATTTCAGAGCAGGTTCGATAACCTAACAATACAATAAGTACTTTAATATGCTGCAGAAAAAGAAAATAAAAGCATTGACACAGGCAGCCTGTATTTGGAATACAAAAATATGAAAAATAATGGTAAATTGAATAAGATCATGAAACATATACATGCTGTCATTGTTAAGTTCACATGAAATACATAGCTGGATAATAGTTATTTTGCCCATTTCTGTACTGTATGTGTGGGGGGGAAGGGGGTGTATTTATTTCAATGTATTGAAAAAAACAATTGGACACAGGATTTGTACCAAAGGCCAGCGGGTACCCGCGGACACCCACGGCCTCTGGTATCAATCATGTGGGGTTAGAGGAGGTAGATATTAGTTTTTATTGTGGGTAGCGGGTGGGTGAAAGGGGTATTTTACCCTTGGTGGGTAGCAGGAGGGGTTTACCCCTTCATTGACTTAGTGGTTAGCCGCTATGGTAATGAGGTTGCCTGTAAATGTATTCTTATTGCATGGGATTCATGTCGGGGGTGTCTCTGGTGCTGATATTAATGGATATCTTCTCCGGAGACTCCCGGCATCAGTCTGATGCAGGAAAAATGTATATTTTTTTTTAAGTCCTGTCTCGCTGCCTCTCAGCAGCTTCTCACCAGCCTCACGCCAACTTTTCCTAGCGTTAGGATTTGGTGAGAATCTCGCCATTCTATAGCCGCTATTAGCCTCGATAGGCCTCGATAACCTAATCGCGGCTACTAGAATTGCACGAGTTTCAGAACCTGCCGATAAGTGGCTTATCGTCGTTCACCCGGTGATTGTTTGCTTTTGATAATAAATCTTATAGATTAAAAAAACTTTATAACTCTTTCCTATCATTTATATATATTGCAATTTAAAGAATTGTATGCTTTTCTTCTTGAAGACCTTTTAGCTGCATTAATATAGTCTGAACACGATGTCTACTACATCTAATATCTGTCATGTAAATGTCAAGGTTTCATGCAAACAAAGCAAGTATTGTTCTTTCGTGTAAAGTCCTTTATACCCTCAATTTCAAATGGCATAAGTAGCAATATTTCAGAGCAGGTTAGATAACCTAACAATACAATAAGTACTTTAATATGCTGCAGGAAAAGAAAAGCATTGACACAGGCAGCCTGTATTTGGAATACACAAAGATGAAAAATAATGGTAAATTGAATAAGATCAGGAAACAAAGGCATGCTGGCATTGTTAAGTTCACATGAAAACAAATATCTCAGGCCGTGTTTGAGCAACAAAAGGAAATAGATACAGTATAGTGGTTTCTATACATGGTACATCAAGGATATTCATATGCAATACCTTTGAAGCAGCAGATAAAAACTGCAATTGCAAATCACATTATTCTTTTTTCCCAAAGCTAATTGTCACTGGCATAATCAATTAAAATAGCTAGTTGCTTAGTATTTTCTATAGCTTGCTGACCAGCTGGTGCAATTATGTTATTGACTGTGTTCTGCAGGGACCATGCTCTATTAGGTCACTGAATATGATATGTAAATCTCTATATTTTTTCATTTGTAATGCATTTCTCACATTGTATATGCAAAAGGAGTATGCTTCATTCCTTTATCATTTGCTGTCTAAATAGAGTATATCTTAATATTTAGGCAAACGTTCTATATTTTGTCTTTACTTGCCCCCAATGCAAAATAAACATGTATGTCATATACAGTAGCATTTTATTAAGATTTAAAGTAAACCATTGTTTTGTAGTCTAAGTGGCTGCTCTGTATCCGTCAAAGTTGCCAATCGGGCATTTTTGCCCCAAATTACCCACTGAAGAAAGAAGGAAATGATAATAATTATATATTTGTATTTTTTGTTATAGTAATTGAAGACAATTATGATTTTTGTATATACAGTGTATATATATATATATGTATATATATATATATATATATATATATATATATTTTTTTTCTTTATAAATAATGATAAATAATTGATAAATGTAACTTTTATTAGGATGATATATTAATTTTAATGATTCACATAGACCCCTGTCCCCCCAAATACTTTTTTTTTTGCCAAATAACTTAGAAGATTGAGGTGTAATTAAACTATATCTTAGTTATTTAGCTGTGCACAAAAAGGAACACACCTAAATAAGGGTATTATCTTTTATTAGGCTCTAGCAACTGGGGTACCTAGTACAGGGATCTCTTTTAACATCACCCCTGATTGATTAGCATAGAAACTAGGTTGACTAGTACTGGGATCTGTTAACCACTATTTCTGAATTAT